>NC_056749.1:685177155-685539655 GCF_019279795.1 Protopterus annectens | reverse complement strand
TGTGGCATGCAGATTACAGCGTAAGTAACTGAATTTCATGCTGATGAAGCAAATTAACATGGTGGAGCAATTGAACAACCTCTAAAGCAACCATGTAGACTCCATGTTCATGTTGGCTGTGTATTCCAAAACTTTCCAAATACAGCCACAGAAAGGAGACTACATGGAAACAAGAGCAAGTAAAAGCTCCTACATTTGTACAGAACTGCCCTTAACATGTAACATCACACATATACTGACCTAATTACACAAGGTAGATGCTAGAAAATTAGTGTAACAATCATAATAATTCCTTTTTTTTCAATCCCCCACCTCCAAAAGAAGAATATACTTTTAAGTCATACAGCCTGCTAAAATGTGTAAACCTCCATGAAACAGAGCATTATACTGTAATGTATGCATATGCAGGATGTAGCTGATGGATTACAGTATTCCTCTGTTACAGCAGTGGGTTCCCATGCAATTTTTATGCCTAAACAGTTACTTACCATGTAGATTCCAGGCTGTCAGCATGATGAAGATTTAAATGAGGTCAAAACTCATTAGAACTGCTGAATCTCGAAAAAAGAGTAACCGTGTAGGGATGTTCACTTCATATAGGCACTTCCACAGTGTTTGTTAAACATGTAATGCTGTGAAGGGTGAAAGTGCATGTAAGCAGTGCACAGTTCCTAAGTTCTGTGTCATCCTCATAATTTGTTTTCTAAAATGTGTGGTCTCTGCCTGGTTAACATTTTTTTTTTTTTTTTACTTTTGCCATTGTTTGCGTGATGTGCTGCTTAGCGCAACCACCAGAAACAGAGGGATGAATGGCAGATTTCTCTGCGTTTTTATGTAACTCATCCTGTGGGAAGCACATGTATGTGTTAAGGTTGGAATATAGATGGTCTTGGGTTTGACTACAAGTTGTGCAAGCTTCCTTCACTTTTATGGTCCATGTCTGTGCAATATCCCGCGAATGGAAGAAATATCAGTTTTTCCTACGCTTACCTTATTTATGCGAACGTATGTGGAGGTGTGCAGAGGTGCACATAGCTGTGCATAGTACACTAATGAGCAAGTAGCAGGTGTCTTTAATAAATGCAAGTTATGGCATAAACAGGTGAACTGCATGTTAATCAAACAATCCAACATGGTGGAGCTATTCAACAATGTATAAAGTATCCATGTAGCCTGCATCCTGTTTTTTGCTTTATCCTTCAGTACCATTGGAGTAGAGACAAGGAAATTGTAACTGACACAATGCTAGAGGCTGCTGCAGTTATTCTACATCTGCATGTGCTAAAGGCTGAAGCAAATGCTGCTGGTGCTGCTGACAATAGGCCTAGGCCAAGAAGGAGGAACGTGTTCATGCCCAGGGTAACTTTCCAGGTGCTACATGAGCTGGAGATTGTAGAGAGCTACAGGCTGGACAGGGAGAAAGTACAAGAACTTTGTGAGCTCTGTCACCTTCAACTCAGACCCAGAGCCAACCAAGGGGAGCCCATCCAATTGAAAATGAAGGTATGAGTAGCTCTTAGAATATTAGCTACTGGTACCTTTGAAAGGCCAACTGGGGATATGATGGATGTGTCACAGGCATCAGCCTCCAAGATCCTCCACAGGTTACTGGATGCTATGCACATATATGCCAGTGAGCACACATTTTTCCCCCCGTACTTCTGAAGAGATGGCCAGCGATATAGAACTCTTTCACCATGTAGCACACTACCCTGAAGTACTGCGTGTCATAGATTGCACTCGTGTACATATTAAAGAACTACCTGGTGAGCAGGGTAGAATCTACATTAACCACAAGGGATACAACACCATCAACTGCCAAGTCATGTGTAATGCCCAGGAAATTATCTTAAATGCATGTGCTGGCCACCCTGACAGTTATCATGACTCCCATATCTGGCACACATCACAGCTGTACCAGATGTTTGCTAGGGGGGACATCCCACAGGGCCGTTTACTAGGGTGTGCTGGCTATGCCCTCGAACCATGGCTGATGACACCCATCAGAAGTGCACACACACCCACGAAGAATGCCATAATGAGGCACACGGTCAAACTAGAAAAATCATAGAGTGTGTGTTTGGGCTTCCAAAGTCACATTTCCAGTGCCTAGATATATCCTGTGGAGCCCTGCAGTACAATCCATGTACACAAATATTCACAGTATGTGCTATGCTCCACAATCTGATCCTGTGGAAACAGCTGCAGCAGTATCAGCAAGGAGAAGGGACACACATCCCTCCACCAATGCCTAGGTCACTACAGCCACAGTTAGAGAAGGACCCAGAGGAGGAACCCCACCTGCTGTCCCTGTAAGCAGATGTAAGAGTGCTCAGTATGCCCTTACTTTGGCTAAGAGACAAGACATAGCACATTCACTGACCACCTAGGGGCCTAATACTTTTCTCCTAGTCACATACATATAGCAAAATTGATGCCAGGCAACTCACACAATCTTTACTTCCTCATGTATTGGCTGTGTACTGCTTGCATCAGAGTCAGCCCTGAACTAAATGTGTGTCAGCTGCTGCATTTGCAAGGTAAGTCTTGAACCCAGAGTGTATTATTTAATAATATTATAGCATATCTTTGTAATTCCTAACTTGGTACAGTAAGCAAGTATATAGTGGTGGATTTGTACAGAAAGTACCTTAACATGTGACACCAGACACTTATTTTACTTATATTTGTCCATTAGTAATTAGTAGGCCTCAGGTATGAAAGAGTCACATGGTCATACTTCTGAAGATTTCTGCTACTCCATGCATGGCCTCAGTTTGGCACCATACCTTTGTACTGGTAAATCATTAAAGACAGAAGTTAGAAAGTGATGATACATATTGCAGTTTCAGACTTCAGACTTGTTTGTGTCATAACAGTAACTTGGGGGCTGTCTCTCCCCCAAAAGAGGAGTGTATCCTTGTTCCTGCCATAACAGTAACTCAGCTATGCCACCTTGTGCCATCCAGCCTTCTCTTCATTTGGTGGCAACTGCATATCATATTATTCCCAGTTAATATCCTCTCACATGTAAAATCCAATGATATAGAATGGATTACACACTGCATGTGTTAGATAACTGATGAATGATCAAGAAACATAGAAAGGTAACATAGAGCTGCAAATCTGTAAGCATAATTATGACAGGTTTTGTGATCACTAACTGCTCTATGTTCAAATATAGTAAAGAGAATTAAATGTACAAATCACCAATGGTGGTTTGATAGCAGTGAACATTCTGATATAGTTGGTTGTGTGAAGAACGACTTTTCATTTTGTTGATGGAATGATGTTTGCGTGGCCAAGAGGACTAAGGCATTCCTCCTGTTTTCTGAAGCTATACTGGTGTGAGGGTCCAAATCCTGACATACATGGGCGCCCACAGGCAGGTGTAAGTGGGTGCACTTGCACCCCCCTGGAAACGGCTGGCCAGGAGATTAATTTACTTATAATTTAAAAAAAAAAATTTTTAAGGGTGTTAGCGCATTCTTCTTTAAGAACGCACTTTGCATCCAGTCGTATAAATGGAACAGGTGCTTGTGACCTGTTTTCATCTTCTCCATACGTGCTGTGGCGCGACCGATGGTTTACATCTTCATCTTCCGAATTCATGTGCAGAATTTGAATTCCAGAAGCCGTCTGGACTTGGGACGAGACGAGCCTACAAGGGAAAGGTAGATGTGTCTTTAATCTTGTGTGGGGGCTTCAGATGAAGCTGTCGGTACTTGTTTATGTGTGACAAATAGTCCCTTTGCCTGTAATAAGCCACTGCTGCTAGATATGGTAAATCTTATTGTTGCAGGACTACAGCCATCAGCTAGATATTCTCTGGTGTAGTTATACCGCACAAGCTCTGACCAGGATCTGCTTCTCTCCCCCACTTTACCATCATAACGTCCTGCTACTACAAAGCACTGAGCTTATTACTGTAACTCTATTGCACGTGTTGTGCGGTTTTTATTCTTGGAGGTGTGTGATACTGGCCTGCCCTAGTTACGTTTGTCCTGGCAATTTTTCTGCCATTTGGAGTGGCCTTACCTTTTGTCTTCCACAGTCTACCTTTTACATGTTTATGTAATTAGCTGCCTGGATTTCCTTAAGCCCCATTAAAGTGACTTAGACATTGTTGGAGTATTCCTATATATCTGTTGGTACTATATACTTAAATATGTTAACATTGCTTGTTTTGGTTTGCTTTTTAGTTCTAATTCCTCTGTTACAGATTAGACATGCCAGTTTTTAAGTTTCTGTAGAATATTTAGAACTCATTATTATGGACTTAATTACCAAGCTTTTTTCTTAATGGGACAGCGATTTTTATCCTTTTCTTCATTTCAGGTCTGTACTTGGACTCTAATTTTTATTGCATATTTTAACCTACATTCTGTAAAATAGGACTTTTTGGGCATTTGTTCATTGAGTTGTACACATATATAGTTTATTGTTAGAATTTTTTAACCTGTTACTATATATATATATATATATATATATATATATATATATATATAATCTTCTATATTAGCATTTTGCAGATTTGGCTTTTAATTGTTGAACTTTTACTTAACTGGTTACTTTTCCAACAGTTACACTTTATAGCAATTTTATTTTGACCAGTTCTAGCTTTTTGCAAGTTTTACTTCATATTTTATTTAGATTGTCTTATTGCACATCCCATTGTTTTTAGTTTGATTTCACCCATGTCATGGTTAATACAATTCAATTAATACTCAAGTTTTAGAAAGTGATTTATTCGTATGAATTATATCAAGTTTTAATATTTCTTGCACTTGATTTGTACTGGGTTTTATTTTGTCCCACTGTATGTTGTTACATTGTGGGGGTTCATTTATCACAGAGACTAAGTACTTTCCTTCTTTTACTGCTGAAGTTTCTGAGGCCAATTAGAATAACTTGGCAGAGCCTAGGTATTTCAAAGAGACACAGAGCAGGCAGCATGCACAGCAAGAGTCAGGTGCATCAGATCTCTGATACTCGACCTATACTAGTATACCTTTGCTCTCCTAATGGGGCAGAACCACATGTGGCCCATATGGCACCATGGTGCATATGGTACTCATTGCATCCTCCTTAACCATCAGGTATAGATATGTGGGCCCTTTTTTCTTGCAGATTTTAGCTGGTTGCTATAATGTAATGGCAGATCTGCTTGAAAAGAGACTATTATCTTGTCTTACCTGTTGCATGATGAAGACGAGACTTTTATCACTAAGACCTGGTTAGATGGGAATGTTGGCCCTATCCTGGCTGCCTTAATATCTCCCAGTTTCTTAGCTGTACAGCATCTGAGGCTTGATTGCTTTGGCAGTGGACTTATTTTCCATCAGTTGGCCACTGAGTTGAAGCACATCAAGGTTGACACTTGCGACACTTTAGTTTTTCATTTGGACAGCAGCACCCTCTAGTTGTGTCATTATCTGCCATCCATCAACTAGAGTTGGGGCATTCCTTTAGAAGTTTACTGACTTCCTCATCTCATCTGGGTTGATATACCCCCAATGGCTCATCTTTGGGGACTTCAGTTCATGGATCAATGACAGGTCAGTGACTTTTGTCAAAGAATTCCTCCACATTATGAAAAGATTCAGGTTCACTCATGTTGTTTCCACTGCTACCCATTCATTTGATCATACTCAAGTTTTCCAGCTGGACATTAGAGTGATAGGGTTGATTATTCATGAAATGAATGACTGAGACTACCATGAGCCACCTGATATTAGCTATGTTCAATCCAAGGACATCAGATCAATTATTCCTGAAATTTTTAATTCCAATTTTGCAGGACCATCTCCATTATTATAGTACCACCAGTCTCGATTGACTTGTTCAGACTTATAATCATGCCCTGCTATGTGATCCTCTATGTGTATTCACCCAAAGGCATCAGAAATAAAACAAGGGAACTACCATATTTAACCATGTAATAAATTGTCATGGAAAAAAATGAGATATAATGCAGATTAACCAAGTAGTATCCATTTGTGAGTCTACAGAATGTGATGGATAGCTTATAATGAGCTAATGTTTCTCGTAACAGTATTTGTTTACAATGTTTACCCAATCCCTGCTTAATCACATAGTGTACACTGACATTATAGAGATCTGGATCTGGAAGTGCTGGGGAAGGAGGGGGGGATTTTCCTTATCCAGGTTTGCACAATCTATAAATTAGTACATTTAAAGATGGAGATGTGTGGGTGTGCAGAGGGGTTTACCAATCTACAATAACATTTTGTTGCGTTTGAGTTGAAGTCAGGTTAATTAAATACAGTAAATGCTTATGCTTTTTGCCCCATGCCTGCCAACATAAACCTCTACTAATGAGACTCAGGCCATTTCTCATCATGGGCCATCCAAAGGAATCCTTTCCAGACAGCCATAAGGTTAGTTTGTGTCTGTTTGTATTCGGATTGAATGTGAGCAATTTTTATGTATGTAAACCCCAACCATGCCCATGATGAAGACATAAGTACCTGCATCACATTAGAGACCAGCAATACTCTGCCCTCTGTAGAGTTGCACTTCCTTGGCTGTTCAGACAAGCGCTATCACAGTAGACACATCACACATTTGTCTCACAATTGCTTCCTATTTTCCATGCTTCTGAGCCTTTGCACTTAGCTCTAGAGCAGCAGAAAATCAAAGCAAACCACCAAAGTCTCCCCCCATGGATGGGTGAGCAGTAGCCGCTCATTTCTCCTCACCGCCCCGGCTGTTCCAGCACTCAAGCCACCATTCAAATGAGGGTTGTCTGTCTCTCATTTAGGGTGTTTTCCCTCTTCACCATGGTGCTGGGTTGACAAGTCGAGTAAAGACAACTTGATGAGTTACTTTGAATCCATATGGAAACATGCTATACTACTGCAGTTAACAATAGTTGTTTGTATTAAACAAAAGGCAGAGGACAGAGATGGAGGAGGAGACATTTTTACGTAATGCTGCTTATATGCACTACGTCAGGGAGTAGTGCCTGGCTCATTGCAAAATAAGTGAACATGTTGCAGGCCATTATTTCATGATCATTTAACAAAATATTTTTGTAGAACTCTTGAGATACATTCTGTGGGGAAACAGAATGCTAGCCAGAACATCTGTGAATGTTTTCATCCACTGGCTATAAGTGAAGTCATTTTTTTTGTCCAAGATGGCTGATTCTGGAATGGAACATTCTGTCATCACATCAACTGGTATTACATAACTGGATGAGGATATGTAACATGATAATGGTATTTCTAGGAAGGCTAAAGATGTCCTACCAGAAGCAAAAACTAGCATTAACAGAACAAACCTCTGTACTTAATTTCCATGTTTAGATGGCATGGCATTAATTTGAAGTAACATAACTGGAAAATAACATGGCAGGTGTTTACTCTCAAAATAATATGGAAATCAGTTGAAATAGTTGTGTGACCTCCAAGGCTATTAGCAACAATGTTGGCCCTTACAATATCCCATGTGTGCGTGTGCGTTTTTAAGTGTTTAAGAGGTGTACAGTGTGTGTGTGTGTGTGTGTGTGTGTGTGCGTGTGTGTATATGTATATATATGTATGTATGTTCCTGCAGTTTAAATGTTATGGTTACACATTTCTTAGACAGGAAACAACTACAGGATCTGAAATTAAAGCATGCTATGTAAACCTGCTTCCTGTAACAACAGAAAGTGATAGAAGATGGGTTGTATGCATGTTTTATGCTTCATTTATAAGATGTGTGTATTCAAACTTGCATATACAGATACAAAATACATATCAAATAGCTTTAAAAAATGACAATGCAGTTGCTAGTGAATAAGTTTTTTGTACTGCTAAAACTATATAATGTAATCATTAAAGATATTTCTATTAGTATAATTATTTTATTACACAATAATTATTATGAAGGCAAGTGCAACCTCTTCCAAAGAGATTGCAAAAGTACATTAATTTTAAAAAATTAGCTATTTATCATTTTAGGTATACTTTATTACAAAAAAAGTAGCTTATGATTATAAGATGTGATTTATGTTAATAAAGAATTACCATAAGCAATTCAAAGATTATTGGATCACATTTTTTAAAACATCGCAGAGATATATAATTTAATTTTACCAATTACTATTATTCTAGACTGCATAATGTTAGTTTCACAATTACCAAAGTATGTTGCACAAATATCCAAAACCAACAACTGATGAATGCATTTAAGAACTTAAAAATCACTGAAAATATTCCATTTAAGTCAACATGATTCTTAATTGATTAGTTTTGATTTCTTTTTTCTTCTAAACTACTTAGAGAGAGAAGTAACAGAAAGATCTGATTTGTGTTAACTAGCTAGTGATCTGACATGCAGGTTGTATATAAGCAACAAGAAAAAAATCAAAAGGTGGAGGCAAGAAGGTTAGTGTGCAACTGCATTTAAAAGAAGAAAGGCGGAAAATGGGTCAGAAAAAGACACTGTATGCCTAGTTAAACTGAAGTCTGGAGAATGTTAATGCAGTTCCAATAATCTAGTCAAAATTCTAAATGCTCCTTGAATTTTTGAAGCAACCCCCCCCAATATACAGCCAAACTGAGACCTAATCAGAGACAAAGGGGCTAACAGTGGAACCAGGGATTCATTATTAGGTACTTATGTATTATCGCAACCACATTTTTGCGGTTGCGAAATTCAGAAACTTCAAGTGAAACAAGTGCATGTACGAGTCAGAATTGATCTTCCAAGTGTTTTCTACTGTGACATTACGGTGGTTAAGTATCAGGGGCACACTAAGCTGTACACATACACAACTAGTGTCTATCAGCAGTTACACACACTAGAATCCTAAACGCTGTAGCTCTGATGCGATTACCTGGCCTCACAAGCAGCTTCGAAAGCTGCCATTATTCTTTCCATCCGAAAAGAAACAAATGCCGTTATTTACTGACATACTGACAATAACACTCAGTGATGACTCCAAAACTACACAACTGCAACTTGCAGGGAATAATGTAAAAATATGAGGCAGAAATCTGGACCTGGAGAGGTATCAGTATGGCCAGGTGCATTCAAGGTAATGCAAGCACACACGTTTACAAAAAAAGGCCGGTAAACATGGAATCCATGAACAGTTCC
This sequence comes from Protopterus annectens, assembly GCF_019279795.1. Taxonomy (NCBI): domain Eukaryota; kingdom Metazoa; phylum Chordata; order Ceratodontiformes; family Protopteridae; genus Protopterus; species Protopterus annectens. Next base: position 685,530,544 of record NC_056749.1, on the reverse strand, counting down.
TCATTGTAAAGTCATTCACCCCTTCTTCTCTGAGTTTTCCTATTACTAAATCACATTTGTGAATTCTGACCAACACAATACAGGGACATAATTTAAAGCATGATCTTTTACCTCTTTTACAAACTGGAGAAATCGGTTCTTACAGATTCCATTTGTCAGTAAGATAGCACCCTTTACAATTCACCTATGCTGTTGTAATGCACGCAAATCTGGAAGACAACTTTTTGATTGGTTTCTCCTGATTAAGGTAATCCAAACTTTTCCCGTTAGCACTAAAGACTTTGATCAACACCTTGCACTGTTTCATGGCCTCATTTCACTTGAAGTAGGCGACTTTCGCAACCACGAAAATGTGGTTGCGATAATACGTAAGTACCCATTATTATAAAAGCCTAAAACTGACATGCTTGCCAGGCCATGTTGTTGTATCTATCACTTTTTATTCTTTTATATGCTTTGTATTCATTTATTTTTGCTTTCATGTATCCAAAACCACAAAAGAGAGAGAGAATTTAAACAATAATATACATTTAATCTCACAGTTTGATCAGAATACTTCCCAGCTAAGAAAACCTAGATTTCAAGAGCTGAAAACATTTGCATTTAAAATTCAAAAAAAATTTAGTAAACAGTATTTTTTGAAACTCTGAGCCATCACCTTCTTTGTAAGGCAATGAAATCATTACATTGTTGGTTATGGTTTACTGCAGATGCTCATGTTTTGGACAATCAGATGTAGAATACATTTTGGCTGTTTCTATATAAATAAAACAGCAACAGACTACCACACCACTGATTAACTGGAGAAAATCAGGAACAAACAGTTCTGCAATAGTAAACAGCTCCTAAGGTTACTGTTTAAGAGAATAACTTTTATGGGAAAAGGAATGACCACCTGAATATGAAGCCAAAGGATCAGCACATGTGTCTATGCCACTTACAAAAACTGGTGTGTTTTCAGCACTGCCTTTATTTACTTAAAAAAAAAATCTCACTTGAAAAAAAAAATCTCTCACACACACACACACACACACACACACACACACAATAATCACATACCTCAACTAGGTAATGCAAAACGCAAATCTGTTTCATGCAGCAATGACTCTAATAACATAAAAAATACACCTTCCCATTAAAAAGAAAAAAATGATATTTAGAAAAGATAATATTTTATTTTATTTATTTTACATTTGTTGACCAGGCTGGTCCAACTGGATATATGTCCATTTTCAGCAGAGGCCCGAGGAGAAAAGCTCCACGTCAAAACATTAATACACATTAAAAAACATTAAAAAAAATTTAAGAACTGCATAGAGGGGGAAAGCTAGTGCATTCTTCTGTGCAATGTTTAAACTGTATGTTTAAGCTAAAGATACTAAAAATTCTGCCTACAGTTTCTTCTAAAATAAAACCATATGAAATTGAGGAAACAACAGTACTATAAACCTTTGCAAGTCAGAAAGGGTTAAGGAAGAGCAGGGGTGGGAAAGAAGGAGACAGAGAGAAAGAGCGAGACCAAGGGTTGCCTAATGAATTCTGCTATTTGCCACCTGCATGTTCAAGAGATCTGAAATATAAAAGCAAACACAGAGCATCACAGATTGAATCAGTCTCTAGTATTATACACTTCAAGAGAAGATTCTGAGCTTTTTGTTTATGTTGCACATAGATTATCCAGATTATGTAGTGTATATTTTTATATTTCTATTTATATATCTATATATGTAGATAACTATATATGCATGTGCGTATATAAATGGGAGGTAGCATACCCCTCAGGTGTCCAGGTTTTTGCAGAATGTCCAGATTTTTGCCCCATATTCCTTCTAAAAAAGATTGAAGTTGCAAATTGTTTTAGACATCATATCCTTTAGAAAAATGCATACCAACACAATCCTGTTATTCTAGCAATTTTATAAGATCATGAAAGCAATATTTATAATCTGTCCCTGTTTATTTTCGGCTTTGTCCAGATTTCTTGCACTAAGAAGTTGAGGTGTGTGTGTGTGTGTGTGTGTGTGTGTGTGTGTGTGTGTGTGTGTGTGTGTGTGTGTGTGTGTGTGTGTGTGTGTGTGTGTGTGAGACAGACAGTCAGCGAGACAGATAGAGAAAGAGAGATTGTTTAGCAAATGGTATCATTATTGTGGTATAGAATTTTAAAGCAGTGTTAGCACAGCAGGTAGCATACTTGCATCTTGATGCAAAAAGCTGTAGGTTCTATTCCTACAGCATGTACATTTGTATTTTAAGGGGGTATGGTACTGCAGTCCTTAGTATGTCCTCCTTTGGCTAAGACACCTAATAACTATGAACCTGTTTTTCAGCTTGCCACACATTCCCTATTGCAATTTACCAGCTTACCATTTCTTTTAATGCAACATAGGCAATTTATTCTTCAAGGGCAACAGGCACTGAATTTGTAAATGAAACACTGAAATATAAAGTTGTTTTCTAGCAACAACCTCTTCATTGGTTTCAGATCTCTTTAATGTGGAATTATTCAGATGACTTTTACTTCTGCAGAGTTACTGCATATTGATTGATATTGGTGGATTGTATGACAGAAGTTTGAGTGACCCTTTATGGTTGAAATGTTCTGAATTGGGCAGGTTGTCATTATTGGTTCATATGATTTGTTTCATTGCTTAAAGGAAAAATGTTCAAAACTATAAATTTAAAACACACTCTAACAAGTGGTGCTGTATTATATAAGGGATATAATTCAATTATTATATAGTATAATTAATACAGTCAGGAAAGTGAATCAAAGAACTTTTGCATGGTTCTAAAAATGTGTGCAAGGAGCCTATGATTTGAAAACGGCCCAAAGGTAAACTTACCCTGCCACTGGCCAGATGCATTTTCTTTGAATGTGGGTTTCAATGCTGTTTCAGTGAATGTGGGTTTCAAAGGAAGAGACGTTTTAATGCTAAGTCTGTTTCATTGCAATACTATTGCTTTGTTTAGGTTTAATAAATGTCTATCAGTGTTTGTGCTATAAAATTTGAAATAAAAGTTGTAAATGATATCCAAATATCTGTAATCATTATAGAAGTAAAGCATAAAACAGTATGCAAACTGAGAGATTTTAACAGTGTCTATGACAAATGGGGAGAAATATCCAAGTAATGGGACAATGGAATGGCTGAGGGGGGCGAGGGGATTGGGGGCGGGGCTGTGGGGGGTGAGAGGGGGTCTGTGTGGGCGGGGCTCTGGATTTACACCCCCCCCCTGCAAAAAATCCTGCGGGCTCCCCTGTTGACTTATGTAGAAATTTGTGATGTGTAGTATCTAATTTTACTGTGCTTTTACAGATTTTGTGTATGTGTTCCTTAGTTTTAGTATCTTTTGCTCTTTGTCTTCTTTTAATTCCATTTTTGCATGATGTGTTGTGTCCTGAAAAAACATTTGACTAAGCTTATGTGCAACATAGCAGAAACAGGGGAAAACTAGATTTCCTAGAAAGCAGACTCAGAAAAATAGAAAACAGACACATTCAATTAATGCTCTTAGATATTGTGAAAAACTAGCCTGGAGTACAGATGGGGTATAGTAGCAAGCATTAGCAATGCACCTCATGTTTGTGCACTACTTTCCTGCGTGCAAACCAGCCTATCTCACATGAGTATACACTTTGTTAACCAGTGCGAAATGCAAGGCTTATTGTGTTATGGAATTGTATATATGATATTTTATCATTGCTGTTTATTGTCCTGTTCCTTTCTATGACATAAAATTACATGTGAAAACATTGCAAACTAAGATCATAATATACCTATATGTCATATATTTAGCACACATTCATTTGTTCCCCCTCCAAACCACCCCAAACAAGCACTACAACCCTGGGATCAAATTAGTTTTTACACACATATATTAACCATAATACAAAGTGTTATACATAATGTTGTGTGCTCATGGACAGTGCTACCTGGTGGTGCTCACAGCCTTGTTCTGCAAACCTCAAACAGCCAAGTATGCTCAGTAACGGTACTTGTGTTGTTACACAGCTAGGCTTCCAAACAGCCTACTGCTATTAGGCTACTAGCCTAGGATGACAATATGAATCAATGTACCTATACAGGCTTCCCAACCTCTTGTCTCCCACATGGCCTTTCGATGTCATCTGCTATAAGTTCACCTGCAGCCCTGTTAAAAATCAGACTTGTGCTGTGGTGTATGTGATAAATACTCTGTTCTGTAGTCTGTGTCCTTAGGTAGGGGTTTGATTCTCAGTGTATCAACAGTGTGAGTGTGTGTGTGTGTGTGTGTGTGTGTGTGTGTGTGTGTGTGTGTGTGTGTGTGTGTGTGTGTGTGTGTGTGTGTGTGTGTGTGCACGCGCGTGTGTGAGTGTGTACGTGTGTGTGTCTATAAACATAGAAGAGCAGAAGTGTTTTTCCCACAGTTACCTCTCCAATGGCATGGCTTGCCAGTTTTTTGAGACTTGTACAAGCCTACACATCCATTTCATGCAGGCCTTCCAACCTCTTGTCTCTCACATGGCCTGTCAATGTAATCTGCTATAAGTTCGCCTGCAGTCCTGACAAAATAAGGCTTGTGCAATGGCATGTGCATTAAGTACTGTTTTTTGTCATGTGGGTACTTAGATAGTTAGGAGTTCTATTCTCACCGCAGTCAAATGGGGGATTGGTTTGTGTATGTGTGCACGCACGTGTGTGTGTGTGTGTGTGTGGGGGGGGGGTATGAGCTGTTACTGGACTTTACAGTGAGCCTTTTACAGCAGCCTGTGGGACACTATTATCTTGCCCTAGAAAGACACACATCTGTCATTATTAGGTTATACAATCATCAAAAGAAGCTGCTGTCTACAAATACAAAAGTAAGAACCTGTTTTCTTGTCCTCAACAGACACTGCTGATGTCATCATCTATAAAGTGTTGTCTGACATACTCCAAGTCGGACTTGAGATGTGGTGCTTACATTGGGTACTATGTTCTGTAGTGCATTTACTTAGACAGGTAGAGGTTCTATTCCCATTACAGTCAAATGGGGGGAGGTTGGTTTGTGTGTATGTGTATGAGCTATTGCTGGACTTTACAGTGAGCCTTTTACACCAGCCTGTGGGACACTATTATCTTGCCCTGGAAAGACACATCTGTCATTTCTAGGTTATACAATAATCAAATGAAACTACTGTCTACAAATACAAAAGTGAGAACCCAGAACTGGAGGACCACCCTCCTCAGCCTAAACAAGTAAATATGGCAACTTGTGCAATCTCTAAACCCAACCCTTATTTTCTCTCTTTTTTTACATTTTTTCTTCCCCCCACAGCACAGCAGGGTAGGCCTGGCCCATGGGATCCATCTTCCCCCACTCCACTGACTATGGCACCAAGCCCCAGCATGTCTGGTAGCATCTCCTATGCTGCCCCTGCACTACTTGACCCCTCATGTACTTCTGCCCTGGAGGACATCCCTGTGGTTCCCTCTGGGAGCAGTGGTAGAGGGGGTAATTTTATCACCAGAGAAGAACTGCCAGGGATGGTGTGTAGGATTGTGTGCTGCACTCCGGCCACACTCCTACTCCAGTTGGAGACACTGTTCTTCATCACTGGGCTGAATAACACAAGGAGATACAGATATCTGATGCTGCAGCCATTGACACAATGAAGTGACAGTTATGACAGTCCAGTGGGTGAGGACTCAGTTCTCACTGTCACCCAGATTGACATCCATATGTTTACGAGGTCCACAACCTTACCTCAACCATGGTGTTCACACACCTCTTCTGCTCTTCACCATCCTTGTCTTTTGCCTTGTATGCCCTGTCTGTCAGCAATTGCGTTCTTACCTTCCCAACTTTCCTGCCTCAGACATACCTGTGTCCCTTCCCCAACATTCCTCTCTCTCTTCAAAAAAAAAATCAGGGGTCCTGTACCCCCCCAAAAAATTGTTCCGTACAAAGCTCTTCATGTCACACACATGTCTACTTGACACTCTTAATGCAGTCCAATTGGATATACAACATGATTATGTTGTTGTCACCTCTCTCTCTGTAGGTGACAGTCCAAATTCAGCATGAGCATTAACAAATTCCAGGAACCTTAGGGTGAGTGTGTTTGTGCACATATATGATTCTAGGTCAATGGAAGGATAGTTGAAATCACACATGACCAAGGTGTTTGACTGTCTAGTAAGTGATTCAATTAGGCCCAAGTAAGCAGAGTAGTCCTTGTGGTTCATGCTGGGGGACCTGTAGCTATTAATGATATGTAAGGGAGTTTTACATTCAGTTAGTTGGACTCAGAGTAGCGCTACAGAGTTGTATTCTTTGACAAGTCCTGTGGTGTATTTGTCTTTAATGAAGATGTATAAACCTCTGTCTTTGGTTCTTTCATGATTATTTTGATGTGTGAACATGTTGCAGGCATTGTACCCCTGCATGGCCAGAGTGGTCTCTGTGGCTTTGAACCATGTCTCTGTGACTGTGCAGATATGGGCATCCTCCAAGGTAAGGAGTTCCTCCAATGAGTGCTGTTTCTGATTTACACTCCTTGCATTAGGCAGCATAACCTTCAATTTGTCTATGGTGGATTCTTTTACATTAGGCCTTTACTTCTGACATTGCCTAAAAAGGCCACTACTGGGGAGGCAAGCACTTTCATATAATGCAGTGAGGTATGTCTCCAGACATTCATGCAACATGGACTATGACAGAGTCATAACGGTAACTGTTAAGAGACTTGGGTGCGTGTATGATATGACAGACCCTAGCACCTGACAGACAATTGACTGTGACCTTCTCCTTGTCCAGCCCGACAAGGGCGACATCTGTGTGTCTCACTATGGAGTCACTAATGAGCAAGACATTTGGTTTTGAGGTGCTTTGCCTGAGGGGCTTATTGGCTGAGACACTCGTGTTTGTATTATTATGTGTAGTGAAATCTGTTGGGTCTGAACTGCATGCAGTAGGTTTGCACTTGGGAGGTGTCCGATCTAGTTAGGTCTCTACTGAGTACCTCCACATATGTGGGTTCATGTGTTATGAGCTTATGTGTAACAAGTGAATTGTGTGTGCTGACAACATGTTTGATATCTGGTTTGTTATGTGAGAGAATTGATTTCAAATTCGTAGTATAAATACAGCTCTCACATGTTGTATTAGTTTGTTTTAGCAGTAACTGGTTGTCAGTATACATGAGGCAATTGCTCTGTTGCCTCAGGATATCCATGTAAAACAGGCTGCCTGGAGACATGGTGGGAAACTGTCTGTCCATTATGGAAGGTATATGCTGTAGTAACTAGTGGGAAGTGGGTTGAATGGATCAGGTTTTGGTGTAAGACTACCAAAATGTGTCTATTCTATGGAGGGCTAGGGTTACAAAAATGTGTCAATGTTTCACATGCACAACTCAGTTGCTCACAGGACAGCAGTACAAGCTCTGAGCAGCTACAGTAAACTGAGTGCAAACACCTTAAAACACAACTCTGTAATACAAGTGAAGTTAAACTATTTTAAACAAGTAGTCCCCAAGTCAGATGGGCTCTTGGATGCACAGTTCTGCCACAAGGGTGCATGGGGGGGGGGCTTTTTAATGTAAAAGGACTGGTTTTAGTGCTCCAGTGATAACACAGTGGCTAGATTCAGCAATCCTGAATCAAGCCTCTTCTAGAAAATGCAGACGTCCTAGAAATCCAAAGTGCAGAAAATCATAATCACAATAGAAGAACAAACATTTTAAATAAAGCAGAAATCCAGTAGAATACTCCAAGAGTGTAGAAAACAAACCTTCCTATTGTGAAATAAGTGGTTTGGAACATCAGTGTTTAAACCAGAACTAAGACACTTTCAGAATAGCAGACATAACAAACCATCAGTCAGCAATTCCCAGCTTAGAAGGTTGTAGGTTCTCCTCCCCTGAAACAAGAGTCTACACCACAAACCTTCCTAATGAAAAATAATTGGTTTGAAGGCCAAGTGCTTAAACCATAACAAAAAGACTTAGAACAACAACCGCAATAAGCATTCAACTAGCAATTCCCAGCTCAGAAGGGCAGAGGCTACCCTCTTCTCCCACCAGAGTGTATATTACATACCTTCTTAAAGTAAGACACCTAGTCTGAAGCCCAAGTGCTTAAACTAAACATAATAGGCTTAGAATAGCAGTTGCAATGTAATGTGACACCAGAGTGATGACAGTGACATGTCTTTTAATCTTCCCACATGCATCATGCCATGATTAGTAGGCCCTGTGTTATCTTGATGGAGAAAGCCCTGTAATCTGTCCAGTTGTTGCATGTATCTGGTGAGGTTCCTGCAAAAGAGAGGATTATATTGCATTACTGTTCTGATAAGTTTTGCTACAGTGCTGTCATACAATCCTAAGATCTGAATGTGATGGCTTGTCTTATGATGTGCACCATATGTATGTACATGAAAACATTAAAGAGAAAAGTTATAAAGTAATGACACACATTGCAGTTCCTGACTTTAACCCTTATAAGAGAATACACTAGAAAGTACTGTCATGATGATGCTATCTACTGTATAATTTGGCAAGGCAAATATAACTGACAGGTAAAATTATCAGTTCAACTACACAAATGCAGATAAACTAGGCGCTAATGTAGCTATGCACCCTGTGCATCAGGCACAAAGCTTTTGTATCCCTGAATCCAAAAGAAAGAAAATAGAGATATGGCACAGTTATCACCACCTGCACAGGGTGCAGGAGGCCTAGGCTGACACAAAGTCAGTGAGTGTGTGTGAGGGAAAAAGGGAAGCAGGCAGGCAGTATGTGTGTCTGTAGGGGTCCTCCATGTAAAAGTGGTGTGTGAGAGTCTGCATGAACGCAGATAAGTTCAGAGCTAGCTCTACATCTTGGTATGTTGGACAAGTGTGAGCCGTGCATGGTAGAGGTGGCAGTTCACTGTTGTCACCCCTGACCATGACAACTGGCTCTGCCAGGAGTTGCACTGGCACCTCCATGCCCAAGGTCAGATGGAGTGCTGCTACCTGAACATGACCGATGTCTGCTGGATGTGCTCCCTTCACAGGAATGCCCAGAACCACGACCCCATGGCCTGCCATGTCTGGGGGTGGACAGCACTCTCCCCAGTGGACCAGTAGAAATACTGCTACTATGGAAGCATTATTGGGAAAGCCACGTTGATTCTTAGCAGATGCTGTGGCTGATCTACATCCATGAGGGCACCATTCCCCTTGCAGTAGATGTTCCATCACAGACACTGCTCATTCCAACATGCCATTCATGCTATCTAGGGAATCAGTGACACTGTGGATGCAGTCATGCATGTTAGATTGTACCACATCCACAACCCTGAGCATTTGTCTGGAGCACCTTTCTAAATGTGCCTGTGCCTCCATGATGGCCCTAAACATACATTTCTCTATAATGTTTTCATGTACATACATATGGTGCACATCATAAAACAAGCCATCACATGATGGCCTTAAACATACATTGAGCAACACAAGAAGAGACCCCTGGAGCAGGTGGAGGAGGAACAGCAGGACTCCCTCCAAGCATCCCATCAACCCTCCTGTGTGGCAGCTCATTAACACTTTGGCTATGGTCAGACTCAACAGGCACTGAAGCCACAATAGCCACACTTCCCTATTCAATGACATTGCGCTACACCTGTCCCATATCTGTGGGCTCAGTGGAGTAGGTAGGTGTAGGCCTACTGGCTGTGTCCAGAGGAAAAAGAAGGAGGTGGCTGGATGTCAACCTCCATCTCAGATTCAACCTCTGCTCTCCCCTGACTGCGCCTCAGATTCACCACCATTATCACCAATGTCTGATGAGACACTGACATCAGGTGGCATGGGGCCTACACTCCCACTGTCATGATCACCTGTGATAAAAAGGGAGAAACACAGGCATACATTAATACCTGCACTACTATGGTACAATATATGCTAAACAACTAACAGTGCTACCACTCTTACAGACAGTGCAGCAGTACACACAGCAGGCCTAAAACGACATATTGCATTTCTAGAAAATTGATCTGCAGTACTGAAATAACTTGATTTGGCTTACCATCTGCAGGATACCTATGTTGCTGGATTCCTGATGATCCTGAAGTAAGCTAAGCAAGCGGTAAGGCCAACATCATTTTACAGTAAGACATGAGGCACTACATGTACTCCTTTCAATCAGCATAATGTGTTACTTTAACAAGAATGTGGCTGACAACTCCAAACTTAGCTTACCACTGTACTAATATTCAGTCCCGGCCCCACCCCAAAAAAACACGTGTCACAGAAGTAGGTTTTATTTCAATTGTTTTACTATACAACAGTATTGAACTGGTCATACAACAAAACCTACCTGGAAGCTCTTCCTTGGACTGAGAAGGAGGTGCACCCACATCAATGACATATTGAGGGCCACTCTGCTGTGAATTGTGCTGTTGCAGAATATTTGCCAGGAATTCCTCCTTAGGGGTGAGAGGTAGTTCTGCTGTAGACTCACCCCCCCCAGTTACACTTTGGTCTCAGCAACAGCAGCTGCACACCTCCGTGTAGATGTGAGCATGTCAGTGGCACTGTGATGCACCTATTCATAAGTACAGCCATAACTGCCCATGGCATTTATGTTTTCAACAATTTGTTACTATATTGTGACCCTCTCTGGCATATTGGGACAACCTCTTCCAAGAAGAAAAGCACCATGTTGACTGAGTGCATCCACAATGATTGTGTTTTTTGCCTCACTGAAGGGGGTGGGGGTTCGGTCCTAAACACAACAGAAAATACACATAACTATCACATAATTACAAAGTAATTGTTACCAGATAAAACTGTTAAGGCAGGTAGTTAGTAGTACCCACTGGTAAACATAGCATATACAGCATATGTGAAATACTAACAGGCAAGATGCAAAACAAGGAGGGTAGCGAGGGCAACATATCTTTGTATGTGCCATAGTAGTAACTCAACTGTGCCCCTCCCAAAAGAACAGTCCATTCTAGTTGGTGACATAATAGTAATTTCATTTTGCTCCACCCACTAAAGAACAGGCACATGAACCATTTGGCTAATAAAACACATTTGAAATGCTAGAAATGCATTCAAAGGATCTGACCCTGAAACATTTGTACATATATATCAAACAGCTTACTATTTTCATGTATTGTCAGTTATTTGTACCTTTGAATTGACTTGATAAACATGGCCATGGCATCAGTACACTTATAACTAATGCATATAGATAACAGTGTAAAAGGCTTTGCTTCACATTATTAATTAACATATTCCAGCATTTGCATTATGTAGATTTAACAAGTATCCCCACCATCAGTTTGACTAACTACACATTTGCCTTTTTATAATGGAGTAGATTATTAATGGACCACATCTGTCTAGGCTGTGTTTCAGAGACGCTAATTACAACATAAGCAGCTGAATTGTAAGCTAATCAACCAATCTGGTGGAGCAATTCTAGAAGTTATAAAGCAACCATGTAGACTGCATGCTGGTTTTTCATGTGGATATCAAAAGTAGTTGAGTACAGACACAGCAAGTCTACACAGACAGAATGTTAGGAGCTGCTGCTGCTTAACTCCATTTGTATGTGCTGCAGGCTGCAGGCAATGCTGCTGCTGCTGCCAATAAAGAGTTTTCAGGCCACATTTAACTTATCACAACATACATGACATGGAGATTGTAGAGTGGTACTGGGTGGACACAATACAGAAACCCTGCGACCTCTGATGGCCTCAACTCAGAGCCACATGCTTTACCTCCTCATGTGGCTGTGTACTGCTTGCATCACAGTTAGCCCTGAACTAACACTGTGGCAACTGCTGCATTTACAAGGTAAGTCCTGAACATGCACTGTATTGTATAATAATATTATGACATGTCCTTGTATGTCATCACTTGGTAAAGTAAGCAACTACTAGATGGGAGATTTGTACAGAAATTAATGTCATGTGACAGCAGAGATTTATTGGACTTGCATGTGTCCATCGGCAAGTAGTTGGCCTTGGGCCTCAAAGATTCACACATTGATACCTCCCCAAAGTAATGATGATCACTGCATGCCCTCAGTTTAGTACCATACATCTGAAATGAGAAATCATAACAGACATAAGTTTGAAAGTAATGAGACACACAGCATTTTCCAGCTTCACCACCCATACAAGATCAAACCGGCAGGATGCAAAACAAGGAGTGTAACAAGAGCAACATAGTCTTGTCTGTGCCATAACAGTAGCTTAGCATGGCTCCACCCACTTGAAAGAACATTATACCCATGCATGTTCCATGACAGGAACCCACCACTGCTCCCCACCTCCAAAACAGCAGTCTGTGTTTGTTTGTGGCATCCAACCTTCCATCACTTTGATGGCAACTACATATCATATTGTTCCCAATGAATATCCTCTCACATTTTAAGGTAAATGATATAGACTGGATTATACACTGCACGTCTCTGAGTGCTGGTCAGATAACTGATGAATGACACAGAAACACAGAAAGGTAGGACACAGCTGTATATTTGCAAGGAATAATCATATCAGGTTGTTTGGTCAGTAAGCGCACTGCATCCAAATATATTACATAGAATATATTTGCAAATAACATGCCAAGCCTTAATATCAGTGTACATTCAGTTGCACTTGGTTGTGTGAGGAGTTATGTCATGTGTTTGCTGCAAAGATGTTTGTAGGGCATAGATGGATAAGTGCTCCCTCCTGTTTTGTGACAGTGCATTGCAGTGAAAGTTGGGGTCCAATCCTATGTCATATCTCATGTGTGCTAATAGTTTCTACTGTTTATGTCATACATCAATTTTCTGCATTTCAACTAATTCTTCATTTTTATTGGGGGGGGTACACTGTTTAAGTGATGCACTGCTTAGCACAAATGGCTTTGTCCATGCGCATCTCACTTGTGCGTAGAGCAGCAGTGCACAAACAAAATGAATGATAACAACAGATAAAGTTTTTGAAGAGGAATGCTCCAATTTAAAATCAATGTTTCTCAATAGAGCATATCCATCTAGTCTCATTGATGAAATACTGAATGAAGTAATAAGAAAGAGAAGCAATGGAGTATATACACCCATTTTAAGCAATAAAAATAAGATGGCTGTAGATCACAACAGTGGAGCAATCATGGAAGTAACAGAGTGGAATTGTTTCAAGAGGGAAACAACTTCAACTTAGTATGTATTATGAATTTTAGTTCTGATGCAGTACATATAAAGGAAATTATTATGAAAAAATGGTCTTTATTAAATGACGATGCCACTTTAAGGTCTATTTTTAATTTCAAACCTAAGATTGTATGGAGAAGGACAAATAGTTTCAAACATCTTTTTCAGAAACAAAAAGATATATTTGTAAGGAATCCGGGCATGATGTAATGTGGTAACTGCTCATTATGTTATTTAATGGACACAGGTTATAGAACTAACATCATTGGGTATAAAGTTTACCTAAAAGGGAGGTATAATTGTAACTCTAAGGGAGTGGTCTACATAGCAGTATGTCAGGGATGTCCATCATTTTATGTAGGCAAAACAGACCGAAGATTAAGAGATAGGGTCTCGGAACATGTAAGATGCATCAATCAAGGAAAAGAGGAGAACACTTTAGCTGGCATACAAATAAGTACCCCGAACATAAATGGTTCAAAGTAATACAATAAGTACATTTGGACGCAAGAGGGGGACCATCTGGTCTACTTTTGGAAAAGTTAGAACTTCTTTGGCAAATAAGGCTTAACGCATATGCTTTTCCAGGTATTAATGATAAATGTTCTATTATGTGTTTGTTAAAGTTAAAAAGTTTAGATAGGTGAAGTATAATAGTTCATATAAGTCACAAATACATTAAATTATAAAATTATAAATTTATTCTACATTTTAATAGATTTTAGTGAAATATATTTATAATTTATAATTTTTTAATAATTTTTCAATGATTTTTATATATATATATATATATATATATATATATATATATATATATATATATATATATATAATATTTTTGAGTCATCGACTAATTTTATTTTATTTAAATACAAATATGTAGTGATCTTTTAGTATTGTTAATGTATCTAGAATCCATTCATTTGTGTTAATCAGTATTTGTAAATATAAGCCTGTAAGAGGATTTACTCAGTGAGAAATATAGGCAATATAGCTTTAAAATTTCGTCATCAACAGAGGCGTTTTTCTTTGGCGCCAAATTCAATTCAAAGCTTATATAAAGGGTGAATTTTATGTATTTAGTAAATTTCTGAAGACGTTTTTCTATTAAGTGAGACGAAAAACGTTTGTATAAAGTGCGTTTAAAGTCATTAAAGCGGGTGTTGTTTTTCAAAGAGTGGCTATCCTGGTGTGTTTTTCCAAAATGAATGGGCCACCCACATAGCAGACAGGACCCCGACAGACACACATACACCAACACACATACACCAGATGCATTCAATTAATACTATTGGCCATCATGCAAACACATTTCCTAGCAGTGACCACTCTCTCGTAACATGTTTGCACAATGGTAAGCACTGGCAACACTTTCAAATGTTGCAAATCCAGAAAGTGCACACTCCCAGTAAGCGCGATACCTGCAGTTGGTGTGAAAACATCATTCTACATTGGTCTTGATCTGTGGTAGGCATGGCTGGCATTTCTGGAGAGTTTTTGAGATTCCATGCTCAAAGATGGAATGTCCTGGAGTCCAAAGTGTTTGTTGAACTCCTAGTCAATGAACATGGGCCTAGACTGTTGCAGAGGGACTATCATGGCTCAGATTACAAGGCAGAGGCATGGAATAGTCTGGCCCAGGCTCTGACCAGTGCTATCAGTATACCTTGGACTAGTGAACAATGTAGGCACCACTACAGAGACCTCAGGATGAGGAAGAGGGATACCTTTGACCATTGCATCGAGGAATGTAGGACTGGGGGCACTGCACAGATGTGCAAGTATCATTTACAGAGACTGCTTGTCAGCATTAAAAGCTGGATATAGTGAGGATTGGTATGCTTAATGGTATTCTGTCATGTTCTGTTTTTTTCTACAGCCATCACAGACCGGGCACTGAATGTGTGAACCCATGCTGCTAGAATGGCACTGATGCCAGACTCATTTGGTATGTATGCATCCCAACAGTGGGGTTATTTTAGCATTAAGAATTATAATACATTTGTTTGCCACTTATATAGTTGTAGAAAACTCAGCATTCATTTCTTAACTGTAACAGGGAAGTATACATGCATTACTCTGGAGGGCAAAACAACAGTTCATTATTACAAAGTGGTCAAAGGTTGTGCCTTCAAAATTCACAGCTCCCAAATATATTAAATATATATACTATTTTAAATATGTTAAGGTTTCATCAATATTGCAGTGTAACATCAGAGCTGTAAAGCAGTGTCACCACTGGCTTGTTGTAAACTGTAATCGGTATATTTTGACCATGCACATGTTCAATGTATAAAGCAGTGTCACCCCTGGCTTGTTGTAAACGGTAATCAGTATATTTTGACCATGCACATGTTCAATGTATAAAGCAGTGTCACCCCTGGCTTGTTGTAAATGGTAATCGGTATATTTTGACCATGCACATGTTCAATGTATAAAGCAGTGTCACCCCTGGCTTGTTGTAAACGGTAATCGGTATATTTTGACCATGCACATGTTCAATGTATAAAGCAGTGTCACCCCTGGCTTGTTGTAAACGGTAATCGGTATATTTTGACCATGCACATGTTCAATGTATAAAGCAGTGTCACCCCTGGCTTGTTGTAAACGGTAATCGGTATATTTTGACCATGCACATGTTCAATGTATAAAGCAGTGTCACCCTGGCTTGTTGTAAACGGTAATCGGTATATTTTGACCATGCACATGTTCAATGTATAAAGCAGTGTCACCCTGGCTTGTTGTAAACGGTAATCGGTATATTTTGACCATGCACATGTTCAATGTATAAAGCAGTGTCACCCCTGGCTTGTTGTAAACGGTAATCGGTATATTTTGACCATGCACATGTTCAATGTATAAAGCAGTGTCACCCCTGGCTTGTTGTAAACGGTAATCGGTATATTTTGACCATGCACATGTTCAATGTATAAAGCAGTGTCACCCCTGGCTTGTTGTAAACGGTAATCGGTATATTTTGACCATGCACATGTTCAATGTATAAAGCAGTGTCACCCCTGGCTTGTTGTAAACGGTAATCGGTATATTTTGACCATGCACATGTTCAATGTATAAAGCAGTGTCACCCCTGGCTTGTTGTAAACGGTAATCAGTATATTTTGACCATGCACATGTTCAATGTATAAAGCAGTGTCACCCCTGGCTTGTTGTAAACGGTAATCAGTATATTTTGACCATGCACATGTTCAATGTATAAAGCAGTGTCACCCCTGGCTTGTTGTAAATGGTAATCAGTATATTTTGACCATGCACATGTTCAATGTATAAAGCAGTGTCACCCCTGGCTTGTTGTAAACGGTAATCAGTATATTTTGACCATGCACATGTTCAATGTATAAAGCAGTGTCACCCTTGGCTTGTTGTAAACGGTAATCAGTATATTTTGACCATGCACATGTTCAATGTATAAAGCAGTGTCACCCCTGGCTTGTTGTAAACGGTAATCAGTATATTTTGACCATGCACATGTTCAATGTATAAAGCAGTGTCACCCCTGGCTTGTTGTAAACGGTAATCAGTATATTTTGACCATGCACATGTTCAATGTATGCACACATCAAGGATTGGTTACTGCAATCTGCACTATATTGTGCATCTGTTAGAAGCTGGGTAGTCTTAACAGTAAACAAAGGCATCTGTTAGGAGTTTGTAGTGTTAAAAGTAAAGGTAACAGAATAGAGTAAAATAATTGTATCAATGAGTTGTATGTCACATATGAATTATTAATGTTCTCCCTATTTTTCTCTCACTTTAACCCTTTTCTCTCTTTTTTTTTCTTTTTTTTTGAGGGAGGGGGTATTATTTTCCTTTCTTGCGTGTGTTTACTTTTTTTATTTTTTGTTTTTCCCACAGCATAGTGTGGTAGAACTGACCCATGGGAGCCACCTGTCCTCACTTCACCAGCTGCAGTACCGCTGCTCAGCATATCTGGTGCAAAACCTGCTAGCACCTTCTCTGCTGCCCCTGCACTACCCAGCACCAGAGGCCTGTGGATCCCTCTGGGTGCAGTAGACGAGGGGGTGAGTTTATCACCCATTATATAGTGCCAAGAGTGGTGTGTAGGATTGTGC
The DNA here is from genome assembly GCF_019279795.1 of Protopterus annectens. NCBI lineage: Eukaryota > Metazoa > Chordata > Ceratodontiformes > Protopteridae > Protopterus > Protopterus annectens. Next base: position 685,513,294 of record NC_056749.1, on the reverse strand, counting down.
TCTGTACTATTGGTGCATGCCTACTAGGGTGAAGACACTACTCTCCACTGTTGTATTGAATAACACAAGGAGATTCAGATGTCAGACACCTCACCAATCAGAGCAGTGAGGTGACAGTGATGATAGTCTACTGGGTGAGGACTCGATTCTCACTATCATCCAACTTGACAACCATGGAGTCTTGATATCGCCACTCCCACCCCAACCATGGTGTTCACCCACCTCATGTGTCCCTCACCATCTGTGTCTTTTGTCTTGTTTGTCTTGTCTGTCTGCAATTGCTTCCTTACCTGTCCAACTTACCTCACCCATACATTTCTACAGCCCTTCCCCAATATTCCTCTCTCTCTCTCAAAAAAAAAATGGGCACTTTCCCACAAAAAAAAAAAATATTGTCCCATACATAGCTCTCCATTTCACACACGTCTTCATGCCACACATGATTCTGTCCAATTCACTGTACAACAGATTGTGTTGTGGTCACTCTTCCCTCTGGGGGTGACACTCCACAGTCAGCAAAATTTGTATGTTTTATTCTGGAAGAAATGGATAGCAATTGTTCCTTCCTACACCCTTCCTGCACATTCCTGCCTTATTTTCGCTTTATGCATTCTCCTACATGCTCCCCATTTCACCACTTTCCTGTCTTGCCATTTTCTTTTTTAAAGAATTATTACGTGATGGTGGTCTTCTTGCATTAACGAACTGATACAGCAAAACAGTTTCTAAGTATTATATCATTGGATTGGAAACAGGTACCATCTAGTCATGTTTCACACACTCCCTAACAACTATCACACTTCAGAATTTGGATTTGCACATGAAATTATTTCACACTGTTAACACATACCTGGATTTGAACCAAGTACCCAATGAACAAAAAAAAATACATGTATCATTGGATTAACAGGTGATGCTACAGACTCAGTTGATTGGCAGGTGTATTTTAGAGACTGTATATCAAATGGCAGACTTAACTGCTGTTGTATACACCTGCTAGTTAACTGAATCTCTGGCTGCAGGAATTAATGCACGTAAAGTTGTGATAAGTTCCTTTTAGGGGCAAATGGTTTAGCTATAGGTAACACATTAAAGTATTTTGGTAGTAGCACAGCTTATTGAAGCTGTGTGATGTGCAGCATTGGCCAACATCTTTCACAACTGCTGTACAAAACTAAATAAGTATTGAGCAATATTGCATTATAAAACATTACAGGGATCATGCAATGCTGCTTCACAGAAATTTAATGAAGATACAACATTAGTGATATGGGGAGGAAACAGAGAGAGAAGTACAAAGGGAAATCTTTCCTGAACTGTCTCACTTACTATTGAATGTATTAAATATATCTGCTATCTAACTGACTCTGTGGCTGCAAGTGTTAATGCACTGTTGTTGGAGACAGCTGGTACTGGGTTCGAATATGGGTGGAAGTAATAATTTTACAAGTGTATATGATATTTTAAATATATCTACTTATACTGCTTCCTTTTACCGTTGCTGCATATTAGTGTGCACTGTGCACCATAGTGCAATAATTCTTAAAAGAAATGGGGAAGACAGGAAACTGGTTAAAGCAGGAGAATGCACAAAGAGAAAACAAGGCAGGAATGTGCAAGAAGGATGTAGGAAGGAACAATTGCTATCCATGTCTTCCAGAATAAAACATACAAATTTTGCTGAATTTGGACTGTCACCCCCAGAGGGAAGAGTAAACACAACACAAGAGATAGGAGTGACCATATCACAATCTGTTGTATAGAGAATTACATGGAGAATTTGAAAGAATCATGTGTGTCATGAACACATGTGTGAAATGAAGAGCTATGGAAGGGACAATTTTTTGTGGGACAGGTATCCTTTTATTTTTTGAGAGAGAGAGGTATGTTTGCAAAAGGCTGTAGGAATGTCTGGGTGAGGTATGTTGGGCAGGCGAAGAAGCAATTGCAGACAGACAAGACAAAACTGACAAGAGACAGGGACAGTGAAGGACACATGAGGTGGGTGAACACCATGGATGGGGAGAAGGATGGGAAATCTCAGTCCCATGCACATTGATGTAGCTGACAGTGAGAATTTAGTCCTCACCCAATGCACCACTGGCTGCAGTGGCCAGCACATGTGCCTCCTATGGGTGCTCAGCACTAGGATGGAGAGCAGGTGCTCTATGCAGCATAGGCATGCGCCAACAGTGTGGCACACAATCCTATGCACCATCCCTAGCAGTTCATAATGGATGATAAACTCACCCCCTCTGCCACTGCTCCTGGAGGGAGCCACATGCCTATCCTCTGGGGCAGAACTACCTGAGAGGTCAGGTAATGCCAAAGAGGGGTGTCCTACTAGGTACTGCAACAGCTGTGCTGGGCAGCAGTGCTGTAGCTGGTGGAGGGGGCAGGTGGATCCTGTTGGTCAGTCGTATCCTGATATGCTGTAGGAAAAACAAAAAATTAAACACAAAAAACATGAAAATAATAAACTCAAAAAAAAATTATAAACACAAAAAAAGAGAGAAAAGGGTTGGGTATGAGGAAATAAAGGGAGAATATTAGTAACTTCATATGTGACATACAAAGCATTTATACAATTATTTGACTATTCTGTTACCTTTACATTTAAAACTGCAAACTCCTACCAAGTTTCTTCCTTAAGTTTAAGACTATCCAGTTTATAACAGAGACACATTGTAGTACAGATTGTAGACACCAGTCCTTGATGTGTGCAAATATTGCACATATGCATGTTCTAATTACACTGATTACAGATTATACAGATTATAGAAGGTCATTTGTGCCACTGGTAAGGAAGCTTCACACTGCCTCTCACCCTGGGACCCTCATTCAATACGCTGATGATTCCACCATAATCTGCACTGCTCAACTACTACCAGAACTACTCTCAAAAACTCAACAGTCCTTTACAGCAGTCAAATCCAAGCTAAGAAATGCCCAACTCTTTCTTAATCCATAGAAGTCAAAACTAGTACTCTTTCATCCCAAAAACACCTCCCCTGTCACTGATCATTTCCACATCCTTGCATCTGACAACACTGCTATAGAAATAGTGCAGGAAACCAAACTTCTAGGTGTTATCATTGACCATAAACTTTCATTTGACCCCCACATACAGCAAAATATATAGAAAACTCATCAAAAAGTGGGACTGTTATATAGAAACAGACATTTATTTACTGCAGCAACCAAAACTACCCTTGCAAAAATATTTTTACATCCCTCTCTTCTTTATGGTGCCCCTATCTTAACTAACTTACAAAATTATACCCTAAGCAAGTTGAAACAGTGCTACAACATAATTGCAAAGTTTGCCACAAACTCTAAATATCACACACACTACTGTAAACCACTCTGAGAATTAAACGGGCTTGAGCTACCCAACCCACTTGCCTTTATTCAGCTATCGACCTTGCACAACCTTACTTTCAAGCCTACTGCCTGCCCTGCACTAGCCAATCTAGTTACACCTTACACACCAAATCGATCCCTACGATCAGAAGACAAATTTCTCTTAGCTATTTCAACATCCACAAGAGAACTCGGTCACTCTCTGTATTCATACTTTGTCTCTAGTCATTGGAATTCACTACCTCTAGCTACCAGGTCTATGCCTGGCCTAACCCATTTCAAATCCTCTTTAAAAAATCATCTCAAAAATACATGGCTCTGCTCCTGCATAAAGCCTGCCTAATGCTCAAGTCTTCCTCTTCTGTCACATTTCAATCCCTTAGACTGCAAGATCCTAAAGTTCTTCTAACTCCTTCTCTGCTTCTATACTACTGTTTCTAATGCTACTCAATGCTAGAAGTCTAAATCTCAAAATGCACTCACTCGAGGCACTCCTTAAAATGGAGAACATCGATATCTGTGCAGTGACCGAGACCTGGTTCAAGGCTCCAGAGAGCACCCCTGCACTACCAGGCTATAACTCATACCACACTTTTCGGTCATGTAACCTGGACTGGAACACCAAAGGCTAAGGTGTGTCCATATTCATTAAGGATATTCACATCTCCAGGCTAGTTGCTCAGCATAATGATCCTGATGTTATCCAAGTGCAGCTAACTCTGGGCAAAACTGCAATCCAAATTGTTGCTTGCTACAGATCCCCCACCATGCACCAGGATTCCCACTCCTCTTTTTTTGATGTACTGGAAAATATTAAAGTTCAACCGAACACTTTAATAATGGGCGATTTCAGCTACCCCACCATTAACTGGGAAAACTACTCGCGTACCAACTCCTTCACACAACGCTTTCTGGAATTCATAAACTCCAATGCCCTGGATCAAATTATCCACACCCCCACCAGGGGCAACAATATCTTAGACCTAGTCATTACTAACATGAGTGATCAGTGTTCCACAACTGAAGTCAACTCCTCGTTGGTCCGATCCGACCATAAGCTAATCACCCTTGATATCCACATCCTGCCCCCACCCCCCATTAAGGAAACCATGGTAAAAAATTTCTCCAAAGCCAACTTCATTCTTCTTAAGACAGAAGTGGTGAACTTCATGACACCCATGCAGATGGACAATACAGTTACGACTGCTGAATCCTACACAAATGCACTCTATAAGCACTTACACGAGTGCATGGATCGTGCTATCCCAAACAGAACCAAGACACTATCCTCCAAAAAAAGGAAGCCAATCTGGTGGTCCCCTGCCATAAACAAACTGTACAACAGAAGAAAGAAATTGTTGCAAAAAAGAGTAAAATCTCATGAGTGGAGGAGCTCCCTGGTCAGCCTCAGTAAGAAGCTGAGATCCCTTATAAGATCCTCCAAAGCTAGCTATAAAAACAAAATCTCCACTGATTCTAAGGACAACCACAAAGCATTATATAGCTATGTCAAGAATCTCAATGGCAACACCCAGATCTGCTGTAAGCTACAGCACAATGGCACGAAAATTACAGAACCAACTGATATTGCCAACATCCTGGCAGATAGGTTCAGTGCTAACTTTACCCACCCTCACCCCCTAAAGGGCCCATATCTATACAGGAAGAATGCAGAGTCCCTGTAATCACAACTACACAGGTAAAAACTGCACTCTTTAAAGCCAAAAACACAGCATCCATGGGACTGGACAACATCACAGGCTGCATTTTACATGAACTTCAGAACAAACTGGCTCCCCACCTAAGCACCATGTTCAATCATAGCCTCACATCAGGCTTTGTGCCCATTTAATGGCATACAACAGCAGTTATCCCACTCCACAAAGGGGGAGCCACCACTGGTCCCGGGAACCATCGCCCTATTAGCCTGACGAGCCTGGTCTGCAAGGCCATGGAATGTATCATTATGGAACTCATAAACAAAGACATTAGTAACCTCCAAACTCTGGATCCCACCCAGTTCAGGTTTGTGAAAGGCAGATCATGCCTCCTGAACCTGATCGACTTCTATGAGGCAGTCACCAAAGCTGTAGATGAGGGTAAGGTGGTTCACACAGCCTATCTTGACCTCGTCAAGGCTTTCGACACCATCCCCCATTCTGCAATTAAAGCTAAACTCACTAAACTAGGTATAAATCCCTATGTCACAAGATGGGTTGCCAACTGGCTCACTGACAGAACCCACACTGTAAAAGTTGCACACTCCAAATCTGACCTCAAACCAGTGACAAGTGGAGTACCGCAGGGTTCAGTCCTGGGACCTCTCCTGTTTGGTATCTATTTCTCTGAAGTACAGGCTAACACAGAAGGCCTCTGGCTAATGAAGTTCACAGATAACTGCAAACTAGGAGCCATAGTCGAGTCCCCAAATGATGTGGAAATCCTACAGAAGGGCCTCGCTGAGACAGATGCCTGGTGTCAGAGCCATGGCCTCAAACTCAATGCCACAAAGTGTATTGTCATCCCCTTTGGTAAAAACTCTGTACCCATGAACTACTACATAGACAGCAGTCTACTTAACACCGAATGTGTGATAAGATACCTTGGGACCCAGGTGGACAGTAGTCTGTCCTTTGATAGTCACATCCCCACAGTAGTCAGGAAGTCCTTCTACGTGGCACACCTCATCATAAAAGGGTTCTCATCCAGGAAAAAAGAGGTCATTGTTCCCCTCTACTCAACACTCATTAGACCCATTATAGAGTACAACACCCCTTTTGGAATGTACCTCACAAGACATCTGCAACAGCTGGAAAGGCCACAGAAGTACCTCACAAAGAGGATTACTGGCCTCAAACAGATGCCCTACACTGACCATCTCAAAAAACTCCAGCTTTACTCCATAGCATATCACCTACTCCGAAGTGATCTCTGCCTAACATATAAAGCTATGTCAAACCCAGAGCTGTTGGACATGCTACACCTAAAGAAATCAGAATCCCTCCGAGCTACATGCTCTAGGGATCTAAACCTTGTCATTACAATAAACAGGACATGCTGGAGGGATAGATTCCTGTCCCAGAGACTTCCCATACTCTGGAACAGGCTACCCATCTATGTCAGGCAAAGTTCTTCATTAGCACTCTTCAAGAAAAATCTTGATGAGTGGATGAGAAATAGGAAATACACCCCGGGGATCACTTCTGTGTCTCTGCTCGACAGTGGCACAGGAAAATAACTTTCTTGGGTGGCATAAGCCAGGGAACCTTGTTGGCTAGGCTTACGTAGGCCCTCGGGCTGATAGCCTAGTACTTAACTATGAACCTATACCATATCCTTAAACTACTGCTCAGGCTTTATTGCTTCTGTTCTTCTTAACTCTCTCTCACTATATGTCTGCATCACTAACTTTCTGGCTGCTATTTTCCTAACTAAAACTAACATTCTATTTTGCATTTACTATGACAGTCAATGTCACACATTGCACTACCTATGTACCTATTTTTTTTTGGACACTATCTACACCAAGTATGATGAAAGTGACTATTATCATCTGTAATGTTTCAACTGTATAGAATTGTCTAGACATGTAGTAATATATTACAACATCTTGTAGCAGTTTGTTCTTTCAATTTATTTTTTGTATAGTATTTCTAATGTAATCTTTATTGCATTGGATTATATTGTATTTGTATTGTACTGTATGTGGAGCTTTTCTCCCCGGGCCTCTGCTGAAAATGAGTTCTGTAGACCCAGTCAGACCACCCCAGTAAAAAAATGTCAAATAAATAAAGTATGAAGTTACATTCCAATAATGATGAAAACCTAACAGTATTGTATATTTGGGAAGTGTGTTTTTTTTAACCCACAACTGTTGACTACGATAAAATACTGTACTGTTCTTTTGTCCTACAGACTACTGCATGCATACTTTTCCTTTTACAGTTTAGAGATGCATGTCCACTGTTATTTGAGAACATGGCACTAATGCTTTGTGCTACAGACTAAGGCACGCATAGCTTCTTTCACAGTTGGGATATGCATGCTCAGTTTTATACAACTCCATTAAATACCAACTAAGCGGTCCTTAACTTTTAATGATACAAAATTATTACACAAATTATTATTATTATTATTATTATTATTATTATTATTATTATTAAAATACTATTTAGACAGTACTGTGGTGATGCATGCATACCACATACTTCTCGTATCCTTAGTAGACGTGCGGCATGGGATTGAAAATTCAAGACTCTCCTCAGCAGCTGTGGAAAAAACACAATAGAGTACCACGAGTACCAGTCTTGACTATAATCAGCTTTTAACTCTTACAATTACTCACTGAAATTAATACTTATACATCTGTGTGTGTACCCTGCCTGAAGCCCCTCGATCCAAAGATTGAGGGTATCCCACTTCCTCCTCCGGAGGTCATCAAAATGATGCCTGCATTGCTCACCTGTAAGGCGAGTACCTGTCACACTGGTTAAGGCCCTGGCAACACTATTCCAGGCTTCAGATTTATTTTCTGAGCCAGAAGAGTCTGACTGCAGCAACCTGGTCCATGCTCCTTAACTAGGAGTCTAGCAAAAATCTTGGATTACTGGACACCCCAAAGCTGCACCCAGAAGTGCACACCCTCTCCAGCAACTTTATACATGCTTGCCATAGTTCAAGCTCAATGCCTAATGTGCATTTCCCACCAACTGCAGTTTATATGGTGCTGTTTCCCATATACCTGCATGTCTCACACTTGCTGAGAGTAAGTACATTTTGGATTTCTCACTTTTGAAAACATTACACATCTCTTACCATCATGTAAACAAGGTAGGTGAGGGTGCACAATGCCAGGTACTGTGTTTCTGGGATAGTAAGCGATGGGCAACACTGGCAAACAATGTGATTTCGAGCTGATTAGGTAAATAGGAATTTGTGTAAATGGGCTAGTCAAATGTATGATATATATGGCTCTCCTACACATGCAGCTATTACAACAAGAAGGTTGAAAAACAGTTGTGTATCTTGCACTTCATTGCTATAATCTGCAATCTCACAACAGTAAAACAAAACTTGCAATCCTGTACTAGAAGCCGGTACCATCTGCAGTCCACCCCTGTACTTAACACCTGCTGCCATGGGATTAGTGAGACGATATCTGCTATCTTAATAGTTATTGTACGGTTCTCACTGTTAATCGCAATGCCACTTACCGTGGCTGCACGATGCACAACATTATTAATTGCATGCATCTAGTTCATATGTCTGGCTGTCTCAGTCCTGTCTACAACCTGGGTGGTCCATTCCTCCAGTTTGTGTGCTGCTGTGTTTCACACAAACAAGCTGAGCATATGCCAAGCAGTGCATCACACAAACACTGGCAATAAATAAATAAATAAATAAAAAAGGATAAAAAAATATTAAAACACAAAAGGCAGACTGTCCACAGTTTTGCAGACTGTCCAGATATCTGTATTATATATTTGGCCTGTTCCTTGTAAAATGGGTGGTTTATTGTGAAATCACTGAAGAATGCAGTCAATATGTAATGACATATACATTTCTGTTCCGTAGTTCATATCTTTCAGAAAATGTATGCTTGCCATTTGTCCTGTCATTAGTTTACTGTTTGAGTGGAATGAGCCACATTCAGTATACAGGTTTTGTGGCCAATAACACCAGGGAGAGACATGAAGCCTTGACTAAGTGCACCGCACATCATTAATATTCATGGTGTGAAGTTGTGCAATGTCACGCGATGCATAGTGCCATGTATACAAATACACTCCGTGTAGGCTGTGCATGGAAACTACACATAGTTTATTGAATCCTGCAGAATATCTTCAATGTCTAATGTAAATATCTTTAATTTAATCTTCTATACCATAGGCAACCCTAGATTAATTATCTCATTTTTTTTCATGACCTATGTTTAAAACCCCTTTACTTTTTCTTAAGCTGTAATTAACTATTTTCCAGACATATTGTTCATAAGTCTGATATGCTAGAAAGTGCTGACATATAATGAAGTGCATTTTATGATCTCAGTATATGCTAGCAATATGTCTTTATTCAAAAATGTCATAACTCAATTGGTCATGCCAAGCTACCTATATTTTTTAAATGTATGGTTGAATTAATCTTGTTATCAATCAAGGTCACAAGATACTTCTGCTTAGTTTTATTTCTTTATTATTCCAGTTGAATATTTCTTCTTGGATTGACTTTTTACATTTTTAAATAAAGTTTAGCCACCTAACTTTTTTTTCAGAAAAAATATTTATTAAGGCATTTGCTGAAAAATGCAATTCAACTTAAACATATCATTTATAACAAATTCAGGAAATTAAAACTAGAAGATGGGTTTGTCCAGTGATTTTTATTCAATTGCTAAGAGATCTTATACTTCTGTCATAAATCCTTCTTATTCTTTTTTTGAAAAATCCTTATGTGCATTGTGATTTGATGGCACCCTTTATTTCATAATAATTTCCATTAACTAACTTAGGACATTGGATCCCCCCCCCCAAACAGGGCACAGCTATCAGTCACCTCTCCATTTCTACATCTGGCAGTACCTCTTAAAGGTACAATTACTGCAGACACCTCCTGAGCACCCACATATGCTCAACAATTCCTAGTAGATTCTTGGAAAATATCTGGAGGAGGGGAGCAACCAGCCTAAGTAATGTAAGTACAGTATACATTCTTAAAGAGCATCTGCAGTCCCTGAGGATATATAATAATAACATTAGTTTACATGACTAGATTAGTGCATATCTGTAACATGTATCCCTAATGTGTTAGCCACCCAAATGTATGCACTGTGTATCACAACCATTCCAACTTCAAGATTGGATGGCTAAGAAAGCCATACTGTGTAACCTTTCTGTTACAGTTCTGTGCCTGTCTGTCTGTCTGCAGGTACTACCATTTAAAAAGATTGCAATCAGCTAATCTTATGTGCTGCTGCCAGATGTATGCCCCTATAACACAAAAATAGGCACTATACATAGCATAATGTAGGCTTTACTTTATTAAACCAGTGCATAGTATTCAGAGATATTTAGCTGCCTGACTTCTACCTCCTCACCAGCTTGCCAACATTATTATTGGGTTTAAACACATAAGTTGGATTACATAAATAGTATCACCTGCAGATAAAGATATATTTATGTGTTTGTATGCTGGTGACTATTTTGTGAGTCTGTATTACCACTGTGTGAGACTGAGGGTTTTCACTGTACTCTTAGTGAGTTCACTATAGTACATTAAGGTAGAATAATAGGCCTGAAAATATAGTCAGGCATGTGTTTTCATGTATGCATTCACTTTCAGGGAAAGACTGGTCAGAAGAAAGAAAAAGATAATCTTGCTGGATAAACATGAGATGTGCAGAAATAACAGTTCTCAGGGAGAGCTATAGAATGTTCCTTTTCAAGGGAAAGATATGTGTACTTGCAATGGAATGCTCGATAAAGAATAGACTGTAAGGCACATGCAAGGCAAGGCTTGGAAACCAAGGCTAAAGAGGTGTGTAAAACATTACAGGGTTTTGGTATTATTAAGAAATACTTTAGACAAGGTCATTTGAGTCAGTTAAATTACTTTTTGGACTGATATTCAAAGGATTTTTGCAATACAGCCACTGGAGCCTGAGTACAGATGTCAGGTCAAATATCCATACTGTTCTGGAGGAAAAGACTGTTTCAGTTGATATTATTCAGGAGAATCAGAATATATGTGCAGAAAATTTGGATATATTTATCAGCACTATTACTGTTATCCAGCATTCAGGAATTTCTACAGACTATTATCGTTTATCAGAACTGTTATCAGAGACAGTATTAGGATATTGCTAACATCTAATAAAGCATTCTTAACCAACTACAACAGAATTTATTCTGAAAAGTACAAAAACACTTGGCCCATAAAGGAGAGACTGGCACCTGTTCACCACAAGTTTGCATAATTAAGAGATAAAAACATTCATTCCAGTCTTACTTCAGTAGTTTCTAGTTAATTTTAGTATATTACAGTCTTATCAATTCTTTCACACTGTACACTAGTTTGTCCTTCCATTTGTGTTGCATTTATATACGTGTGTGTGTGTGCATATATCTATCTATATATATATATATATATATATATATATATATATATATATATATATATATATATGTATGTATGTATAAATAGATATACACGGATCTACTTCTAATACTCTAATGGCCATATCATTGAATTTCATTTTCTTGAGAAGAAAATCATGAAAATGAAATATCCAAGCAGCAAATTTTTCCCTGAGCAAGTAAACACTTGCCCAAACTTCAATGAAACACACACCAGACTAAATAAAACCCAGCTAGGTGGGGCAGCTACACTCCTGACATCGCCTAACTATATATAACAACTCCGGGATTGCACTGCAGTATAGAAAAAGGCATGTTGGGCAAGTGTTTACTTGCCCTGGGAAAAATTCACCATTTGGGAATTTTATTTTCACAATTTTCATCTCACAAAAATGAAATTCAATGACATGGCCATTTGAGTATAAGAAGGGAATCCATATAGACACGTATGTGTGTGTGTGTGTGTGTGTGTGTGTGTGTGTGTGTGTGTGTGTGTGTGTGTGTGTGTGTGTGTGTGTAATATACAGACATAAAAAATAAAATATAAATATATCTATATATATCTATATATAAATATATATATATATATATATATATATATATATATATATATATATATATATATATATATATATGTTGTTGTTGTGTCTTTCGGCTTTTCCCAGTTAGGGGTCGCCATAGTGGAACTCCGGTCCGCTAATGATTGGCAGTAGATTTTTACGTGCCGAGTTGCCAGTCCTGGCGCACAGCCTTCAATGAAGGTACGCCCATTCATGCATGTCTCCAAACAGAAGACGCTCTAGCTGAGAATCGAACAGGACAACATCTTACTGTGAGGCGACAACGCTATACATATATATATATATATATATATATATATATATATATATATATATATATATATATATATATATATATATATATATATATATATATACATACACCATCCCCCCACTAATTATATATATTTCAACTCTGAGATCACACAATACTGCTGAAAGAGTAAATTTCCTCAGAGTGTACTTGGGAGGCATTGTTTATGTCAACTGTCAGTATAGTCGATAGCTGTACTGATGACACAATTTGGTTAGCAAAACAGTTCATTGACAGTTGTATGAGACTGCTATAAAACTATGACTAGGGGAAGTGCCCTTTCTCCACTATTGTGTGATCTCACAGTTGGATTATATAATTAGCAGGGGGAATGAGGGGGGGGAGGGGGCTGCACATGCAAAAAACATTGTTTTGTAGTTGAAAACTCCAAGGCTATGTTTCAGACATGCACAGTTGACTATAAACTTTTTTAATTATATTGTGCCAGTATTAACAACATCTGCATTATTTGTTTAGACACATGTGCGCACACACACACACACACACACACACACACACACACACATATGCATACCCTCTACACAGATGGTTGCACGAATTGGTATATAGCGTTAATACAGACAGTAAAAAAAAACACTCCAGCAAGTGTCGTCAAAGTAACACCCACTACTTATTTCAGAAATATTTAAATTCTTTGCCTCATTTTCATGTTTCCAGTAAGAAGCTTACCCAACTGCACCCCACACCCCCTGCTAATTATATATACCAATTCAAACATCGCTCTACAGTGGGGAAAGGGCAAATTCCCCAATCCTCACTGTGCGCAATCTTGCATGGACTTAATACTGGCAGAAGTGATCAAATGAGTTTTGATCACTTCTGCCAGTGTTAAACACATTTGACATTACGAGTTTTCATTTATATGGAGTGTTTCCCCTTAAATGGCTCAATACAGTGGTTTCATCTATTTTTCTACCAGATTAAAGGGTAGAAATGGAAGTATATGACAGTTAAGAAAAATGAGGAAGCAAGTAGAAGATAACACATAAAGGGAACTGCTAAGAAATTAAGAGGAATGGGTTCAGGAAGGTTGGATGAAATTTTTGTTTAGGGACAGGCATCCATTTTCTATACAGAAAGAAGGTAAGGTGGAAAAGTAAGTAAGTAAAGTTAGAATAGATAGCAGGGGCACATAAACAAATACAGAAGACAGGCAACACTGACAGGGAAGATGCATGCACATTGAGGGAAAGGAACACAGTGGAGTAGGAGACATCAGACAAACCAAGGCAAAACAATGGACAACAAACCAGGAAGAGCATAAACACAAAAGAGACGGGGAGCATCTGGATACGGGTATAGGATGGGTATAACTAGCAGTACCAGCATGTCCTACTGAATCTAGTGGGATTGCAGGTCCCGCCTTTGGCACCCTCACCAGTGGATCCTCACTCTGATGGTGGGGCCAGTCCCAGGCAGGGATACGACTCTGCAAGTTAGAAGAGGAGTCTTTCCAGATAGCCGATGCAGGCATCTAGGAGCTAGTCTACCAGCTCCCAACCACTGCTGCAGGCAGACTTTTTCTAATGAATGTGTCCTAACCTCTGACAGAGCCACCTTTAGGACCAAAGTAACCCTTGCTTATGAAACCCCACCAAAGACAGGATTACAGGGCCTACCAGCCTTCTCCACATGCATTTCTGGGGAAGCAGTTCTAACAGCCTGGACAGGTAATGGGGCAGGTGATATTGGTCACAAGGGGCTGGTGGTTCATGGCAGGGCCACAGATGCTGCTGTGGATGTTGCTGTATACAAAAGAGAAATAAATGAAGAGAAACAAACAAAAAAAGAATGTAATAAATAAAACTGATACTGATGTGCTATATTACCTCAAATACAATTGCAGTATTCTCATGATATTAAAAAACAATGACAATAACAGGAGTCTGCTACAAATGTAAACATATACAACTTGAAAGGTATAACCTTTATAATCTGAACTAGTTTTATGTGCAACTGCATTAAATTCAGAGCATGTAACTACATGTAGAAAGTCATACAGTAATGTGTCTGCATGTGAATATTTTGATGCCCCACCACTGGCAACAGTAATCAAAGAGCCTCAGTCCTCATCAATAGCACCAGTGAGGGGTGTACATTGGGAGAATGACAGGTACATGCACATTATTTCCAAATGCAGCTCTTTGCATCAAGTGTAATTTCACTTAAGAGCACACAGAGACCACAGTCAGTTCAGGGCTGGTTTCTCCCTCTTTCTCCAGATCCCCAATAAGACTCTCCACTGGTAACGCTATAGAGTTGAGATCTCAACTGAGTGGCTAAGCCAAGACCTCCAACACTCTCTCTGTCCAACCAGTGCTTCGTGTCCCTGCTGAGTAGTTGACACACAATCTTGGAGATTTGAGTTATACACACACACCTGGTAAAGGCTAGCATAGGTTTACTAGTTATTCCCCCTTCTGCCCAGACTATAAAAAGGAACCCTCCCTGATGATGTAAGCGATCATGCACTAACTTACTTAATCAGACACAAAACTGATACCTCCAACCTAACAACTTACAGAATAGTTAGAACAAATAAAAACTTTAACCCTGACTCTTTCCAAGCTGAACTCAGAGCTTGCATCTGGGCACCCCTGAAACACCTTTCTCTAGATGATGCTGTAAAATACTTAAATGAAAAATTCTTATCCATTCTTGATTCACATGCCCCTTCACGATCTATCAGATAAAGCTCTAAACCTGCCCCTTGGCTATCAAAAGATACTAGGCAAAAAATTATACTTAAAAACAAACTCTGGGCCAAATTTCAAACTACTAGAGATCCCATAGATCAACTCAACTTCAAACAATTAAGAAACATTACAAAAAAATCCATACTTCTAGATAAAAGAAACTACTACTTCCATTTACAACAGACTAACCAAGATAAACCACAAAAGTTCTGGGCAGGTATAAATAGTCTCCTAAAACCTGGCCATGACACACCCTCTCCCTCAGGCACCCCCCAAGATAAACCAAAACAGGTTGCAGACGCCTTTAATACCTTCTTTACTGAAACTGTCCAGTCTCTTTCCAACCACCTGTCCCCCGATATCTCCAATCTCACCACTTCCTCAAATGTCTCTATTCCAACACTCCAACTACAACCAATTCCCACATCTCTCATTTGCTCACTTCTCCAGAAACTTAAATTGTCCTCTCCTTCAGCAGACCTTCTGCCTGCTCAATACCCAAAAATAGCAGCTAAAGCAGTAGCCTATCCCATTTCCATCCTGTTTAATAGAACCATTCTCAAAGGTTACATCCCATCATTATGGAAAATATCCCACATCATTCCTCTTCACAAAGGTGGAAACTCTACTGAACTCTCAAATTATCGACCCATAGCCTTATTCTTCCGCCTGGCCAAAATCATGGAAAGATGCATACAAAAACAACTCCTCAATCACTTAATAAATAATCTACTGGCTAACTGTCAACATGGTTTCAGACCACTCCATAGCACCACCTCTGCCCTCCTATCCTTCTCTGACTGCATTAATAAAAATCGTAATAACAATATTCTTACCTCAGCCCTCTTTTTAGACCTATCTAAAGCTTTCAACATGGTTAACCACAAGCTATTGATACATTTACTAAAATCCCTTGTACTACACACAAGCTCAGTAAAATGGTTCCAATCCTATATTCACAACAGGCAACAGGCAGTGCACTGGCACAATAACTTATCCAACCACCTCCCTATTACCCTTGGTGTCCCTCAAGGCTCCATCCTGGGCCCTCTCCTTTTTTCTATCTTCATTAATGACCTTCATGCTAATATACCCCAAGCCACCTGCATACAATATGCAGATGATTCTACTTTAATTTGCTCAGCCTCATCTTCGTCTGAACTGTTCACCCTCATCCAGCAGGTATACCAGACTGTTAAGACATGGTTCTTAAAACGATGCCTAATCCTGAACCCCAAAAAAACAAAACTCTTACTTTTCTCTCCCACCCGAAAATCCACTCCTCTACACTTCACAGTAAAATCAAACAACGGCACATTATATCGCCTGATCCAACAACCAGACTCCTTGGAGTTGAGATAGACAATAACCTAAACTTTGATACTCACATTAACAACACTATAAAACTAGTCAACAAAAAACTGGTAACTTGATCTAACAACCAGACTCCTTGAAGTTGAGATAGACAATAACCTAAACTTTGATACTCACATTCACAACACTATAAAACTAGTCAACAAAAAACTGGGCTCCCTCTACAAAATTAAACCCTTCCTTACTCCTCTTGCCAGAACTACCATTGCCCATACCCATCTTATCTCCATTCTTCTCTATGCCTCCCCTATTTACACTAATCTGTCCAAAAGTAACTACAGCAAACTTGCAGTTGCATACAATAATATTGCCAGATTTGCCTCTGGCTCTACATTTAGAACCCACCACTGCCTAAACCTAAAACACTTAGGATGGCTTGAACTGCAGAATTTGATTCTCTTTCATCAACTTACAATAGCTCATAAAATCCTGTGCAAACCCTCTAAAACTCCTATACTCACTACCCTTATTACTCCTTACAGTAATCTTAAAAGCTTACTCTCTTCAAATAACTACTCATATCATCCACTAAATCCAACAATATGGCAGGTAATTCCTTGTTCTCCAACACAGTTAGAAAAACCTGGAACTCTCTTCCTGAAAATCTTACTACAATTTCCTCACTTCCAAATTTTAAATCTCAACTCAAACTTCACCTCAAAACTCAATGGCTCTGCCCCTGCATTAACCCAGATTAACATTGTATGTGTGTCTACCTACTTTACTATTCACTTCCTCCAAACTTAACTTTTGTTTCCATACTATCACTTCTCTCCTAACAGCCTAACACTTTTATAGCAATCTAAAGATCTTTTATCCTTGAGGAAAATCTTTCCTATTATAAATAACCTTTCTACATATGTTTTCCTTTGGTATTATATTTAAATTACTGATGCCATGTATGTAACTAATTATTTTCACTAGTTTCTTTAAATTGTACCACTGCAATTAATGTTTTTTGATGTGGAGCTTTTCTCCCCGGGCATCTGCTGAAAATGGACATATATCCAGTTGGACTAGCCTGGTCAACAAATGTAAAATAAAAAATAAATAAAATAAAATGGTTATTTCTGCCACCAGCCACCTCTTTATCAGCTACTTTAAAGCACTTAACAAACGGTTTCCAATCTTACTATGTAATGTTACTATCAATATAAATGGTAGCTTGACCAAGAGCAAGACTATTAGGAGTGGCTTGCACAGTGTCACCAAATAAATATGCAACTACTCTCAGAGCATAAATATGTCTCTACAGATCAGCCACAATGAAAGGTTTAAATATATTTAATAATAAATAAAATCACAAAAATACTCAGTATCTGCTTACAGTTAAATCAGAGTTCAAAATCACAGGAAATACTTAAAATATCATTGCAGGACAGTCTCAAATAAATAAAGAAAACATCTAAGCTAAGCTTTGCTATATTCCTGACTGTATCTAAGAGAATTACTGTACCCTAATAACTTATTTCAGAGCAAGCAAGGCAGATGTGGTGAGTGGATTTTGATGTTGTCAGGTCAAGGACAAAGTACAGAATACTGTCTCTCACTAAGAGACTTCCCAAATTAATATCTCATTTATTACTGCTGGGATAGCTTGCAGAATGACATAATTTCTTGTCATCTGACTCTATCCTAGGTAACCCCCCCCCCCACCCACACTGATGCAGCTGGTAGCATTTAGCATCTACCTGTGAAAATACATAGACAAGGGCTTTTCTTAGATTTAAGACAGATCCTGGAAGTCATAAAACAATAAAACATTCCAAGATAATACAAAAAAACTTTAGTTCTAGACATTGTGTATGTTACTGCACTGAAACTGAAAGATAACATCCCTTTATTACATGGCCATAAGGCAATTTAATTTCAGCTATTTTTCCTGAAGTTAACCTCTTGTGTTCTGGTTTCCATTGTTAAAATATATATATATCTAAACAGTTACAATAGTGCAGGTACATTTCTGTTCTAATCCAGTAGGGCATGCTGTGGTTGCATCTTTAAACAGCACTTTGTTAAATACCTCTTTAGCACACATGTCTGTACAAACCAGCTTATATGACATATAGTTCTAATACATTTGTAACACAAGCATATGAATCATGTTTATATTCTGGCCTGGCAGTATCTCCTTTCCTGATACATATATGCTCCCCTTTACAGCTACACCTAAGTCAGTCAGAGCCCCACAGTAGCCCCATTTTGAGTTAGAGTACATGTAGAGTATATAGAAGGAAAACACTTGCTGTCCAACTAGAACAAAGAATCTTTATATTATGAACCATAGAAGGCAAAAATAATCTTCTAGTAAATAACAAGCACATATACCCTGAAATGGCTAACTGCTGAATACAGCTGACATTCTATACTCAATAACCAAAAGGTAATAGCAAATTCCCCACAGTGAAGCAGGCTAAGAAGTTAAGACTTATTGATATGTGTCCAATAATAATGCTGAGAAACTGATAACTAAAAATGTCATAATGTGCAGTACAAAACAGGTGCACTCACCCCTACCCCTGGAAAAGTGAGCAAACCTCCAATAATGCTGCTGGCAATTTTTTAGGCAGGCCTTCAGAGCTATGGGACAAAAAAGAGAAACACTTAGGTACAATACAGTCCCTAATGACATGACAAGTATTAAAAAAATATAAAGACTACTTACTTTACATCTCAGGAGCTCTCAATCTGACCTATTTTCCCATCAATGAAGAATGTCAGGGTTGGGCCTCCTCAGGTCACTGTAGTGGTGTCTGCATTGATCACCAGAATGAGGGATACCAGTGACATCAGTAACCATTATGGCAAGACAAAGCAAGACATCTGTCTTATACTGGGGCCTTCATAAGAGTCCACTAGCAAACAGTTCTGGTGGTCTCTATATAAAAAGTAGATAAAGATTTTTAGTCTCCTGGGAGCAACACTGGGCTGTCTTGCATCCATCAGTGCCTTCTGAAGCCATGGCCATTCTCCTGGTCATATAAAATAATGTATGACACCTCACAGTCATATCCATTTCCCATTCTGATAATTCTTGTACAACACAGGCCAACTCAGCAGTACAGCCAGTGGCAATTTTTGAAATGGACTACGCTGTTTTGAACTTGTAGAATAACTCACTCACTCACTCCAATGGATTACTCGAGATTTGTACTCTAACTTCCACTGATTGCACTCTGAGCTTTTGACAAAATCAAGTTATGTCCTCACATTTCAAACACATGCTCATTTCTCTAAAGCCCTAAGGGGTACTAAAGAAATATAAATGGCAAACTGTTCAGCACAAATAAATCTTTAAAGAGGCAGTGTTAATTCAGTTATGAATTTTATACGTCATAATAAACACAGTAAATATTAATTTTGCAATATTTTGTAAATCATTTACAATATCTCAGTAACCATTCAAGCTACACACATGCTGTCAGCAGCATTTTGTTCATCCAGATGAGAGTTTTTGTATGAAGCTAAACAGTTCTGTGTTGCTTGATTGTTGACTTATTTAAGTATTTATACAATTTAAGACAATATAAATAAAAAGTATAGGAACAACTATTATCTCTTTAGTAGCACTACACAGAGGTCAAATGCCAGTGCATGTGAGTTGCACATCATTGTCAGCTTTAAATGAAATGCTTCAATTGCTTGTATGTAGCATGGTTTGAAATTATTAATGCAAATATGAGCAGGCTATATTAGATTTCTACAGGCATCAGTAGGATGTAACTACAGAAACACCTAGAGGCTTAATAAGATAGAGGGTTAAAAGGTATGAAATATGCCAGATACAGTTCAACTCCATTGCATGTTGGGCATCCATTACTCTGATAGTGCTGTCTGGTAACCGCATTCCTATTAGGATTAAACAGGGCATTGCAGGGAACCTTCTGACGATACTGCAACATCCACACATGCACAGTGGACTTCAAAGGTGCTGAGGCATGTGCATGATGCCATGCAGAATTCTCCATAATAGCCTGGTGATGGCCACAATGTGTAGAATGAGCAATTCAGAGACATTCATGAGCTGACCTCTCGTATGCATAGTCATCAAGTTCAGAGGTTCTGATCAGCACAATATAAACACCAGAGACTGCAGAGAGTCTTGTAACAATATAGAAGAAGTCGTATAGCTACAGACAGATAGCAGGTTTCACAAGTAGGAGACAGTCAACATTGTGGATCACTGAATTTCTAATTACTGAAGATACATGCATCATTTTCATGAGTACAACATGTCTGTAGAAGTAAATGAATGCTTCAAAGTTGAAATTATTGTTTTGAGGGAAATATGCAGTGCCTGATAATTGTTTTAACAAGGAAAAATAGTCAGTGGGACACAGAAAGGGTGAACATGGGGGCTGGGGAAGATTACTGGAAGGTACACCCAAAACCATTGGTGAAGTTTAGCCCTTAAAGGAGGCAGGCTGGCACTATGTTGTGATAGGATGGGCCAAAGGTATACCTGTGTACAGTTTATTTTTAGGACATACATCATTGTGTAGAATCAGTATAACTCAGTACTGTTACACCATACCACTACAGCTGACTCCTGCATGGTAAGGTACATGTGGTGTTGAAGGTGACCACATTGGGTATTACCCTCTGATGCCCATCTGGAAGTGCACTTGTAGATTGTACACAGAAAAGTACTGTGATATTAATGACGTTTGGATCAGTTTCCTGCATGTTTAGCCTTTTATGTGATTTTGGGGGGGGGGGTTGTACTGTTGTTTTGTATCAATGTTTGAAGGATATAACACACACCCCTATGTCTGCTATTAATACTTCCAACTGAGTGTACAGAAAGCATGCTACAGAGAGTAGATGGATAAACAGATGATAGCATCATACTCACATGGGGTATTTTCATCCGCACAGCAGTATTCCTGGAGGGATACTACAAAGAACAAGGTCTCTGGTGAGAGGAAGACTGGGAAGAGCACTTTATATGATGCTGAGAATGAGGTGTTGCTGCGGACCCTCATTCTCCATGGTTAATAGCTCTTCTGGAAGGAGACTGCTAACTAGACTTACCAAGAATGTTCTTGGCAGGATCTAGTGTTTGACATCAATGTAGTCGGTGTCCAGGACCATAACTATGAACAGCTCAGATATAGTGCCACTGACTTTACTCATGATGTAAGAAAATAGGTGATCCACTTTTCATAGTGCAATGGGAGGAGGGGTCATTGGTTAAGCCACCTTTGATGGAGACAAAGTATAGTGTTGGACCTCAGAGCCAAGCTGTAGACTGCCCCAAGAGTATACAGTGAAGATGCCCCAGATGGGGTATTAACATTCCTGCATTACACTATGACTATGCTTAACTGCCCCCTTTATCACTACACATCACTAATGTTTTTCTTTGTTCCTGAAGGAACATCAGGGATAAAATCTCCACAGGTAACTGCATGAGGTAATGTTTATTATGCAGTAATATTGGTAACCACAGTATTAAATCTGGACTGGGAGTAAGGTTGAGGTGGGGCGTTAAATTTATACAGGGGTATGTGCATTCACAGGAACTTCTGTATGCAGCACTGCCAATATGGAACATTCACTGCCTCATACTTTGGAATTATCCAGCTCTCATCATGACAGTGGCGAATAGTGGACATTGTCAGGGAGAACAGCATTTGCATTGGACACAGGGAGTGTGCAGACAAGATCCTCTACATAGACCATGGAAACAGGTTCTGTGCCAGTGAACAACCAGGAATCACATACCATACAGGCAGGATAAGTTAGTACAAACACTCCCAGTTAGCAATAATGTCTACAATAAGCTCCATATGGCAGGGGGTGACCACATGCATATGTGTAGTGGTGCACATCAAAGCTGTAAGTACAGCCTTTCCTCCAAACTAGTTGTGTTAATGGGTGTCACACTATGTAAGAGCAGAGCCATTGTGGAGGCATAGGTTAGTACCACCTCAGCCTTGGAGAGATGAAATTGGAACTTAGGGTATATGGGAAGACTTCTAGGAGTGCATTGCTGATGGGTGTGACATTTTTGACAGACCTGAGCAAATAATGGTACAAGGCAGGTCGTCCTAGACTCAGATTTTGCATGGCAGGCATGGTCCATGCAAGCAATCTACCTCTGCCTCCCCAGACGGTAACAATCAAGGAGGTCAAGGTCACAGGCACACACCATCAGCACTTCCACAGTGACATCTGGTGTGGAGGTGTCTATGGTTAGTAGAGGTCATCCCTGAGGTACTGGCCATCACATCAAGGGTATGTCTAATAATGGGTATCCATCCATTTATACAGCACACCATCATCTAACCATGGCCATCATACTACCCAGAGGCAGCTCCCATGGACGGAGACATGAACAGGATGCCCAGCCATCTTCCATGCATGTCCTGGACCTGTCTATTAGACTAAATTGCAATGCTGCAACTGTTGCTGATGAGGATGTGCTCCAGCATACAAACATACGCGTGCACACACACACACGCCACTACAGCCCCTATGACCACACTCACTCACACAACCACTGAGAATAGACAATCACAAGGAATTTTGCAGTAATCCCCTTAAGCTCTACTTCATACACACAGTGCAGTTATAATTTTTTTCAGGTTCTACAGCTCTCACACATTTCCTTGTGGAAGACATTGTACATTTGCGCTCCCACCCACACCTGTGTACATTAAGTTAACAATGTCCTGCCCTTTGCACTTTGTTACTTAAGTTCCCTGTTTTGTTTGCAGTCTATGCATGGATAAGCAGTCAGGTATTGGGTTTGCATGTATCACTTTTACTGTATTGTGCATGCTTTTCTATGGGCTGAAGGAGTATGCCAAACACATCCTCTTTGCCATGACATACTACTCCCACCTACTTGTAGCATGCTCATCCCTGCTCAGCCAACACTGCCTGATGTATTGGGAAAAACTCATCCTACAACTGTTCTCCCTGGTGAACCTGTCTAGTAAGTGGTATACTGTGTAACACTGCATATGTTGAGAAAATCTTGGTTCATGTGTCACGGTCATATTGCTTGGCACAACCAGATGTATCCAGACAGTGAAAGCCTGCCTTCAGCAAACTAAACACATGCCAACAATGACCCAGGTTTGTGATAGGGCATAGATGTATGCCTGGTCTATTACAGTTTGCAGATTTTGAATAAATGTCATTATCCAGGACTCCAGGGCATGTCCCACATCATCAACAAAACACCTCATTAGCAAGTCACCCCTCAAACACATTGATAAATATCATACATTTGTCCTATGTGGGTGTCATACTAACTGCCTGGATGGCCTGTCTACCCATTGTAGATAATACCATGTGCATTAAGGACTTCATGACAGTTGATAGTGTGATATCACCTACAGCTCACATACCTTCTTCCCATGTCACCAGATGGGGTCTTTATTTCAATATGGATGCAGTCTGTGGCCTTCAGCACCTCAGGAGGAAAAAGGCTATTAAATAGAAATCTTGGATGATATTGGCTCCCTTCCCTGGACTATGTAAAATCCATATCTACTCCCCTGTACATGCTGCAGCATGGCATTGAGAAACTGATGGCATACTCACAAGACAAATGTGTGAGATACCCCTGCTGTGTCACTTGTTGGTCATTGGAAGCTCTTTGTAGCTAGTATTAAAGACGTACATCCTATAGAAACCACTGGGATGGGTAATGACTCCCATGGGCCTGCAGATAAGGCCCAGACATGTCTACCAGCTTCTGTATAGTGCCCCTATCTACACGGTGTTGGTCTATAATAGTGGTGTCATGAAGACCATGAAATGTTGAGTTGTTGGATGACACAGTGCCTCCAAAGGTGATGATGTGCATCTCTATGGATTGTATTGGTAATAATAGCCTACGCCACCCACTTATTCATTACTACTGTGCAGCCCCCAGAGTATTTCTGTGATTCCTCTATATGATTATGAGGATTTGGCTGCTGTCATTATCACTAATTTTCTCACAGCACACTGTGCCATTTTATACATTTGTGAATCACTCTGTCATATTCTTTTACTTCATCTACATATGTAGAACTCCTCATTTTAATACTGTTGCTCTTTAGCATCTGTTTATACTGTCATTGGCATATACCGCTGCTAGTCCTACACTATCAAGTCAAGGATGAGTGCATCTCGAAATCACTCACACCCTGCAGGCACCCAGCTGTCATACACAGTGTCTCGGAATCACTCACACCCTGTGGGTGCCCACCTGTCATACACAGTTGTTAACCTCAATGCAGAAAGTGTTTCTAAATTCCAGGGCTTATTCACTCTGATATGTCCCTTTCTTATAAAAGACACGCTTAATAAGTTTTGAATCTCAGGAACTGTTGACTCTAATATGTTTCTTTCTTATAAAACACACCATTAATACCATGAGTTAACAGTTCAAAGCAATCTTACAAGTTAAGCCCCTTCTTAAGACAAAGATGACCGTATTTGTGTAATTTCCGTGTTGTTTTCCAATTATTTCAATATTTTTATGCCACTAACAACACAACTGTCTATTGTGCAGAATTCCAATCCATAACTAAAGCCTTTAGAGGTTAAATTCTGTGCTATCCTGCATCCTTCAACACTATTTTCCTTTTAAATAAAGGAGTAAAGGGCCACTAACATCTACCTTTATCCTACCAGTCATCTTGTCTTCCACATATCTTTCAGTGTTTACTCTTTGTAAAAAAAAAAAAAAAAAAAAAATCATCTCTAAAATTCAATTAATGTATTGCCAATGGTAGTTAACCATGATGCCCAAACCATCTGGGATTTAATAAATTAACCTTCATCTTAAAAGGATGCGTACCTCTTGAATGCAGAAATGTATTGATATTTACAGGATTCCTGTATATGGACAGAGCCAAACTGTCATAAATTTAATTTTTAGTAACACGAATGTCTAAAGATTTAACAACATTAATAGGGCTATAATATGAATTGTTACAATATTTTGTAAAGGAATAAATCAAATTAATGTAAAAAAAAACAAAGGTGTCAAAAATCTCTTTGGGGTCATCCCATAGAATAAAAACTTCATCAATACAGTGTAGGATAGATTTAATAAAGTTAAAAAAATAAATAAATAAATAAATAACGAAGGCCTGTAAATATATTGCTCTTCCCAGGGTGCTGTACAGCAGATTTTTGCAAGCAAAAAATAAGCATGTTAAAATACTTTCATGAATTTCTACGAAACAAAAATAATTTCATTATCATACTGTAGAATTAACCAATAAAATCAACTGCATTTAGATGGTAAGAGAGAATTAAGGAAATCAGTAATTGATCTGTACCCTAGTAAACTTTAGGCAAACTGTTACAAAATTAGATCATAGGTTATTATGAAGATAATAGGAAGTTAAACTTGACTACAGAGTCTGAGATTCAGAAAGACTGGAAACACAGCTGCACAGTGAAAAATATGTAAGTCAAAGTTGTTCAGTGTGACCTAACATACAGTAGGAGCTATGCTACACTGATATACTGGGATCTGGTTGCAGAAGTAGGCAAATTCACTGGTGAAAGGAGCATAAACTGTGCAAAGAGTGCATTGTTCTACAATACTGTGCATGTAGTATGCCTCTGACAATGTGTTTCAACACATGCACCAATATACTGCTATGGGCACAGATGACAGCCCAGAAAAGAGCTACACAGCAAAGTATGTATTAATGTTCATTTGTAAATGGGAAGAAAATGGGTAAACAGGACAGTCAAAAGGATGGAAGGGCAACCAGAGGAACATGTACAAGTATAAGCAGAAGGGAAAAGTGGTATGAAGAGGGGGGAAAGGTTTACACAAACTGACACACTGAGTCCACCAATGATGTTATCATATTACAGGAGGGGCTAACACAACTAAATGCAAAAAAGTGCACTATTATCCCATTTGGCATAGCAGAATTCCCCACTAATTACAATATTGATAGCAACCCTCTACGTTCAAACTCAGTGTTGTGATATCTGGGAACACATATCGACAAAAATCTGAACTTTTCCCACCAGGTTTCCACGGTGGTAAGGAAAGCCTTCTACATTGCGCATCTCATAAGTAAAAGCATCATATCCAGGAGATAGTGAGGGCTGCAAACTGATTGCTAATGTGCACAGTGGTATATTCAGCTAGGAGTCAGTCACTTTCATGATGGTCTTCATGGCTGGGTCCAGCCACTGATGATCTGGTGGCTTGGGATATGCAGCTGTGCAGCTTTGCAGGTCACACAAGGATGCTTGTAGAGTGAACGTTCTGGTATCCATCCACTGGTCCACCACAGCCATTACCAGACTTTTCATCTTCTGCCAGTTGACCCAGTAGGACTTTCCAGTGGTGCTCCCCATAATGAAGCCTACACCCCCACTGCAGAAACAGCAGCAGACGGTAATAATGAACCCTCTAGGTCACCCCCTGTCTGAGGATCTTCATCATCTTGCAGAAAGCTGTCCTAGAGATCACTCAGGACACAAGTAGGTGGTGTGAAGTACATTCACAGTGCAGTGACCACTGCTGTACCACATCTAGCTCTTCTGATGGCACCACATAAAATGTGAATCTAAACAGAGAGAAACAAAACAATGAAGGGTAAATAATCAAAACAACATAACTGCAATAAGGAAAAGAACAAAGCAAAAGCAATGATAACTATGTTGTGCTATACCAGTTTGTAGTACAGGTCCTGGAAGCTGTAAAATGCAGTCAGCTACATAGCGGCATCACAAAAGCAATATGCAGTCCTGAGACATACTGCTACTGAACTATGTGCACTACAGGGCAGGATATTTTCCTTGTCCCAGGAAAAGTTATGAGCAAATTGCAGACACTGTATGACAGTTGTTGGGATGTGTGGCATTAGGTGGCAATCCACAAGCTGCCTCAGAATTCCAATACAAATACACATGGAACACATAAACCTTATGATAATACTGCACGCTGAGATACATCTTCCCACAAACATCATTACATAACAGGCCAATATTTGCATGCACATGGTATGCCAGTTGTACAGGGCACAGTCATGGGTGGTGGAATGAGTAGTCATATGGTATATCATGTCAAGCTAATATGGGCAGTGTGCATTACCTGCACAGTGGACAGATAGATATGTGGCACAAACTATACCAAGTGTACATGTTCAAAAGCAGAAACCTACACCATTAATGGAAGTGTCACATCCAGGGTCAGCCTATTCTGTAATACTCAGCCATGGCTGGGAATAACTGGCAATAGGAAGGGCAGTGGTAATGTTACACATATTATTACAACTGATATGTTACATAAAACAGAGCAAAACAATAAGCAATGATGAAATTAACAACTAAACAGGTGAGTCACAGAAAGCAGGTATGACAACATCCTATAGACATACTACAATGATTGGACAGGTATGCATGTATCCCCTGGCAGATCAGCTGATTCACCGGTATTTGCACAAGTGTTGATTAATGGAAAATAACCACAGCCTATCCGTGAACATCCAGAACTGATGCAGGAATACAATAAGGCCTGCTTTTGTAAGCACAGTTATCAGTCAATTTTACTTACTGTAGAACTCAAGCACACTCCCCCTGACCATTTCTTCCCAGTGGGGGCGAATACCAAGGTGGTATCTTTTCAGGTTACTGTAGCAATGCCTCCACCACTCGTCAGACTGGGTGATGTCCATGGCATCACTTACTGACTTACAAAGATCATGCCAGGCATAAATTTTTCTCCCTCTTAACCTTTAAATGTCTGCCCTTCCAGAAGCCATAGCCACTTGCCAGGTTGACAGCAGGAGGGAAGTAATAGTAGATTCACATGGAGACATCACTGAAGCCATATGACATGCCCTGACCGGCAGCATCACAATGTTATACAGCTCAACACTATGAGAGTATGACCATAATGGACATCCATGAAGGGAGTGAGGCAGAGACATGCCCATCACTTATGGTTTTGCACCTCTTCAATATGTACATTGCATGCCAGCATGCTGATGTCCCTCAAGTCACAGCACAAGGGTCTCATCAAACCCCACTAGACTACTAAGCAGACTTCAAAATATCACACGTCCATGATGATGTCACAGAGCTGCCCAGACATGTGCAGACTGCTTTGCAGCCTGTCATGTGTGTGCATAAGCACGCATAAGCCATGTTGTTTTCTGTAGGACTACTTATATACTCATGTGATATAAAAAATTTAGCCCAAATTACTTCATTAGCATGATTACTCAGAAGTTTGCTTCCAGTGTTCAATCCTGAAGGCCATCTAAAAACAATGCCTTATTGAACTCAACATTATAAACATCACCCCGCAGCAAGTGATCAAAACTGGATTTAAAACTGATACTAGGCAAAAGTCTGATCTCAACGGGTATGCTATTCCATAACCTAGGGATTATTTGTGTTTTACATATACTTCTTAAAGATGGTTGACTTGTTGAAATAACAAAATCTATATTATCATGCCTGTCGGTAACTTGTAACATTTCATCATAAAATATTTTATAAGCACAAATTTCTTTACCCCCTCATATGTCTAAAGTGTAAAAAATATGGGTCTATATTAGATTATCAAAGTTTCAGAACTTCGAACACCATATGGTTGACACCATATGATCGAAGTACTGAAACTTTGAAAATCTAAAAAAAAAAACACCAAAAAAAAAAAAAAAAGTAACTGCTTTAAGCAAGGGGGCAAGCCCCCCCCTTGCACCCCTACCCCTCGCTACTTAAATATACCAACTCCGAGATCGCATTTTAATGGAGAATGGTGTGGAACGGGAAGATTTCCCCTACTACGTTGTATTGCGATCTTGGAGTTGGTATATTTAAGTAATGGGGAGTGTTGATGCTTGCCCCCCTGCTTAAACAATTTTAGTTTACTTTCCTTTGTTTTTTGTTTAGATTTTCGAAGTTTCAGTACTTCGATCATATGGTGTCGACCATATGGTGTTCGAAGTTCTGAAACTTCAATAATCTAATATAGACCCAAAAAATATATCTTTAAATCCTGACACCTGTCATAATAATTAAATGTTGAACAGGTGGTATTTTTTTTGTAAGATTTCTCTGAACAATTTCAAGTAATGTGAGTTAATTCTTGCTGTATAGGCAAAATGTGTTGTATTCCAAAACTGGGCAACAATATATTTTATATTTTAGTATATATATATATATATATATATATATATATATATATATATATATATATATATATTTATATATTCAATATATTTTATATTTATATATATTTTAGTTGTCTTTAGTTCTTAAACATAATGATTGAAACGTATAATCCATAAGATGAAAAACACATTTCTTAACACTGTTCACATGGGCTGTGAATGAAAAATTAAAGGAAATAGATATACCTAAATCTTTATAGTTACTAGTTATATGTATAATGACATCAATTAAAAATAAATTAGTTATAGGTGCTGGTCTTCCAATGTA
This sequence comes from Protopterus annectens, assembly GCF_019279795.1. Taxonomy (NCBI): domain Eukaryota; kingdom Metazoa; phylum Chordata; order Ceratodontiformes; family Protopteridae; genus Protopterus; species Protopterus annectens. Next base: position 685,483,404 of record NC_056749.1, on the reverse strand, counting down.
TGCTATTTCACTTTTATTTGCACTAAAACTCGGATTAACTTCCTTGACCCAAAGTGAAACTTGGTGAAGAAAACAAGATATTTGTGATGAGTACCCTTTACAGTCTAATATGAATCATATCTTACACTGGTAAGCATATTTTGCTTGCCAACAATGAACAATAATCAGACTAGTAGATAAGACCAAGTTAAATAAAAAGAGGCCTAGCAATGCTCCCTGAGGGTCTGCAGATGACACAGTTAGATATTCAAAAATGTCCTTTTATTTGAAAACAGTGTACATCCCACCCACTAACAGTTAATCGAGTTAATAAGAAATGGGCTATAACTTTGGTACTTCAATGTTGCTAGTATAGAATGATGAGAAATAGCATCAAAAGCTTTAGCCAAATCAATATAGATGACACCAATTGATGATGGTTCCAGTGCCACAGTTAGTTGGTCATAGAACTGAACTAGATTACTAAGTATAGACCTTCTCAAACTAAAGCCACATCAACATAAATCAGTTTCCTGAATTATTATTCAGATCCAGTAGTAATGCGAGTGATATTCCTCATAATATTTGCATAAATTAGATGTACGACTGATAGGTCTATAGTTAATTAAATGCATCTTGTCTCCTTTTCCATATATTGGTGAAATTACTTTTTTCCAAATTGGAACAATACAGTTTAGTAATAAAGAGTTGTAAATGAAGTATAAATAACAGTGCAATAAGATTATCTTGGAAGCCATGCACCATTACTGCAGCCATTTGATCATGAGTATTTGAAATCAATCTTTTTTACATGTTCTTTTTATTGCCTCTAAAATTAAGCCAGTGGTAACATGTGGACAGTTAACATATAAAATTGACACTTGTTCAGATGTAAATGCCAAGTTTTGAGTTGGGTAAGAAAAAAAAATATTTAACTCATATGCTATCTCTTAAGTTAGATACAACTTACCCATTACTAATATAGCTGATATAAATTCTTTCTTTGAAGATATTAATGTACAGTATTTATAAAATTACATCTTATTTATAGAAGAGTATGATAGATGAGTTTCATGTTTCAATTTCATATTTTTCAACTCACACTTAAATAATGTAGTAGCGTAATTCAATTTTTCTTGATTTTAGAGCTTAGTTTAAGCAAACATTTGTGGAATACTCTTTCCTTCCTTTTATATATTTTATACAAATCTGTGTTTCAGCCATACGGTAGCTTACCTATTTTGTATGCCTTAGTTTGGAAGACTTTCTCAATGGAGTCACACAAAATGGACTCTAAAGTAGAGGATACTCCATTAGTCCTCATACAAAACATTTCTGATCAATTTGCTGGCTTAATGTTCTTTAAAGTCCAAGACATTAAAATTCTATTTTTTGTAATTCTAGGTAATTGGCTGTAATCAAGAGAAATACACAAAGAGATTGAACAATGGCAAAAGTTACTGAAGGGAGGATCTACTTGGTCTTCAGTGATCTGATATAAACTGTTAGTAACTATAACTAACTAATAAATCAAGAGTATTGCCACCTCTTGTAGGTGAATTAATAAGTCGAGTCATATTGAAATTTGCTAAACTGTATAAGAAGTCCAAGTCCTGTTTCCTAGTAAATGAGTAGTTTGACCAATCAATTTTTAGATAATTCAAATCACCTGTCAAGATAACAAATGTATACATAAAGTGAAATTCAAGAAATTCAGTGGATTTATTGTGAGTTTTAAAGTTCATAGATGGCTTCCTGTAGGGACATATCAATCTCAATGTACTAGATCTAGATGATGTACATATTTCAACTACTGATATTTCACGATTTATATTAAGTGATATATTTTATATGGCAATTCATTTTATTAGTATCAGTACTCCAGCTCCATATGTTTGAGACTGGAGGCACTCTGCCTTTGTGCATCCAGGAAAACTTAATTTTGTAGAGTCCCATCCCTCGAAAATAACAAGGATGTCAAAATGTTCATATTGTGTAATAAAGAGTTGTTGTTCTTCTTTTGGCTTTTCTCGGTTAGGGGTCGCCACAGCGGAACTCCAGTCCACTAATGATTGGCAGTAGATTTTTACAGTGCCGAGGTGCCAGCTCGATGCCCAACCTTCAACGAAGTCACACCCTACGCCTGTCTTTTTGAATGCCACTCAACCGTGGGGAGGAAATGCAGACTCCATACAGAAGGCACTCCAGCTGAGACTCGAACGGGAGAACCTCTTGCTGTGAGGTGACAATGCTACCACTGCACCACCATGGCTTACTCAAGAGTAAGTCTTGAAATTTGTTCTCTAAGCTTCTAGCATTATAATAATATAGACATGGGGTGTTATTAACTCTATTATGCCTGGTATATTTGATTAAAAGGTGATTCATTGCCTAAAAAATGTTGCAATTCTAAAGCTATTGTACTATAAACAAAATTTGACCCATAATGTTTTTTGTCTTTTTCAAACACATGATAGATTCAGATAAAATAGTATTTACCTAGATACGCATTGTAAGTGGTGTATAATTGTCTTAAGCAACTGTTAAACAATACAGCCGTTATATTCAAATAATCATTCCATACAGGGATTGGAATAATTTTACCAAAAATTACCTTAAATTTTCCTTTTCTAAAATTTCAATAGTGCAAAATAATGCTCTTTTCATATGGTTAAGGAGAGTATTTTTCAGGTCATTGGTACTACAATGGATAAAAAAGTAGTATGAGAAACTTTTTCTTTAAATATTTTTTTTTGTATGGAATAGTAATGAATTGTAACCCAGAAAGATTCAAGATAGTAATACAACTAGAATATCGATATTCCTCAGTTGTCTCATTGTGTCTTTTTACTAGAGTCAGTTTAAAATAAAATTTCTTCCTTATTAGATATATGAGTGTTTTGAGATTCTTCATGTAGCACATTAACTATAGGTTTGTCAGATAAATTCAAAAGGCTATTATGATCAGCTATATTGGGATCAAGAAAAGATAGAACCCCCCCCCCCCACCCCATGTTCTTCTCTGAAGTTTTTTACTTAAAATACTATTCAGGCTTTGCTATTAAAGAGGGGAAACATGTAAATTATCATATGTCTTGGCATTAGACCCATCATATCTAATAATATTTTCAAAGCCCGAAGGTGTTTGAATATTAGCTGAGTCAAGTGTAAATATAATGCCTACACTACAAGATCTGCATTTGACATCCCTACCTCATTTTTTGTGTTGTCTATTATTAAAGATTACACTTAGTGTAGACATTACACATTGTAGCAACCTCAATGAATCCTTGATACTTAAGTTTGCAAGAAAATCAGTAGGAAAACTAAAATTAGGAGGAAGAAGGTAGGAGTTATGCTTGTGGTGTCTATTCACTCAGAATGGGGTACACTTAGTGTAGACATTAATGAGTCAGGCCTATTACCTTATATTTCAGTAACTGATTTGGTTGTTACCTGCTCATCCACTTTTATATAATCAGTGAAGTGTGTCAGAACAGATGAATCAGTAACATAATCAGTTTTAATGTCTGTGCTTAAAATATTAGTAATCTCATTACTCTTATCTAGCTGTGATTCCGCAGCAGTTAATTCTTGCCAGGCTTCACCTACAGAACAGCCAAGAAAAACTACTTTCCTTTTCTTTTTTATTTGTTAAGGAATTACCATACACTTTTTTTTCTTTTTGCTGTAATCTTACACTCTGTGGAAATACATGTTTGAGAAACAAGCAACAACTTATTTTTAGTCCTAACCCTGTGGTGTTTCACAGGATTTCTTACCATTCTGTTGTGTGATGAAGATGTAAGTATAACTGTATTATCATTGTGACATTCCTTCTTTTCTATTATAGAATTATTACCAAAAGTAGAAGGGAAATGCAATTTATCCTAAAGAATATTCTGTGCCACTGAATGAATATTGTGTGGATTTAGGGAGAGATTGTTACCTTCAGTAAATAGCACATTACTTTTATTTGAATGACCTACTAAATCTGTTAAGTTATCTTTCCAAGAAGTCACAAAACTAAAAATCATACTAAGAGAAACTGCTAATTCTTTCTGAGACAACTTGATAGTTGCCTGCATTTTACACTCAAAAGTTACAAGTAATTCCTCAAATGTTGTACAGTTAAAAACAAAGACTCAGATTACTATTAAGGATGTTAAATAAGTAAATAAATGTTACAGTTTTTATGCTTAACAATGCAGTTATGGCTAATAAAGGACATTTACTGCATATTCATTGAAAATATCCTTAGCATTAATACAAATAGTAATCATGTTGTTAACTAAATACTAACAGTGGGATGATATATAGATAATCCTGCAGAAGCCATAAAACACAGCTGTGGTACTGGTATCTTTATAAAGACATGGGAGAGCTCAGAAACAAGTAAATCCAAAAAGTGATGCCTTAGTGCCCTTAAAAGGATGTGAGATTATGCTCAAAAGAAAAAAGTTTCTGCTGTCAAACAAAACAAGCAAAAGACCAGCATGCCTCAGAAAATATGTTTAGCTTATATTAAAAAATAAACAGCAACACTCTACATTGATAGTTTCTTTTTGATAATAGTAACTTAAAAAATCCATGTTTCCCTAGGAAAGTAGAAATCCAACTATGCAAAGCTTAGAAAGTATGGAAAATTGTTATAAGCTGCATATTAGCACAATATAAAGAAATGATCCCATTGCAGGACTCATCACACTATCAAATTTTCTACAAAATAGCAAACTGATTTTCAAAAGAGAATTTTGAAGGGTCTACAAAGTAAAAAAATTGAACAATAGTTGTAATAAGAGTACACAGATCATGGGGCCAGGGGCAGGTAGGGATGGTCAATGGATGTGTTTACACTTTTTTCTTTCCTTTTTTTTTTTTTTTTTTTTTTTTGTGGAAGGTGTTGCTCAACAGTAATCTAAAGATAGAAGGATCTGCACAACAATGTTGTTGAAATGAAGAAAATAGGCAAACAGGATATGGTACCATACATGGATAGCCCAGCTCATGAATAGCTAATAGACAAGAGGGTATGTTAGACTGTGGTTATGCAAACATAAACAGAAAAAAGGCATGAAGATGCAGACCTGCTGATGGAATTAGGCTACAGATGTGTCTGTGGAACACACAGTCATGTTGGATACATGGACACAGGTCTTTCTATGCAGATCATAGGGCACATGCTACACCATAGTCTGCCCTCAGGCTGCTCATCTAGACTGCGGTGGTGTGACGGATCCACACAGTCTACCAGTTTTTGTTATGACTCGAGCCACATATCACTGTGTATGTTTAATTATTGCTGGATTGATTATTGCTAGATCTTGATATGCCACTACCTCACTATATGCTGCTAATATTGTAACAATACAATATGCTTAAGAGCAGGCCTTGCTCACTGATTACTGGTATTACTGAACTTTTGTTAACCTATAAGTTGTTTATCAGCTTAAAAGATGTTTACCAGAATATGGGGATTTCAAGGAGGAACTATATCACAAGTTTGTGAGTTATCTGTTCTTTGAAAAAGGGAAATAAGGCACAAGACCAGACATTACGAGACTTGTTTACAACTTAGGAAATGTTCTGTAATTTTCTAAAATATTCCATCAACTCATGATGAACTTGTGATCAATATGTCATTAGTTGAACCTGTTGACCCTGTTGTTTGTTCAAGACTATAAAAAGCTCAAAGGCTAAAATGGAAATCATCATCATCATCATCATCATCATCATCATCCGGATTTGATCACAGCACCAGCCTGAACTGAGCTTAGAGACATTTTGCCAGTGTCAGCCTTGCCTTGACTGAACAGATAGCTGCACTGGATAGGATTGAAGTCTCCCTATCAGTGACAAAGATGATTTTGTTTATGCATATGCTTGTAAGTACATGATCTATTAGTTTTTCTGTTTAGTTTTACTGCTTATTTAGTAAGTTTTTGTTTTAATAAATTGTTAAGTTTGAGTCTTGGTGTCTTGTGTAATTTCTAATTCTGTATTAACCTCAGACTTTAAAGTAATGGACTAGTTCATTTGGCACAGCGAGCAGGGTCTGAGGTTTACAGTGGAAATGTCACAACAACAACCAATGTTTTTTTCCTTTAAGACATATAGGCATAGGTAAGAAGGATGCTGTGTCAGGCACCCCAAAGAAGTTGGGCGTTGATACTATGTTGCTAGCATTATTTGGGAAGTGGGATCCTCTTGCTAAGGTATTAAGTCAAGTTTCACCCCCTCCTTCCCCAAAACCTTTGCAAGAAAGTCCTAAGGCAGACCCTGATAGTCTAGCTAGAGCTTTATTGGAGCTAAAATTGGATGATAAGAAGAAAAAAGAAGGGGTGGGAGCAGCCGGGTGGCTGTTCTTTGAGGCAATTCAGAAATTAGATAGAGATGTAGAGAAACTAAAAGAACAATCCTAGAGTTAGAAGAGCAATGTAAAGAACACATGCATACACACAGATTAGATAGAGATGCCTTGGAGAAGGCAAATATGGCACTTGTTAAAGTAGGAGAGGAAGCTGAACACTGGAAATCTAATTCAGTGACTCTAGCTACTCGAATAATTCAACAGTGTAGACAACGGAATGGGATAAAACTACACCATCCTCCCTCAAGGCCTCGGGTTCGTGCTTTGTTGTGTAAGGCAGAGTTTGATCCCGAGAAGTGGGAAGGTGATCTCCCCTCAACTGATGAGGGTGATAGTGATTTTGAAATACTAAATTCCCCATCAGTGGAGGCACACCCAGTTATTGAGAAAAAGGGACAGTATACTGGGGGGGCAGCATCACAACAATGGGTTGAGATGCGGAGTTATACTCAAGCTGAATTATTAAATATAATACAAATCTATAAGCAAAAGCCAGGGGAAACTGTTTTAGCATGGTTTCTTCGGGTTTGGGACAGAAGAGATGCACCGATGTGCATGTTTGGTGTTCCACCCACGTTTAAAGCAAATAGTAAACAATGTGAACCATGATGATCCCCAGGTGAATACACTGGTGGTGTGGTTAGCCTCGGCTTTCCGAGCTACTTAGCCTGATGCTACAGCAGTAGCTGATAAACATAAGCCTTGGAAAACAATAGCAGAGGCAATACAACAGTTAAGAGAAATGGCTATGTTGGCTACCATTTATTCATTGGAATTAAGGAATGGGGCATTAGTGCTTCCAAAAGGACCAGCTGCACAAAATATGACCAGCAATATGAGGAGTAAATTGATCAAAAATGCACCACAGTGTTGGAAAGGGCAGCTGATGGCTACCCTGGCAGACTGTGTAGGTCAGCAGATATGGGATGTAATAGCCACTCTAAATCAAATGGCAGAACTAGTGGAGGAAAAAGAACAGAGAAGAGCTAGAAAGGCAAATGCAGAGAAATCAAAAGATAAATCTGGTGAAAAAGTTACAAGAAAGCAAATGTTTCTGGATCTATTAAGTTGGGGGGTAAAAGTTGCGGAAATAGATGGGATAGCTACTGAGGAATTATATAAAAAGTGGAAGCAAAATCAAAAGGAGAAAGGATCAAGCTCTGCAGGTGAAAAGCAAACCCCTACAAAAAGTCCAACCAAAAGTGCCACTGAAGGAAAGGTAGGGTGGAATCAATTATATCCTGACATCCCTACTGATGAGGAGCTAGCACAGTGGCAAAAGGGGGAATTTAGTGATGAGAGAGATTGGGGAGAAAAGGAATGGAGAACCCCGGTTGAAAAAACAGAGACAAATTGACTAGTAGGGGGGTCCCCAGTAGCTAGGGGTACAGTAAGAGCAATTACACCTGGGGACCGATGCCCTTGCGTACCCCTTACCATTTTTTGGAGGGGAGGGCCACAACATGTGATGGCGCTGGTAGTCACAGGATCAGAAGTAACCATTTTTGCAGGCAACCCCCATAACTTTTGTGGACAATATGTAGAGATTGATGGTTATGGAGGGGTAAAAACACTAGGTACCAAAACCAAGGTCAAAATAGCTTTTGGGGATGGTATTCCTATTTTCATTGAAGCAGTAATAGCTCCAGTACCTGAGCACATTTTAAGACTGGATGTGTTAACGGGTAGAACCTTGGAAACAACTGTAGGGCCATTTAGGTTTGGAGTGCGGCATTGTTCAGTTAAGGCTGTAGTCTGAGGCAATGCTAAGTGGGAACCGCTTTATATTCCCACACCTAAAACAATAGTAAACATCACACAATATCATATCCCAGGTGGGCACGCTGAGATCACTGAGACGATCCAAGAACTGCTTCGGGCTGGCATACTTGAGCCAACAGTGAGTCCGTTCAACAGTCCTGTATGGCCAGTAAAGAAACCTGATGGATCAAGGCAAATGACTGTAGATTATCGAGGTCTGAACAAGGTGGCCCCACCCTTAGCGGCAGCTGTTCCAGACATTGTTACAATCATGGAAATATTGTCTTCATCTGCTGGACCATATCATGCAGTTTTGGATGCAAATGCCTTCTTCTCCATTCCGATAGCAGAAGAAAGCAGAGCTCAATTTGGTTTTACCTGGGAGGGGAGGCAGTATACTTTCCAAGTGTTACCACAGGGATATCTGCACAGCCCTACCTTGTGTCATGGACTAGTGGCTAGAGACCTAGCCAAGTTACATCTGGACAAAATGACTATTTTCCATTACATTGATGACATAATGATTACTGGAGAAAAATCTAATGTAGATATCTCACTAAAAACTGTAATTCAGCACCTTCAGAACAGAGGGTGGGCTATAAATGAGAATAAAACACAACAAGGGACATCAGTAAAATTCCTTGGTATGATTTGAAATGGAGCAAAAAGGGAAATTCCTGTAGCAGCACTAGAGAGTATTCAGAAAATTGCAGTCCCAAAAATGAAACAGCAGGCACAGGCCTTCTTGGGAGCAATGGGTTTTTGGAGAGCATTTGTACCTCAACTTGGACTGATTTTGCGACCCATTCACTATGTAACAAGGAAAAAATGTGACTTTCAGTGGGGTCCCAAGCTGCAAATGGCTTTTGAAGAAGCAAAAAAGGCCCTACAGCAGAGTGTGGGGTTGGGCCCAGTTGATCCAGAGCAACCTTTTATCCTTAAAGTAACAGTTGCCAGTAATGTTATGTCTTGGGGGCTGTGGCAGAAGGATGACACTGGGAAAAAGAAACCCTTGGGATTTTGGTCCAAATCCCTGACTAGAGCACAGGTGAGATATAGCCCCCTTGAGCAGCATGTGCTAGCAGTGTACACAGCATTGATTCATGTGGAAGGAATAACTAAACAACAAACAGTGACAGTTAAAATAGACTACCCAATCCAGGGGTGGTTACGAGATAATAATTTGATGAAAACTCTAATAGCACAATCTTCGACTGTACAGAAGTGAAAGTGGTATTTACAGGAAAGAGCCAATATCGTGCCTGGAGTATCTCAAGTACAACAACAGTTGGCTGGACTGGTAATTTTGGATGATGCTGATGCGATAGAACAACAGCGACATGACTTTCCAAAGTCTCCAATTACTGAAGCATTACCATTTGATCATTTAGATGCAAAAAAACAGAAACATGCCTGGTTTACTGATGGTTCTGCCAAAATTGGATCAAATGGTAGGACCTGGACTGCGGTGGCTTATTGCCCACGAACAGAAACTGTGTTATTTGACGAAGGTACTGCCGGTTCAAATAATCAGGCAGAATTACGAGCTGTTGCCCTGGTCATTGATAGTTTATCACCTAGAGAAGAAGCGTACATCTATACTGACAGCTGGGCAGTTTTTAAGGGACTGACAACCTGCTTACCTGTCTGGCAACAACAGAATTGAAAGATCCATGGCAGACTTCTATGGGGAGGTTCAGAAGCCTGGCAACGGATTTGGGAAAAAGCTCAACAATGCAAAATCAGTGTTGGACATGTAGATGCCCATGCATCACTTGTAACAAATGAAAGGAGGCATAACCAGCAGGTAGATAAGATGGCCGTGGTACATATTGCTGAAGAGAAAGACGAAAGTGCTAGCATGGCAAGATGGGCCCATGATCGGAGTGGGCACTTGGGAAGAGATGCAACAATAGAATGGGCACAAAGGCATGGTATGCAGTTGAATAAGGAAATAACTACAGATGTTATAAAGCAGTGTGAAATCTGTCAAAGAAATAAACAAAAGCAACTGCAAGCAGAAGCATGTGGACACATTCACCGAGGCAGTCGTCCAGCACAAATCTGGCAAATAGACTTTATTGGTCCTTTACCACTGGATCAAAATCAGCAGTATTGCCTAACGATGGTGGACACTTATTCAGGATTACTAATGGTGTCCCCATGCAAAAAGGCAAACCAGCAAGCAGTGTTAAAAGGATTGAATAAATTATGTGTGACATATGGGATTCCCAGTGAAATCCAAAGTGACCAAGGTAGCCACTTTACCGGAGCAGAGGTTCAAGAATGGGCAAAGGAAAATGGAGTTCGATGGGTGCTGCAAATCCCATATCATCCTCAGGCTGCTGGTTTGATTAAAAGGTATAATGGGCTCCTTAAAGAACAAATCAGAAAAAATACAAATGATGGAACGTTACGAGGCTGGGCAAAGGTATTAGAATTAGCTGTGAGCCAGCTGAATAATAGACCTCAAAAGCATCAAGGAACCCCTTTGCAAATGCATATGAATGACATTCGGTCCAACTGTTGTATTTTAAAACTAGAAAATCTAAACCCAAATGCCATATACCCTCTTTTGACAAATACTGATCAAACTTGGTTCTGGCTATGTGCATTCACTGAACAGAGTGCCAGCACAAAATATAGTATTAGTTGAGACAGGTTGGAAACTCTTTCTCCCGAAAAATTGGCACTGGGGGCAAAAAGGACTATTAGGAGAAAGTTGGGAGGTTTTTACATTATGGGAGCCAGAAAGAGAAGTGATAGTGAAGGCTATCAATTTAGATAACAAGACACAAATGATTCAGAAAGGACAACCTTTAGTAGAAATTTGTATGCATCAAGATGCTGTTATTTTACTACAAGACTGTGATACTAAACCAAGCAAATGGCTGGGAATGAAAGTTATAGTGACCACACCCAATCAGCCAAATGAACATGGGACTGTGATTTGTGATGGACCTGGTGATACTGTTTTAGTATTACTTGATTCTGCTAAACAACCGTTGTACTTTCCTCTCCATAGATTATTGCCACTGTTTGGGAAGGTGCCAACCTTTTCCGACGACAACACTTAGATGGGCCATATGACTGTCTGGATCCTATCCCTCTATTCAAAGAGGAAGATGTTGCAAATTTAACGGCGGACTGTGATTTTTATTGGATACTGGGAGATCATCTATATGCAGTGACACCTAAACCTGCCTTAACTTGAAACATCACTCAGACGGAGAACATTACAACTGTATGTAGACTGAACTGTGATAGACATCCTGAAAAATGTGTTTCCAACCCTTTTGGAGGTTTATACCAAATGCTAAATGAGTTGGGATTTCCACTAGCCAAGTCTCCATTAGATTCCTCCTGCATAGCTGAATTTCAAAGGGAAAATGACACCGCAGAAACCCTATCTCTGAGTTTGGAAATATATGCCATGGACAATAGTTCAACTGTATTTGATGGTTTGGGACATGTGGTAAGGTATACAAGAGGATGTAAAACTGTAAGTAGTGCTAGAGTTATACAATGTATTAAAATGATAGTTAACATGTCAGCAGTTGATATTACTACCAGGTATCCACATTGTAAAATTGTACAATTATGGCCGGTTAATTCTTTGCATATCAAATACAGACATTACAAATATAAAAGGAGTAAGCGTGATGTTACAGGTATTCTTGGTACTGCACTAGGTACAGTCGGAACAGAAACTGGATTCCTAAACAGTGTTGACATAGATACCTTACATAGCAAATTGAGCCATTTGGGCACTGACCTAAATATGGCCTTTAAGCTACTAGCAGACCATGATCCCGAGCTGGGACAAAGAACTGTAGTTGGTATTTTAACTCAAACTGTCTTGTGGAGGTGGATTGAACATACAAATACATATACAGAACAGATTTTAAATAACCTCACAGCAAAAGTAAATCAGACTTTTTGTATCTTATCTCAGTTGGCTGCCAACCAGCAATATTTGCAATTCACTCAAACTTGGGGGACTAAAAAGGCAGCCCGTTGGCAAAAGGAACTGCAATTATATCATTGGTTAAAGCCAATAGATTTTGTATGTGAAAATAAGTCTTGTATACTGATTTTTGACTATCTTGCTAGTAAAAAAGGAACAAAGCAGATCTGTCCATTTGTACATTGCCCTTGCAATTTGAAAATAATTGGTGGGTACCTCAAATTTAATCTGCTTTGATTGATTATAATGATGTACCCATTGATGTGGCAGGTTGTGAAACCTGGCCCCAGGGGTGGGTATGCATGCTGGTGAAAAGGAAGCCTCACCCATGCTTACATAATGGAACTGGGGAATGCACCTGGCACAGGTATGTAGTAAACGGTACAGACATCTACCAACTAAATAATACCACTGTTTGTGTGATATCCTCCTGTAAATTAGCCTGGAGTGATGGGATAATCACAACTGGTGGAGCATACTGTAAGAATAATATCCATGCAATTATTGATTTTTGTACTGGAGAACTTATTAGACTGACTAGATGGATGGACGTCACATTTAATGCTAGCATAGAACCATTGCACACTTTTAGATGGCCATCTCTAGTCCACCCGGACTTTCAACAGATTAAGCAGAAAGGACAAACAGTGTTGCAACTTTTAAATAAAACACTAAATAATGCGCATCAAACAGTAATTAAAATGATTAAAGACAAAGGTACCATTGTAAAAAATTGCAAATAAAATACAGGATATAACTGTTTCGCACTGGTATGATATTTTTATGTGGTCATCTAAGGCTTCAGTGTGGTTTAATTTGTTATTGCATCCTTTGCTTTTGACCACAATAGTTTCAGTGTTATTTTGCTTAATACCATGCTGCATTTACTGTAAAGCGATGAGAAGGTACAAATTGATGTTGTCAGTTTTAACTCTTATAAGGGATACACAGCATACGTTGCTCGATGCAAGGGGTGGCCTGTGACGGATCCACACAGTCTGCCAGTTTTTGTTATGCCTCGAGCCACTTATCACTGTGTATGTTTAATTATTGCTGGACTGATAATTGCTAGATCTTGATATGCCACTACCTCACTATATGCTGCTAATATTGTAACAATACAATATGCTTAAGAGCAGGCCTTGCTCACTGATTACTGGTATTACTGAACTTTTGTTAACCTATAAGTTGTTTATCAGCTTAAAAGATGTTTACCAGAATATTGGGATTTCAAGGAGGAACTATATCACAAGTTTGTGAGCTAACTGTTCTTTGAAAAAGGGAAATAAGGCACAAGACCAGACATTACAAGACTTGTTTACAACTTAGGAAATGATCTGTAATTTTCTAAAATATTCCATCAACTCATGATGAGCTTGTAATGTCATATTTTCTACAATATTCCATCAACTTATGATGAGCTTGTGATCAATATGTCATTAGTTGAACCTGTTGACCCTGTTGTTTGTTCAAGACTATAAAAAGCTCAAAGGCTAAAATGGAAATCATCATCATCATCCGGATTTGATCACAGCACCAGCCTGAACTGAGCTTAGAGACATTTTGCCAGTGTCGGCCTTGCCTTGACTGAACAGATAGCTGCACTGGATAGGATTGAAGTTTCCCTATCAGTGGCAAAAATGATTTTGTTTATGCATATGCTTGTAAGCACATGATCTATTAGATTTATGTTTAGTTTTACTGCTTATTTAGGAAGTTTTTGTTTTAATAAATTGTTAAGTTTGAGCTTTGGTGTCTTGTGTCATTTCTAATTCTGTATTAACCTCAGACTTTAAAGTAACGGACTATTTCAGGTGGGGATCTGGCATTTGATACAGCATTCTACACAATGCATGACACTTGTTGCAGACACTGCTGCTGCATGAATGAGGGACTGGTACAGCTGATGATACACACATTTATAGGCAGACACTGATCATGGGTGTATGTCCTCATATACGGGAATGTCAATGGCACCAAAGTAGTTTGAACTGCTGGCACAGAGAGAGTTGTTACACATGGATTGTTCATTTTAGGAACTGAGAAAAGTAATAGATCCTTATGGGAGCATGTGCAGCAGGAACTTGTTGCAGATGTGAGTCATGTAGATGGCTACAAGTGAATGGCATAATATGTTCATCACAGGGTCATTGATATGACACTGCATATTCACATGAAGATCCAGGCCACTGCATGGGTTAGGATGGCCACAGACCACTCTCAGTGATGCAGTGGAGTCCCTTGTGTCACTATCCAGGGACAGTGAGAGGAAGCTGTTACCTGGTGGAGGCCTGAATATGGGGGCTGAACTGGTTGAAACATTGCATGTCTCTGTTGGGGATGAAAGAGAATCACCTAAAGTCACTACTAAGGTCTTCTGGCACACATTGCTATTTGCTTCTGGATGATAGCTACCACCATAGCTCTACTACAGACAAGTACACCTGGGATTCAGGCATGGCAACATATGACACAAGATATGTCTATCTTCATTCTGTACAAAATGTAAAGCTTTAAAACATTGGGGTGTGCAATTGTCACATATCTGCAGTTGTACACAACAAGGTTTCCAGTCTGCATTCCCATTGGTCATACCTGATACCAACCACACTACCAGAGCCTAATAATGATATCAAGTGCCTATTTCTTGCATAGTACTATCCACATCCACTGACATAGCTGTGTTGCCTGTGGAACTTTATCCCACATCCGTACTAGGTACTCATGCACTGGCAGAGGGCAGTTAAGCCACTGCAGAATGTGACAACAATACTAGGGAGCTGCATGATGTGGTTGTAAATACCATGTCTCCTGTTCATTTCCTGACCTAGGTGTCTCACTGGACATTAATGAACAGACATGCAAGACAGCAACACAGCACAGGTGGATGCCACCAGTCTCATGACAGAGATGATTAGCATACTGCGGTGCATGCATGATAATATAAGTGAGGGCATGCAGCCCCAGGATTGCTGGCCTAACTCATTGAACAGATTCATGGGAGCCATTAATGCTTCCATGGGATTTTCTGTCTCTGTGCTCCAGGACCAATGTCATTCCCATGTCCAGTGCTTGGCTCCCTATTGATATGTCAGCACATTTAGCACTGGGTGCCAACAGCTCCCCTAAAAAAAGTTAAACAAATCTAAGAGAAGTGCGAATCTCCAACATTAGTCTTCTCTTTTAAACTTCTTCTTTGCTCAGGGACAAGCCACCCTGCACTCCCCAAACATACATATACCGACTCTGAGATCACCATACTTTAGAGAAAAGGGAACATTCCGGGAAATGGCAATCTCAGACTTGATATATGCAAGTCTGTTTTTTTCAACCATTCAGTCTCTGTGTTTCAGGACTCACTCTAGTAGGTCTCAGCATTTAAATGGTTACTCCAGTGCCCCTCTGTCTCCATTGTGAGTATGCCCCAAAGGGCAGGTAACACAAAGTTGCTAAGAGTGCTACCTCATCAAACCACCCTCTGGTAGATTGCCCTCACAGACACAGCCTATGTGGTGGTTGTCTACATGGTGTAGCCAGGCAGTTATGGTCCCTCAGTTCCACATCACCCTTTCCAGTAGGTGTTAAAAGCTGTGACATTCTTTGGGGGGGGGTGCTCATGTAGCCAAGACCAGTCACAGTCTGCAAGACTCATACCTGAGGGCACACAACCTCTGTCACATCTTTACCCATGCAGCACTATCTCATCTGGTGGTGTTTTTCCCCTTGGCACTATGAAAGCACCCACAGCATCTGGTCCATGCTCCTCTTAGGAAGCTCCACACCCTCACTGTGCAGTATATTCAGCTCACCAAGCTATGTAGCTCAGTCACTTCCACCTCCCTAATCCATTCTCATGTCCACCCATGCAGCTGTTGTGGATCCTTATACTCCACCTGTAAAATGATGATAACTGTACCTTGCCCACTCCCCTGTGTTACCTAGGTTTGGTTGTGTCTGATTCACAATGTGATCAGTTAGTGTACTGAGTGTACTGCAATGCATAACCTGGGTGTAGTATTGCATTAATTAGTTTTACTCTCTGCTTTCTCTATTCTGGCACATAGTTGTTCTCTCTTTGGTTTGTTTTTTTTTTTTGTTTTTTTTTATGACCTTTATTAAATTATCACTTGTGACATAGGAAAACTTAACATTTATATAAAATTAATCAAACCATATTAATAAGTTCACATTTGCAAACATTATGCATTGTATATATTGTTCTATGCAATATTATCAAACCAACATTTCATAAATTAATTCCTGCTTTCTCTTAAACCTCACTCCAAAAATGTTTTTCTTCATGTGTTGTTCCCACAATTTCCATTTTCCATGTAGCTTACTCATACCCTTTTATGAACATCTAATTTCCTGTTTTCTTATATCTGTTACAATATTCATTACTTCAAATGCGGTTGTTTTATTGATCTCCATTTTCTAGTAACTGCTTTTTTTTAGCAGCCACCAGACGTAAACTTAACAAGGCCTTCCTATGTCTAGGCATTTCAGATGCAGTATCCCAGCTCAAAAAAATAATTTCCTTAGCTCCACTCATTTGCCCATCCAGTATTCCTCACAGGGTATACTGTAGGGAATGTTTAAAGTCTACCAACTCATTACACTCCGAGAACATATGCTCCTAGTACCACTTTCTTCCCCATTACACCTCCAACATTTGCCACCTACCTGAGGTAATGTTCTCTGGAGTCTGCTGGGGCATAAAAGTACCTATACAAACACTTCCAATCAAAAATCCTAAATCTTCTAGATTTTGTTAAATATTAGATAGCATACAAATGTCATTCCATTGTTTTTTTGCGAATTGCTTATCTAATCTCTCCCCCCAATCTTTTCTGATTTTTTCGGAATGATCCCTATAGTTATCTTGTAATAGTATATATGCCCTACTAATTATCCCTTTTTAACAACAGCTTCTGTTCTAGATTCTACTAAAAACTCAACCAGTACAGGTCTCTCATTTAGGATTCCACTATCCCTTTCTCCTTGCCCATGCTCTGATATCAATCTGTGATAGGGAATGGAGTCTCTAGACTGCACCCCAAATGTCTTCTTCCCCTTTTATTACCTTTTCCTCTCTAATTATTTGTTCCCAGTATCTAGGTTCCTTTGCCAGCTTCCTCCAGTAAATTCCAGCACCATTTTGCCTATTCTCTGTACCCCTATTTTAAATATATAATATTCTGCATGGCTGTTGTAATTCTACTTAAGGATCTACATCCAAAATTCTACTGTTTCCTAATTTCTTGAATCACCCACCTGCTTCATCATCATCCCTTTCCACTTTGAATTGTAGACTTCTGATTGTGTTATGTATAAGAGATTTAACTGTGCAGCTTTAAAATATCCCTTCAAATCAAGCAATCCAAAAACTCAGTGCTATATTGGAAGGAGCAACTTATTTCACTTGAGTCTTGTCCTCTTCCCTTCCCAGATAAAATCCTTCAAATCTTCCCCTTACACATAACATCCTTCACCTTTTTTATTAATTAATATCCTCAAATTCTACTCTTATTTATGAAAATATGCCTGAACTATATATAAAACTAAAGGAGGAACTAAATACATTTTCACTGCTTGTGGCTTGCTATCCATATCCATAAGCAACAGCTTCCAGTTTCTCAGGTTTTTATGTTAATTTTTATTAGGTCTCATTCCACATATCCTTAGCTACCATAACAGAATCCTTTTTTAACCCATACTTCTAAATATTTAATTTTATTGTGTCCCCATAAATACGGATATTGCTGAACTAGTTCATGTGTGGGTGGATAGTTTACAGCTATTTCCTCTGTTTTATTTTCATTAATTTTATTCCCTGAAAAAGAACCCAGACCTTCCTCAGAATGTTCAACACTAAGATGCCCTTTTCTGGTTCTATTGGGTACAAAATGATATCATCTGCAAACAAAGCCAACTTTTCTTAAATGTCAAATCAATAAAATCCTTGAATTTCTGAATCCCTTATTTTCTATGCCAGTGGTTCTAAATATAATTCAAATAACAAAGTGGAAAGAGGACACCCCTCTCTGGTTCCTATCTTCAGACACAACTTATGAGAGATGAACTCTCCCACTTTCATTTATGTCTCCAATCCCTCATATATCCTCCTAATTAAGCTTATTATTTTTGAAGAGCCTACTGCTGCCACTAAAAAGAGAAAATTTAGAAGCAACTATGATGACTTCAGAAAGGGGTGTGTTTTTTCATGACCATATGCTGAAACTGCTGAATGGCGTAACGTGATCACAAATGAAAGTAATGAAGCTGAACAGTCTTTAGATGTCAATGTTCCCCCATTTTGCTGTTGAATCCACCACCATGTATGGATGTTCAAATCATCTCCACATTTGACCCTCTGGATTTTCCAGAGATTCTGCAAGACGCACCACTGCCAATATGGCAAATAAATGGAAATAGATGAGGAAAAAGGAGAAAGGGGAACAAAGCAAACTTGAGGGAACCAAGGGCCCACAACACGGAGGACATCCAGGCAACAGATGAGTTAACTGTTGACAATTTTTCTGTTTTTAACCTAGCTACATACTGCTTAACTGAAGCTGAGCACTCAGAACTCGAGAAGGGACTAAGATTTTTACCTGCTTCAGCAGGGACTATATACTTTTTAACTGAGCTCAGACTCCTTACTGGGAAACTTAATTTGAAACTTATTTTTCCTGGGATGACAGAAACTGACAATAAGAGTAATCATCTTTATAAACAAAGTACATCTATACCCGTTAGTAACAATGTTGTCTCACTGTTTCAAAAAGCATGTCAGAATGATTTATATGATATATTTATTAATGGCAATTTTAAGAGTAAATTTTATATATGAATTGCTGATGAATGACAAGCACTCACTGCCTTAAAATGAATGAGGAAATTGTCATCAAACCTGCTGATAAAGAGGGTGGAATTGTGGTAATAGACAAAAAGAACTACATAAAGAGCATGTCACTCTTGTTACTTGACTCAAATGTTTATGAAATTATTACACAAAAAAATTTAAATACAATTATTAGTAAGATTAGTAATGATATACACAATACATTTAATTAATTCACTCCAGTGGAGCTCAGTAAGTTCCCACTGTAACTTCTAATGGGTGGAGCTTAACGATTTTGACAGAATCAAGTTATGTCCTCACATTTCAAACAAATGTTTGCATCTCTGGAACCATAGGGGTTATGAAAGAAGTATAAATGGCAAACTCTTCAGCACAAACTATTTTTATAGTGGTAGTATTCTTTAGGTTCTAGGTCTTAAACTGAGTTTTATAAGTCACAGTAAACACAGTAACTACTAAAGTTTTAATATTTTGTAAATAACTTACAATATCTCAGCAACCACTCAAGTTACATACATACTGTTAGCAGCATTTTATTCATCTAGCTAATTCATATGAGGCTAAGACGTTGTCTCTGTGTTACTCAGTTGTTGAGATATTTAGAAAAATGTGAAAATTATATCTATGTAAATTAGTAACATAAAAACAACAGTTAATATCTATTTACCACTACTAGACAGAGGTTTAATATTAATGCACTTAAGTTTGCCATTGTGTAAGCTTTCAGATGAAATATTTTAAAACCGTGCAGATAGCACAGTTTTGGAAATATTGATGAAAATATGAACAAGCTATAATTGATGCCTAAAGTCAGAAGGAGTTAAATGCAGATGCACCCGGTGGTGTCACTCGGATGTAATGAGTTAAATGGTTATTTAAGTATAGACCTAATATTTTTTTTCATACCCCTAAACCTCTTACACCTATTTACTATGGTCTTCCTAAGATACACAAAGATCAACAAAATCCACCTTTGAGACCTTTTGTCTCAGCTAGAAGATGGAAAACAGAACCTATTTCTCACTATCTTGAATATATACTGAGTATACTGAGAGACTACTGAAAGTAATCCCAAAGTCATTTTATTGACAGTAAAGATTTTTTACAACAGTTATATGAACGGCATCAGTTACATGAACAAGATAAGGATTATATATTTGTTACTCTTGTTGTTGATTCATTATTCACGGTCATACCGTGACGTTGGAACTGAATTTGTTAGGCAATACTTAAATTTTTACAGTCAGTTGATTAGCAGACAAATAAATGCCACCTTTGAGCTACTGGAATTGGTGCTTATCAATAATGTATTTCAATAATGTATTTCTGTTTGATGGTAAACTGTATCTACAGAAACAAAGTGTAGCCATAGGAACTTTGTGGTTAATACATATGCTAATATAGTTATAAATGTGGGAGAAGGAATGTGTTTTCCCTAATAAGAATGAATATCTACATCTTATGTATTTCTACAAATGCTTTGTGAATTATATTTTTATTGTTTAGGGTGGAAATGAAACCAGACATTATTTATACAATGAATATTTGATGAATACTGTTGGATTTCTACATTTTAAGAAATTTATCCCTGTACATGACATTAATTTTCTAGATATGAATACAAAAAATCAGGATAGTGACCTGCAAACTAAGGTTTATGTGAAGGAGGTAAAGAAAAACACATATTTGCATAGATCTAGTATGTACCTTAAACATGTATTTGATAATGTGACTGGGGTCAAATGTTAAATACAGCTAGATTAAACAGAGAAGAAGAGGTACTTAAGGAACAGATGGAAGACCTTATGGGTTGAGGGGTTATAATGAACTGGACTTTATAAGTAATAAGGATGAAATTATAAGGGAGCAATCCACTATGAGTAAAACATTTTTCGCAAGGAAGGGGCAATATAATACTAATGGACAAATGAATTCAATTAGTAGAATAATGTTCACTATACCTTATAATAGATGCACTGACACGGTTAAAAATGTCATAAACAAGCATCTGATGGGTCTTTACTGTCTTTAGGTATTACAGCCCCAACAGCTTTTCTCCAGAATGTTGGTGCTTCTCCTCCTTTTAAAATACTGTTAAACAAATCCTTCCAGATCATTATCACCTTCTTCCCTCCTAGCTTCCAAAATTTCTAAACCTTCCATTAGAATAGTATCTACTGCTGGAGATTTGCCTGCAGATTGGTTATATATCACAATTTTTATCTTATTTCCTCCTGTCTTAACTGTTAATTGTTATGCCTCATATATCTCTAACCTAGGTATGCTTACATGTTCCAAAAATATTTCAATTTATGCTTTTTCTTGATTTCCCTACTTCTCTGCTTTGTACAAATGTTCATAGAATTTCCAAAATATCTCAATACCTCTACATGATCTCTGTTTTTTTTTTTGTTGTTGTTGTTGTTGTTGTTAGAGGTTCCTAAGTTTAGCAAAAGCTTTTTCTACTTTCTTTTGCCTAAGTTGTTATGTCAAAAGTTTTTGTGCTGTGGAGTTATTGGAAAACAGTTGATTAATGCCAGTCTTTCTAAACTCATGCATATTGACCAGGTACTCCTTATTTTTTCTGTAACACTCTGCAATTTTACCTTTTCTTCTTCTTGAGATTCTCCTTATTAGATAATACTTTAACCTTTATTAGCCCCTCTAAATGATTTTGTTTCTTAACCACATCTCTTTTTTTGTACTTTTGTCCTATTTTTAAACCCCGCTTTCATGCTATCCATTCACTAGCTATAACTTCTGGAGTACTTTCTATCTTCCCTAATAACTCCTGAATAATTTCTACTGGCCATTCCTTAAATTATTCTCTTTTTAACAGGTAGGTCAGGAAGTACCAGGGTCTTATATTTACTTCATTATCCTGTATTTTTATTTTAGTAATTATTGGTGCATGATTTAAAATAGTTACCGGATATGTATCAAACTTCTCAATTAACTACACATGTTCTCGTGAAATGTAATTTCTGTCTAGTCTAGCCCAGTTTTTGTACCTAATCTATGGGGAACAATACATACATTCTCTCTGAGTCCCTACTACTGAATTCAAGTCTTCCATGCCAAATATTTTCATAAATCTCTTCAAAAATCTGCCCACTTTTATTTTATTCTCCCTTCTAGGCCCCCAAATGCATACTCCTTGTTGCCAATCCAATTCCAGTCCCCACCTATAAGTAATATTCCCTGCTGAAAACTGATTATTTTTAAGCAACATAATAACAGTTATAGGTGGATTATAAATACATGCCAGTGTAATTCTCATCTGTCTCCAGTAGCCCCTTACACAAATCTACCATTATCCTTTTTTTTTCCTTTTCTATCATTATTGGAGCTCCTCTAGCAATTAATGTAAGTACTCCTCTTTTCCTTTGTCTTTAATATTCTTCTGAATATCCATCTGGAAATCATCTCTTTATCAAATTCACATCCTTATATAAAATTAAATATTCTTTCCTTTTTGTCTATAACTGTGAGACCATTCACATTCCAAGAAAATGTGGAAAGTGTTGTCATTATAATAAAAAGGTCATTATTCCCACATATTATAGGTGTCAGCTTTTTTACATGTCTGCTTCCAGCTTTTCTACTATATGCACTCACTAATGTTTGGCAGGTTAATCCTTTATACATTTTTTCTTAGCATCAGCATTGGAACTTATGTCACATTTTACAAGACTTATTGCTTTAGTAAAAATTCTCAGACAAAAACACAAACACACCTCCAGAACACCCCAGAACCTGTTGACTTACAACAAACACACAATATTGTGCACATCTTCAAATGATGAAGTTTAAACCTCCTAATAGGAACAATTGTCCCAAATAGACACCTACAAACACATGCCTTAATTATCCTAAAAGTGAGGTTATCCAAGCTAAGATGCATGTTATTGGCTGTTCTTCAACTTACACTGATTGGTATTTGTTGTTTTTTATGTTTATTCCCCTTGCAGATGTGAAAAGCAACTTGTATGCATTCAGAAAACACTGGCTTTTAGACTTGAAGAGAGACCACTGTTCTGGATTTTTTCTCTATTGTCAGCTTGTTTTCTTAGAAATGTAACAGAAGAAATGTATTCATCAGCTGCAGACTTCTAAAGTCAAGCTAAAATATTATTTGTTAAAGGAAAACTTTTCATCATATCCAGTATTCTCTTATTTACTTACTTGTTTTTACTTAAAACTTGTTACTAGATTAAGCCAAGGGGCTTAATGCAGACATTCACCTATGCAAAAAGAGGAAACAATCAGTTGTACATCTATTATGTCTGTGTACGTTTTCACATATCCCCCACTTAAACATGCTTTGTCTAGCCTTTTTTCTCTTTTTGCATTGCAATTCCTACATTTCTTAAAACTAAAAAGAAAAAAGAAATAGAAAAAACATCTGTTTACTTTAGTATCTTTATAACATTCAAGAACAAATAAAATGCTTTAATACAAAATATGCAATTTTTATCATGAAAAGTTTTATTGAAATACTGTTAAGAACAGAAATTGTTTTGCTTACAGTTGCCATTCTCCTTACTCTCTCCCAAAGTCTCAAGTTTATTCACTAGATTTCCACATTGCTGGTCTTCTTCCTGTTTATGCCCATCTCCCAACTCCACATTCCATTTCAATTCCAATGTACTCTCAATTCTTCTAGTCAAGAACTGTACTTTTCTCTGTCTCTCAAGTATTTTCCTTTGGAAAAGTAGAAAAGGTTTCACTGGGAAAGTCTCTCCATCTGTTTTATTATCAGAAGAATGAGAAGCAGGGTCACCTACAGCTTGATTGCTCACTTTTTTTAACAAACTTTTGTATTTAATTCTTAACCTCTTCTGCATCAAAAATGACTTTGATCCTCCAGGAAAAAATATTTTGAAGACAGCCAGATACAGCAGCTTGAATCTCACACCTGGATATTGACATTCCCTGATTTCTGATATAATTTTTTCTCTTCTGCCCAGTGGACGGTGAATAATCATTTTCTGCAAACAGTTTACTTTCCCATGTTTTAACACTTTGCCCTTTTGCCACATTTTTGTCAGGATCAACTCTCTTTTCATAGGTTTGCATCTTTACTAATATAGATCTTGGCTGATTTCTCATTATGAAATGTGGAACATACACATGGTGTTCTCTTTCAAACAGGTCCTGTTGTTGAATACCAGTCCTGTTGCATATTTGTTCCTTCATAAAATTAATGCAGTGTGTTCCTTATAGTTCCTGTAGTATGGCAGAAAATCTCAGATTTTCTCTTTAAGCTTTATCCTCTAATTCTACCATTTTTGTAACATCATTTTTAACAGTTTCATACTCAGCTAGCCTTTACTTCATTTTGACCTCTAATTGCTGTAGTTTTATCAGCTCATCTGAATATATGGTTAAAGCTTCTTCCATTTTTTTCCAGCCTTTTGTTATTTGAATTGAAATACTCCTTCAGTGCTTTAGTTATTTTAATCAAGCTAAGCACATTTGATTTTTTTTTTCTCTAGATTATTGGAAGCCATGTCTTACACCAAAGCTGGAGCTTGAATTGCTTTTTGCCAAATGGCTGCAGGATTCTTCTCAGTCAATGTGTTCTCTTTAACTTTTTTAGTTGATTTTCTTTCAGGCTGTCTTGGTTTCTTCTTTGCTGGCATCCAGGCACTGCACTTATGATGCCAGTAGCTAAATTTACTTAAAGTGACAAGAGTTCCTGACCGTTGCTTTCAGTTTCTTTTTTCACACTGGAAGAGCTGTAATTAAACTGCTTTACTGGAAAAGATCACCCAGACTCTGCCACAGCTTAGCTGTGAGGCAAAGGTTAGTTTGCTTTTGATTTCTTGTATATTGTATTACTTTATTGCCTTTTTCTATTTTGTATACCGTGATTTGTTCTCTTTACATTGTGTTTTACTTGTATTTTGCTTTTAATTGCATATTACACTTGAAAACATACCACAGCTTTATCTCTTGTGAGTCAGGCAGAATTTTTTTCCTATCCTCCCACTGTGTTACTGTTGTCTTCTTAAACATCACTATATTTCTAGTTGCCTGCCCTTTATGTTAATTTGACCATATATCTCCTTCCCTGTCTCCTTTCACTGGCTGGTGTAAGTAAGCACAAAATTATCATTTTGTGAAATCACTCCCCTTCAGCTACTTAAATTTATTGGCTATCCCACTATAGTCCACAGTTCCAGAATACAAAAGTGCCCACCCCCTTTCAATCTATCTTGCTCTTTTAAAATAGTCTCTATCCACTTAGGCAGCTAAAAAAAAGAAGTTATGTACTCACCATAACGTTCTATGTTTGTTGTCTATGATCTCACCTTCATTCTTGCTGGTTGGTTTCAGAACTGAGCATTGGTTCCAACTTGGCCATATACTAAAGCTCGAGAGCTTTCACTGGCTCAAAGCTACAACCCATCCCAAGATGCCTAGCGACTGCTACCCAGATCTCATTTGAGAGAACTAATCACTAGACTATGCCAACCAATCCAATAACTGTAACAGATGCGTTGGCCATAATTTGAAAGGCATGAAGGGAATCAGGCAATTTACAGCCAATTTCAGCAATTTCCTCTCAATCCTCCAGGAAGGGGAGGAAGGTGGGGAGGGATGCTAAAATGAAGGCAAGATTATGGACAACAAACATGGAACGTTATGGTAAGTACATAACTTCTTTTATGTTATGTTGTCCTATCTTGCCTTCATTCTTGGGGGTTGGGACAGCATCCCCGGCACCATCTTTCTCAGGTGGCTCAAGGGAATAAACTCTTCAGAGCAGTGGAACCAAATAATGCCCTGTTCTGGGAGACCACATCTACTTTGTAATGAGTCATAAAGGTTAACCCATGTAGCTGCAGCACAAATTGAATTCAAAAGGAGTCTGGCTTGAAAGGCAGTGGAAGTGGATATAGCTCTAATTGAATACCCTCTAATTTTCCCTGGCAGCTGTTTATTCTGAGAGTTATAGACATAACTGATGGTATCTGCAAGCCATTTTGATAAGGTGACTTTTGAAACTGAAGTACCTTTTCTATTTTCTGAAAATTAAACAGTTTGTCAGATTTTCTAAATTCATTTGTCCTACGTAAGTAAAAGCATAACTGTCTATGTACATCCAATTGGTGAAGCTTGTATTCTGCATTGTTGCTATGATTAGGGAAAAATATGGGTAACTCAACAGACTGATTTAAATTAGCCTCAGAACAATCTTTTGGCTGAAAAGAAGGATTTGTTCTGAGGGGAAACTCTGTCTTTGTGGAAATCAGATAGGGAGGATGGATAGACAGAGCTTGCACTTCTGAAACCCTCCTAGTGGAAGTGATGGTTGTTTAGAAGATTGTCTTCCAAGATAAGAACTTTAGTGAACAAGAGGAGGCTGGCTGAAAAAAGGAGGAAGAGTTAAGGATAATAACACCAAACTGAGGTCCCAAGGAGGTGGTGATTCTCTTATGGGAGGTCTTAAAAGGAATGTACCCCTGAGAAAAGGTGGAGAGACCCAAGAGGTGGAAGGTCGAGAACCAAATGCATCCAGGTATACTGACTCATCTTCAGAAGGGGAGAGCGTTTTCCAGCCACCTCTCTGTTTCAGGATCTCTAAGATGTCTGAAAAGGAGACATCCTCAGAGGGTGACCATGGGGACCCTTCAGAATCCTCTAAGTCGGTATTGGATGTGACAGACTCAGGGGAGTCCATGTGTTTCCTCTTACACATTCTCTTCCAAGGGACCTCCTCGGGGCGACGCTCCGGGGAGGTTTCGCAAGAGAGGGTTTCACCCATTGGGGCATCCTGGGGCATTGGTTCCCTATGCTGGGGCTGGAGTGATGGTGTAGAGGTTGACTCTGGCCCTTTGGGGGGAAGAGTAGCTGAAGCCGAGGGTGGAGCAGTCTCAGAAGAAAGCACACTCCTCATCACCTCGGAGGAACCACGATCTTGGGTCGAAAGAGCCTCCACCTCCGAGGAACTGGGAGATCTCCCCCACACCAAGAAGGATGGTTCCAAGGCTGATGTGGGTGCTAAACTCACCTGTGCTGAAGCTGTGAGTGGGAGAGTCAGATCCGACAAGGAGCCAGTTTGACTCTCCTCCCTGGAACCAAAGAGGGAGTCTCAGCACCCAGACCCCTTGATGGACAACAACATTGTTGAGGTCAGTGCGGAGATTGGCACCAAAACTCCAGGAATGGATTTTGAGTCCTACAGTTCCACCACCAGGCCTTCCAGACACTCTGGCCCTAAACTTGACTGAGTCAGAGGAGGAACAGAAGGTAAAGCAGCTACTGAAGTTGGCTCCATGACCGTCTGGGCTGGGCTGGGGAGAATTTTTGCCAGGGCCGGTGTATGAAGCAACCTTCTAACCACCCACTCTACATCATCATCTGAAAGGCTCCTGGATGACTGAGAGGAATGGGAGGAGGACTTGTGGCTACCCACCACCAATTGCAATAAAGGATACTGTGGCACTGAATGAATCAGATCCAACGAAGGTAACCAACTCCTTTTTCAACTATTAGACAGTTCCAAAACTGCAAGTGGAACCAATGTAGATTTTTTCTTTTCAGAACTGATAGGTTTCAGATCCGAAGAACTCAATTTTTCAGGTCTCTTTGATGGCTTGGAAGCTGGAGCTGAAGATGTTTTGGGTGAGTCCCTTCAACAGCCAAATCAAAAGGCCCCTTTAACAAACCCCAAAGTATTAGCTTGTATTTCTGTTCCTTCAGGACCCTTGAACTAAACCCATGGCAAATAGAACAGGAATCCTGCAGGTGGAGGGCGCCTAAGCAATGCACACAACTAATGTGTCCATCACTGATCAGCATTTTTTCTGTGCAAAAATCATACTTTTTAAAACCAGAATGTTTAGTCTGTTTAGATATCCTGTCACTATCAACAAAAGTTCACAACCAGCAATAAAAGTCACAAAGTTAGTAAATGTTTCACTCAAGTGCAAGGAACCACACCAGACTAGCATGACTTCAAAACCTACAAAACCAGTACTCTATAAAGAGAAAAACAAGTTTTCGTTTTTTTTTGAAGAAGAAGAGTAGTCAGAGGGAAAGAATGTTAGAGGAGAGTCTCTAACTTAAACGACGTACTCCTCTAACCTAAGGAGATGCCTCTAATTTAAATGGCGAAAGGAACAAAAGGGGAGCCCTCTAGCTAAAAATGGGCTAAACTAGGGGCAAGAGGAGAAAAGGGAATCCTCTAACTTAAAAGGATTCCTAAAAAGGGGGCAGCACTAGATAGAGGCCTAAGAGAAAATGATGGCCCACACAAAGCCAAGAAACAAAAGAGTGGAAAGGACCTTTACTGAAAACAAGGAACACTCAAGATATAGCAATGTAAAGAAATTATTCTACTACTTAACTGTTACTTAACAACCACACAAAAAGTTAAAGAAATATCCACTTAGCCTGAGCCAGTGAAAAAGCAATCCTGAAGCTGCAAGCGGCAAATGAGATTTGGGTAACAGCCGCTAGGCATCCTGGGATAGGTTGTAGCCTCGAGCCAGTGAAAGTTCTCGAGCTTTAGTATGCAGCCAAGTCAGAACCGAGCATCCAACCAGCAAGAATGAAGGTGAGATAGGTCAACATAACATCTTAAGTTACCCACTTTCATATCTAACTGCTTAGTGAACATTGCAGTGTTTAGGATAGACTACCGGTTATTGGAGAGCCCACATTCTGCCTCTCAGTAGTCATCTTGGGATTAGTGTTTCTGTTTTCTCCTGGTGAGAGAAGGAGTACAGGGACATGACTTCCTGGTGACTGCTGATAACCAGAAAGCCTTATAACTGCTTTGAAGGTGAAAGCTTGGAATCTGTGTTATATTTTGATCCTGGTGAGAGAAGGAGCAGAGTGCATTGATTCCTGACTGCTTCTGTTTGGAGAGTGAGTGTCTATGCTTAACATTCCTGATTGGTCTGGTTGCTATACGTGGCATCTACCAGAAAAAGGCTACAAGCCTACAGACCCTTGCATCATCTGGGACAAGACTCTGGATCACCAAACAGGCTGTGGCCTGTTTCTCTTCTTGGTATTGGTGCTAAAATTTTGCTTCTGGTGAGAGATGAAGCAAAGGAGCATTGTATCCCAACAAAGTGAAGCTGTGGTGAGACCAGCATTAGTAGCAGCCAGGCAATAGCCATTCATGTGACTCCTCTCTTTTCATTAATCTTGACAAGCTAATTCTTTGTTTTCAGTAAGTACTGCCTGATTTGTTTCTAACTTCAAAATATCTGCCTAAATAATTCATAAATTTTCAGGGCCTATGTATTAGTTTCCCCTCAAGTTTTTGCCAGTGCTCTGTACAGACTCAGACACCTTCAGTGACATTTTTTCCTGTAAAAGCAAATTGAAATTTCTTCAATACCTAGTTGCACACAGGGCAACTAGTTTGCAGGGACAAGCACTGTCCACATAGTTACAAATTGGATACTCCTGATATCGATTGATATTCTTACTCCAACTGTCTAATCAATAAAAAAAGGGTCTGTTGGCATGGATATGAACGTTGCTACTGTCTTCATTACTGGCTTGGTGTATATGGGCATCCTGAGACAAAGTAGAAATTGCCTCATGTTTACTGACAACCAGTTAACTATCAAACAAACTGATATGGTATGTGAGAGATGTTTTTACACAATGTCACTGGAGGCAAAGGTCTCGCACAAAAATACTCCTAATGTCAATAAGGTTGTCAGTAGTACACACGCTGCACCCATCACACACAATTCAAAGCAGACATATCGACCCACATATGCTAAGGCACTTACATGTAACCTTCCTAAACCACAAGGACCTCCTAGACAAAGTGCACATAACAAATACCCTCAGCATCCCCAAATGTGCTCTTTCAAAACAACACCCACATCTACACATAGAGCTACATTTCATGGAGTCTCTACCTCTAAGCTGATAAGGCAAGCCACCACATAGTCCAACAGTCTAGTCATTGGAGAAACCATTGTGAGACACATTGATGTCTCTCTCACCAAGTTGAGTAAGGAGAAAGTTATGGTCAGTTACTTATCAGGAGCTAGGATCCACCAAATTATGCACGCAGTCAGGTCATTGGACCACAATTACCAATATGACTCAGTCATAGTCCATGTGGGAGTAAATGACCTGAGACATACCTCCTTAGAAAATATGAAGAGAGACATCATGGCACTCTCACAATATGTGTCTCAGGCTGGTATGAGCCTAGCATTGAGCAGCATTTTACCCTCTCCAAGGATGATGCCACAATACAAACAAAATATGATTGACTTTAATAATTGGCTTAGTTTCTGGATGTTAATCTAAGGGGGTGCAATATTTGTCAGCATGGAAGGAGGTGGTCAACAGACGACACTGCTTTGCTAGGGATGGTCTGCACATCTCCACTCTAGGCTTTCGAATATTAGCCAAAACATTGTCTTCCCCTGTAGTGCCTTTTTTTAGGTAATGCCAAACTGAAAGTTCTTCCGACATAGCAAATCAAAACCAAGAAAATTTAAAGGTATTACTGCTCAGTGCTAGGAGCCTAAACAAAAAAACTCCACTTCCTAGAAGCTCTCTTTACCCTAGAGAATGCTGACATCTGTGCTGTCACTGAGGCATGGTTTAAAGCTGTGGAGAACACACCAACAGTGCAAGGCCATAATGCCTCCCACACATTCAGGCCAGCTACTTCACAGGCAGGGACTAAAGGTGGAGGCGTCTCTATTTACATCAAAAATAAATATACTTAAAGGCTGGTCAAACAGGACAATGCACTTGAGCTGCTCCATGTTCAAATCACCACAGATAAAATCCAATACCACTTCCTCGAAAGCTACAGGTCCCCCTATATGACCCAGGAAACCCATACCATGTATTAAAACTTATTAGAAACACTAACCATCCAACCCAATATCCTATTCATGGGTGACTTTTATTACCATGTTATTAACTGGGAATCCTATACAACACCAAATGTACATGCACAGAGATTCCTGGATTTTGTAAAGATGAACTCCCTGGGTCAGATAGTCAATACACTGACCGGGGGTACAGCAATACTGGATCTGGTCCTCACTAATATGGGAGAGTGCTGCACAATTCTTACTGCAATGCCTATCTGGTAAGGTCAGACCACAAAATGGTCTCCTTTGAAGTAAAAATAAAACCTGGACCCCCATCTAAACCTGGAATATTCAAGAACTATTCTAAAGCTAACCTCTTGCTATTAAGTGAGAACCCGGCAAAATTTCAAGCCCCCATAAACTCAGAGAACACTTCTGCCTATGCAGAACTGTTCACAGAAACCTTGTACAAGCATGTTAATAGCTGCACAGAGGCAGATATACCCACCAGGAAGAAGTATAGAGGTAACTCAAAAAAACAAGCCACCCTGGTGGAATCGCAAAATCAATCGACTGCATAACAGCAGGAAAAAAATCTTGGCAAAAATAGGACAAAAGCACTCTCACCAAACTAAACAAACAACTCAGAGGATAAATAAAGTCTACCAAAGCAAAATTTGAGGTAAGTTTGGTCTCCCAGGCCAAGGACAACCACAAAGCATTCTTTAGTTATGTCTGCAACCTCAAAAGCAATACACAATTGTATGCAGAGCTAATTGTAAATGGAGCCACCTAAACTGAGCCGGAAGATATAGCAAACTTTCTGGATGATAAATTCAGCTCCAACTTTACCCCGTCTCTCCTTAACCTTCCCTCAGGAAATATCATCAAATATAACTCCCCCTACTATGACTAAGAAAAAGGTCTTTACTGCTCTCTCTAAGACCAAGAAAACTGCATCAATGGGCCCAAACAATATCCCAGGATGCCTTGTAACTAGCATGAAACATGACCTATCAAGGCCTCTGGAATTACCGTTTAACTGTAGCCTCCAAACAGGCTTTATGCCTCATGAATGGAGAAAGGCAACAGTCATCCATCTGCATAAATGTATGCCATCTGCAGACCCTGGAAATTGCAGACCCATAAGTCTCACTAGTCTTATATGTAAAGCCATGGAAAGAATGATCATGGAGATGATCAAAAAAAGAAATGCAGCAAACCTCCAGACACTGGACCCAAACCAGTCTGGTTTTGTTAAGGGCAGATCATGCCTACTTAACCTGATGGACTTCTTTGAGAAGGTCACCAAAGCAATGGATAAGGGCAAAATCATTCAAACTACCTACCTTGACCTCGCCAAGGCATTTGACACAATGGATCTGGTCCTCACTAATATGGGAGAGTGCTGCACAATTCCTACTGTAATGCCTTCCCTGACTCAAGAGGTTAGGTGCAAACCCGTATGTCACCCAGTGGATAGTCAACTGGCTCATAGACAGGACCTAGGAAGTTAGAATTGGGGAATCCACCGCTACAAAGAGGGCAGTTACAAGTGGAGTCCCTTAGGCATTTACTTCTCAGAAGTCAAGGCCAATGTCAGTGATCTCTGTCTGACTAAATTTGCAGATGATTGCAAATTAAGTGCTGTCATTGAATCTCACAGTAACACAAATGTTCTCAAGGAGGGGCTGACACAGACAAGCAAGTGGTGTCAGAGTCATGGACTAAAACTAAATGCCAAGAAATGGATAATAGTACAGTAACTTTGGGAAGTCATCCATCCCTGTTAACTATCATATTGACAACTCACCACTTAGAGTTGATCCAGTTGTCAGGGACATAGGGAGACACATAGATAGTAATATAGCCTTTGATCATCATGTGGTGATATAACTTATAAACAAAGGTATGGCATCTATGTGTAAGGAAGTCATTGTTCCACTGTATTTGGCAGTCATCAGACCTATCATTGAGTACAATGCCCCCTTTGGTATTAACCTAACCAGGCACATCCAGCAATTGGAATGTCCACAGAGGTTACTCACTAAAAGAATACAGGACATAAGTAATAAGTCCTATGCAGACTGCCTCAAGGCCCTATCCCTGTATTCTGTGTCCTATAGGCTGTTGAGAGGAGATCTATGCCTGGAATACAGGGCGTTGGCAGACCCCACACTGATGGACCTCCTGCATATCCACAAAACAAACAGCACCAGAATTACTCATTCTAAAGACTTAAACCGTGTTAGTGATATAAATAGGACCTGCTGGAGAGTTAGGAATGTATCCCAGATACTAACCCGTCTATGGAACAGGATCCCCATCCATGTGAAGTAGAGTTCCTCCCTAACCTAATTCAAGTTCAACTTGTACAATTGGATGGGAAACCAGAAAGTCATCCCTGGTTTGGCACCTATGTCTCTAATGGACACAGGAAACCTGTAAATGGTTAATCTCCCAGGCCCATACTTAGGCTTATCAAGAGTATCAGAACTTGTCAAAGATTTGGGGTGCATGGCTAGGCTTAAAATGCCCTTGTGACCATTAGCCTAGTAAACACCTATGAACCTATAATCATTGTGCAGCCATCTTGGAAAGCCTAGGCCCATAGTTGTTGACCAAATTCCACCTCTTTGTCAGTCAGTCCTGCTGCTTACTCTGCCCACCATTAATTCCACCGCTGCTAGTTTGTCCAATGAATTTTCACCCAGCACCACGTCTGCTGCAGACTCCAGTGCATCTGGTCAACTGATGGAAATCCCTGTCCTAACTGTCTCCATACCACCATCTTGTACAGCATTTTACAGACAGCAGATATCTTGCTGCAAGTTTCCAGAACATACTTCAGCACACCACTAGAGGAATCTGGGGTTTCAACAATTTGAACACATGCTCAACAATGCTTTGGGCTGGTGACACACTTTATGTATTCTTTATTTTGTTATCACCCATGGCTCTACAGCATTGCCAGTAAGAAGTCCCTGTGGGAAATCAGCCCACAGAAATCACCAGTAAAGGTTAAATATGTACCAGATATGAGAATCATGGTAACTACCTGGATGGCACACAGACAACTTGTAAATAATACTCTGTACACTGCACTATCCTGGCAGCAGATGAAGTACAATGTAGGTGCAGACAATGGCTCCTAGAACCTCATGGAAATGGGCTCTTTCATAGAACACCTGCATAATGGTGTTTCTTTCCTCTGTGGTCCATGGGAAACACAAGTGCTTCATAACATCCTGCAGTTTGATATTCAGGACCTGGTGTGGAATCCATGAGGCTGATGCTTGTCACATCCTTAGTGTGTCCTCTGATGGCTACTGGAAGCTCCCCAGAGCAAGAATGGTCAGTGCTACACATATCTTCATGTCGACAAGGACTGCTATTCTACACATCCCATGGAATTGCATTTAAAGATGACACATCTACCAGTTCTCATATGGTGTCTCTGTCCACACAATAATGGTTAACAATGTAACCACAGCAAGCTAGGAAGCAATGAATGAAGTCACAGCACAATTCCACAGAAAATACATTTATCCACCACAAATAATTCATTAAGCACTTTTGTTCAAGTGTATACTGAACTTCATCAGAACAATTAAGTCAATCTCAACTTAGTGATTATACAATTTCAAAAAATCACATGACCAGCAAAGACTGAACACTTAAATACACAGAGATTTAAAATTCTAATTCTAACCCAAGTGACGCCTCCCCACACACACATCTAAATATCATAATACTTCGATTTTAAAATGGGAGCTAATGAACAACACTCATTTAATCCTGGTTGAACAGTTGTGTTCAACTTAATCTGCCATAAAACTTCCTTATAATTTAAATGTGCTGCAGTAGTTTTACCTTGTTTATCAAACTTAACAATCTAAAACATGAAACTTAAAATCATATCCCTGACTAATACTAATGTGCCTATACAATGCATTGGTAATTTTTTTATTTTTTATATCTAAAAAATGTTCCTATATTCAATCTGTTAGTCTCCTTGAAGTCTTCCGTATATAAAAACTTGAACATGTCACATAAAGCTGCACATACTACATTATAAGAATTGTAATTGAAATATTGGTTGCATACATATTTTTTGTTAGCTATGACCGCTTGCTCCTTGCAAGTATGGGTTTACACTGGCTACAGCTCCCACACTTATATGTGCTAGTTTTTTTTGCGTGGGTTTGTCAAACTATGGGTGCTACCCCTTTCTAATAATTGTTTAAAAGATGTGTCCTTTCTAAACACTATCCTAGGCTTTGTTCCAATTTTTTTATTATGTCAATGTCATTAGAAAAAAATCCACCAATTATTGTGCATAATGTTTACTATTTCTTGTGAATCAAAACAACAGGTAGTAATAAATATCATTTTATCCAATTGACTTGCATTGTTCATTAGCTCCCGTTTTAAAATTGAAGTATTATGATATTTAGATGTTTGTGTGTGTATGTGTGTATGTGTGTGTGTGTTTGTGTGTGTGTGTGTGTTTTTGTGTTTTGGCGGGGGGGGGTCAATTGGGTTAGAATTAGAATTTTAAATTTCTGTGTCTAAGTGTTCAGTCTTTGCTGGTCATGTAATTTTTTTTAAATTGTATAATCACTAAGATAAGATTGACTTAATTGTTCTGATGAAGTTCAGTACACACTTGAATGAAAGCGCTTAACGAATTGATTGTGGTGAATAAACGTATTTTCTGTGGAATTGTGCTGTGACTTCGTTCATTGCTTCCTGGCTTGCTGTGGTTACTTTTCTGGAACTCTTTTGGATAGTAGTCAACAAGGTCCCTGTATTGGAGATGATGATATGTTAGACAGAGCTGGCTTGATCTGTGACATGGAGGGTGATGCAACACATCACTGAGGACACTGGCTACAAGTATGGCCCCTAACGTACACCGTCCAGGTACTCTAAATGCTATTGCTAGAATCTTAGTGCAGACTCCTGTTCATTGAGAAGTGACAGTGTACAATTTCACTGGCTAAAACATTGGTATGCGCATTTTTATACACCTCTGAATCTCCCCACCATGTTGTCCATCCTCATTTGCATTGTCTGGCAGTTAACACAGAGGATTAAGGCCCTCAGCTGTTAATGAGCTGCCTCTTGTACCAAAAATACATAGTTTGATTTCTTCTACCTCAGTTACCTACTGTGCAACTCTAAGCAAGTTTCATATATGTTTATAGATAGTTACTAGGCACTGGAGACCATTTAGGAGCATAGTCCAGTGTTGCCATTGCCCCAAAGCACTGTCTGATTAAGTGACTTACTCAAGGTCACACAGTAGGTAAATAAAGGCTGAGGGAATGGAATCCTATACCACAGGAAGCAGCTTGTTAACAGATTATAGCCTTGATCCTCTGCATTAACTGCTAGACTACCAAGATGTGCTCCTGGGCTGCCACTCATAAAGGGACAGATGTCCAGTGTGCTCTCCTAGTCAACAGATGTAGAACATAATACAAAAGTCCAGTTAGTCTTATTAGCATAAAATTGATTGATTGCTCATGATGCTGGCTGAGGCAATTTTATTGACTAGACAATCCCACTACCTATGGATCTGAATCAGCCCCACACACACCATGCTATTTCGCACAGCACATTGCACTAATTGTTTCTGAATCCTGGCCAGAGAGGCTATGGAATCAGAACAGCATTACCTAAAGCAATTAAAGCTGGAGGTTGGCATAATGGGTAAGGTATTTACCTTAAAGACACAAGGTACAGGATTTGAGTCTCACATGAGATAATAGGCTAGGCTTAACAAGGCCCAAAAGGGCAATTAGCCCAGTACTAATCTATGAATAGAATGTCTACGATTATTTATAAGGTGTGTCTAAGAACCTTGTAATTGGATCAAGATGTCTAGGTTTCTGGATGGTATTTTCTATTTTGCTTATGAGGAAGGTATTTTCATATCACTCCACCTTTATTTTTTCAAATGAGGAATAAGTGTATGGTTCTGAAGAAAGGTGGCAACTCTTTTCAGATTCTGAAGTATTGTAGTAAAAGTAAGAGACTATTCAGTGTGGCAGTGAAGCGAACTAAAATCTGACACTTATTTTACCAATCAGTTTTAGTTTAAAAAAAAAAACCAAAACATTATTTTATTTTTTTGGAGAGTTAAAGTAAAAAAAAAATATCTAACCAAACTGAAGATTTTGTAAATTGGAGAGTGGTAGATAACCATGCAGTTTTTAGGATGAAATCATTACCGGTAACACAAAAGGAATGGTGCAGCTATAAAATGTGTTACCCCTCCAGGGGTAAAGGAGGCATTAAAGTGCAGTGAACCCTTTCAGTTCCAAATGACAAGACTTACAGCAAATTTAAAATCTGGTGAAACCAAGTTGTTATTTTTTATTGTTGTTGTAATTTGCAGACAAATTATTTTTGTGTCATCATGTAGCCCATAAATTCATAATTTCTCCCTCATGCTGTGCTATCCTAATCTTCTAGTTTTCAAGTGGATTTTAAATATAATGTAGCATGAACGATGCATGGTCTTCTGATTTTGCAGTCTGACAACTGCATCAGATAAAGGCCTTTCCAGTGAAGCGGTTATCTATTGAGTAATATAAGCAAAGTGTTTTATTTCTTGGTACGGAGTAAGAATTGTACCTTGAATTTATTCACCTTGGTCAGGGCAACCTTTTATGCTTCTGGATTGCATTCATTAAAACATGATTTTCTTCTACTCATATTTCGAGGTGCCTATTACAATTTTGAGGACACCAGCTGAGATTTTCAGAATTAATAAATAATAACAGTGAATGTGCTGCAACATGAGGTTATAAGATCTCTTGAGTATACCCCTAGACAGAGGTACAAGTGACTCAGAGTTAGCATATATAGATACAGCACAGGTGGGGGAGACATAACTCTTCATGTCAGGAATGTACAGATGGTGAAACTCTGTCCTCCAAAATACTTTATTTCTGCACAGAAAGTTTCAGTAATCTATTGTAATAGGATAAATCACAGATAAGATCCTCAGAGGTGTGGTTGGGAACTCATTTCAACAGATGTCTGTTTAGCCTAAGAGTAAGCCCCTCAAGAAATTGCCCCTCAGTGTTGTCTCACTATCTTCCATCATAAAGATGTGCCTGCAGTCAGTACATCCAACATCAATTTTGAAGGAACTCTGCCACAAAGCCGTACATCTTCACGTTTACTGAGAATTGTGTCAGTGTTTAATAGCCTGCAGTCACTACATCTGACCTCAATATTGCAGGAACTCTGCCACAAGACCCTACACCTTCAAGTTTACTGAGAACTGTGTTAGTGTTTAATATAAGCATATTTATCATTAAAACCCCTTGCTGCATATTGCATGCCTGCTCTGTCATTCAATGTCTCTGTGAAATAGTCCCTGCACTCTAAGGATCTCTACCTAAGTTGACTACTGTCCCCATTTACTTGAACAGTAGACTATACTGCATATGCTAGTTACTTAGTCACAGAATACGACAACCTGTTTTACTTGCATCTCTCTGTTCTGAATATAAACTGTTTAATCTCATCTGTAAACTGATCTGAGGGTAGGAAGCTTACTACCCCACTCCCTCTTACTTTAAAATTATACTTCCTACATGCACATTTCACTTGTGAATCTTAAGCCAAAACCCTCCCCAGTGACCGTACTACTTCCATACATAGACTTCTGTTTCTTGTTTCCTACTTCTCTGTCTCTATTTCATTTCTAGCCCCATACCCAACTATCTTTCTCCCTCCCATAATGCATTGCACTATATCCATTTATAGTTGTATCCCTCCTTAATAGTACCTATCTTTTTCACATTGTATCTTTTTCTTTTCCCAAATAAACCCTCATTTATTCTTATTTTGACTACAATATTATACTCCAGCCCTTTAATACCTTTCTATTCCTTACATTCCAGAGAATCTACCAGGACAACTATTACATGTCTTCTTTTATATAATATACTTCTTTCCTTGCCTAAACTCTTCCAGCTTTCAGAATCCACCATCACTGAATTTCATACTGTCCTGCAACTCCTTGTTTCCTTCTTCATTTATACTTCACCACTACTTGACACATCTTTAAAATACAGATTCCTGTACTTAATTATGCTCCTCTTCAGCTTATTCTCTATTCTTCTCCTCCTGCTCTGCCATCTTTCATCCTTCCATGACTCAATAACATCTTGCAACATCTCTCCAAGTTTTTCCCAAACACCTATCCATACTTCTTTACTCTTTCCACACATTATATCAAACTCATTTAATATTGCCTCTCACCTTTATTCCAAATATAAGCTAATTAATTACATTTCAACTCAAACCAAAATAAAATTAAGCAAAAATGCATAATTCCCCAATATACTAAAATTCTTCTAGCGAGAAATATATACCCTAATCCTAGCCCTACCTGTCACAATGAACATAAAGATAATTCTGTCCCCCACACTTCTGTAACCCAATAACAGCCAATCCCCAACCCTGTAGATTTAATTTTTGCTGCTATAAATGTTAGAAGTGTAAGAAATAAAACTTCTGAACTACATTCCTGGATTACTCAACCTACACCTGGTGCTCTCGCTGTAACTGAAACTTGGCTTAAACCCAGCATAAATGTCTCTGAAGTTATACTTCCTGCCTATAATATCATCCATAATGACTGTATAAAGAGGAAAGGTGGTGGTATTGCTTTAATATTTCCCAGTACCTACCACATCCCCCCTTATAGCAAGCCAACACCAAAATTCAGTTCTACAGAGCTTCATACTGCTTTCCTCTAAATAAACAATTATAAACAAATATGTATCACTACCCTTTATATCCTTTGTGGTGACAAAACAGCTCTACTGGAAGATATCCTACATTGGATAACTGTAACATTTCCACAAGAAAAAATATTACTAGGTGATGTGAATATCAATTGGTTAGACACAAACTCTAACTCCTCCACATCTAGCATGAACATATAAAGTTTCACACAACTAAATAACAGCCCCACACATTATAGCAAGACATCAAATTCTCTATTAGACTGGATCCTAGTATCACACCCTAGAAAATACTCCACCACAGGTACAATGTCAGACTCTGTCAGTGATCCTCTCCCAGTCTATACAACTAGACATCTCACACATCCAATTAAACGGCATGTTTATAAAACAACACATAACCATTTCAAGTTTAACCCAGAAATGTTCATTACAACACTATCAACTATTAACTTGAACTTCCTAAAAATCCTCTCCTTAGATGATACTGTGATTGATTTCAACATAATCTTCCTAAATATCCTAAATAGTCTTGCATTTCCTAGAAGGAAAAGACTGAAAACAAATAATGCAATTTGGCTATCCAAAAAGAGTAGAATGCTAATGCAAGATCGAGAAAAAGCATGGAAAGAATAGTAAAAGTATAGAACACCACAATACCTTCACAGCTTTAGAATGCTTTGCAATCATACTAAAAAGCAAATAAATGAAGACAAAAAAAAGTGCTACAATAACTTTCAGAATAATACTAAATGCAAACCTAAAAGATTTTGGACATCCATTAAAGAAATCAGGGGTTAGCGCGGTGCCTTGTATACACGCAAATGCCTAGAAACTATTTTTTCCCCTAGACACCAGTCAGTGAAACCCTCCCAGTTTCCCTGCTGCTCTGTGAGCTACTCAGCTACACACTTCTGCACTGCAGGCAACTCAACTGAGCACTGAGCAGTGCCTCCCCACTTTTCATTCCTGATCTTCTATAGAATAAGTTCACTTGTTAATCCCAGAGCAATAGCTGATGTAATTTGCCCTTTCACAAATTAGTACTCAAGAATTACCTGCTACTATTTACATCAGTTTCCCAACATTTCATCAGTCAGCCTGATTGACATGGACATCCTAGAGCAATATAGTAATTGCCTCATGTATACTGACAATCACTTTCTCCTAAAGCAAACAAATGCAGTATGTGAGAGATGTAACTATACAATGAAACTAGAATCAGTCCTCTCACATAACAGTAAACAAGATATCAAACACCTCTCCACTCACACAATATAAGGTCAAGACAAATAAACCCACATATGTGGAGGTACTCACTAAGAGCCTACCAAAAGACCAGAGACCTCCCAAGCACAAGCATCCTCACATACTGGTACACAACCAGAATCCACCTCACATAACAACATACATATCAGTGTTTCAATAACTGAGCCCCTAAAGCAAAACAACTCAAAACCTAATGTCTTAGTCAAAGGCATCTCAATAGTAAGACACACAGATGTCCTCCTTACCAGGTTGGACAAGGAGAGGGTCATGGTCAGGGCCTGTCAGATGCTAGGATCTGTCAAATCATGCACGTATTCAAGTCATTCAGCAACAATTAACTGTTATGACTCTGTCATAGTACATGTTGGAGTGAATGACTTGAGACGTACCTCTCTGAACTGTATGAAGAGAGACATAACTGACCTCTCAGATCATGTGTCCCAGGCAGGTATGTCTCTAGCTTGAAGCAGAATTCTACCTTTACCTAGGATGATGCCACAGTACAGACAAAAAGTTATTGATTTCAATAATTGGTTCAGCTCCTGGTGTCATCCAAGGGGGATCCAGTACCTGACAGCCTTGGAAGACATGGTTGACAGACTATGCTGCTTTTCCAGAGATGGCCTCCACCTGTCTCCTCAAGACTTTCGGATACTAGCAAAGGTGCTTGCCTCCCCCATAGTGCCTTTTTTAGGCAATGTCACAACAACAAAATGTCCAACATAAAGAAATCCACTAGAGACAAACTCAAGGTTATGCTGCTTAATGCTAGCAGCCTAAATAGTAAACTGCACTTACTGGAAGCACTCATCAACTTGGTGGATGCTGACATCTGTGCAGTCAGTGAGACTTGGTTCAAGACCGCAGAGAGCACCCTAGCTGTACAATGCTACAATGCCTTTCACATGTTCAGACCACAAAAAGACCATTTAGGACAGTGCAGTGGTGCAGCGGTAGTGTTTTCACCCCACAGCCAGAGGTTCTTCGGTTTGATTCTTGGGTGGAGTGTCTTCTGTGCAGAGTCTGCTTGCCCTCCCTGCATTCGTGTGGGTTTCCTCCAGGTACTCTGGTTTCCTCTCATGTTTCAAAGACTTGTCTGGAGCGTTTCTCCCCAGGCGTCCACTGAAAATTGGCTTCATTCCAAGTTGGACTTTCCCGGTAACCAAATGTTAAATAAAAAATGAAATAAATGAAAAAAACAAATATGGAAGTGTATTCATATTCATTAGATCACACCTCAAAACAGTATGACTCTTGAGTTAATCCAGGTCCAAATAACTATAGGCAAAATACCCTACCACATCATCACTAGCTATGGGCCTCTCACCATGAACAAGGAGAAGCACACCGCCTACCTGGATTTGCTAGAGTCGTGCAGTATACATGAACACAGTCCACACAGAGCTGCCTACATGGCTATGTAAATGAGACACCAGCCACCATCAACTATTAGCATATAAAATCAAATGTAGAGAGTAAGGTGGTCCAATCCAACAAAAGAAATGGAGCACCACCACTCGTAAAATCCAGTGCTTATTTATTCATAAACAAAGTTTAGTGCTTTTGTCATGTTCACATTCAGGGCTTCATCAGAACTAAAAAACCCATTTATTTCCTTAATTTTATATATCATCCCATTAATTGAATGATTGTTTAAAATTATACTTTTTTAATCTCTTAAAGGTCAACATATGTAAAAAGTAAAACAATACACACACACATAGCTACCACTGGAAAATCATGACTCCACTAATAACAAAACAGTAACACCAAAAAAATGTTTATGTATACATCTACATTTATATGACCAATTATTTTTCAAAAAAGCATTATTGTCTCTCTCCCCATTACAATGCTGCAGTCTTTAACTTTAATACAGGTATAATAAAGACACACTCATTAAGTCCAGGTTGTTTCCATCCATCCATCCTCAACCCTTTTTTCCATTTTTGCACATGGGGTTGGCGTGTCACTTCAACAGTGACAATCATCTTGAGCCAAGGTTTACTATGGTTATTCTCCTCCTCATTCAACTGCCACATTAATTCTCTGTATTCTAAAAAATCTTGCCATTGACCCCCTCTAGGATCCTTTTTTTATTTATTCTAGTATAAAGAACTTAAACTTTCCCTTATATCTGTGTTTTCTATGTTTAACCAAAGCATTATTCTCTTTTTTTTATTAATATCATAGATGTGCTCATATACCCTTTTCTTCAGGATCCTTTCAGGTTTTCCTATGTAAACTGACTTACATTGGTCACAAATGGCTATATAAATTACCTCACTACTATTACAACTGAAATATGCCCTCATTCTTATAGCCCTGTTTCTGGAAACTACTTCTATAACTTCTGAATTACTCATGTAGGGACACTGTCTGCACATCCCACATCTATACATTCCTATTTTTTTTAAGAGATTAAACAAGTGTAATTTTAAACAATCATGCAATTAATGGGATGATATATAAAAGGAAGGAAGTAAATGGGGTTTTTAGTTCTGATGAAGTCCGCTAAACTTTGTTTATAAATAAATAAGCAATGGATTTTACGAGTGGTGGCGCTGTGCTTCTTTTGATGGATTGGACCACCTTGCTGTTTACATTTGATTTTGTATGTTAATAGCTGATGGTGGCTGGTATCTCATTTACATACCCATGTAGGCAGCTCTGTGTGGACTGTGTTCCTGGTAATTTTATACTACTCGTCTGCCATACCCACTGGTTTATCTTCATAGTTTGGTGTCACTCAGTATACAGCCATACACTTTGGTCACAGGAGATTTCAACTATCCTTCCATTGATTGGGTGACTTATATGAGTACAAACACATTGACTCTGAGGTTCCTAGATTTTGTTAATTCAAATTCCCTGGAATAGTTGGTCTGGATATATCCCCTGAAGTTGTATGCCTAGATCCTGATGTTAAACATTTTTTTTTTTTGCAT
Source organism: Protopterus annectens (assembly GCF_019279795.1). Taxonomy (NCBI): domain Eukaryota; kingdom Metazoa; phylum Chordata; order Ceratodontiformes; family Protopteridae; genus Protopterus; species Protopterus annectens. Next base: position 685,439,652 of record NC_056749.1, on the reverse strand, counting down.
TCAATTTCCGTTTCAAAACTTTTCACATTCCAACTGCAGTTTTCCCACTGAAAACATCACTCCAGTTAGTTTTACATAGGGACACTTTTGCTTCCATATAATCTGTACCTTACATGGCTTTGCAACTCACAACTCAAGCTTAACCCAAACAAAAAACGACTATTTTTTCCCCAAATCCCTCTCTCATGAAAAAATAAAATTTAAAGTCCTTTCTCTTGATAATACAACCTCTGAAGTAACTTATCATAGCACACTATTAGGGGTGATAGTGGATGATAATCTTACATTTGACTTGCATATACAAAATTGCATAAGAAAAACTCATAAAAAAACTAGGGATGTTTTACAGAGCCAAAAACTTTCTCACAGATGCAACTAAAACTACACTTGCCATTACTTATCTCCTCCCTACTCTTCTGTATGGCGCTCCCATCCTTACTAACCTCCAGGCTTATGAAAATTAAAACTTGAACAATGCTATAGTAAAGTTGATAACTTTGCAGCACATACCCCTTTCAGAACTCATCACTGTACAGCACTGAAAAGCCTTAATTGGGTAGAACTGCCACATCAGCTAACATATACACCTCTTCTTACCACCTATAAAATTATCCAGCATCCATCTGCCTGTCCAGCACTAAAAATATTCAAGACAACTATGTTTTCAGTACGTCACTGCAATCCACTTACCAAACATTCCTATCTGTCTACAACCCTAACAAATCTGCTGGGCATTGTCTGTACTTGTGTAAGGTTGTTAAGGCCTGAAAATCCTTACCAGTATCCATCAGGTCTATACCTTCCCTCCCATCTTTCAAAACCAACCTGAAAGACTTCCTAGCTAAAATCTGGCTCTGTTCTTGCTCAAAACCAGGATAAACTATATCCCTAAATGTGAACAAGTACCTTTTCATTCCTCATATCTCCTTACTCTCCCTTCTTCATTTACTTCCTCACTGCTATCTAGTTCTCCCCCCCGACTTTTTCTCAAAATATACCATAAACTTTTTTTTTCCCTCACTGCATATTGCAATTCCTATTTGTATTAGATTAACTTACCTTTAATTTCTCTACAAACTGTCTAAAATTTCTCTAAATATTAAATGTCATATACCTTGAATGGATTCTTAGCCAATGTTTTTATATTATGTCTAATTTGTTATAATTTAATTACTTACACTGCAGATGTTTTGTTTTATTTTTGAAGATTGTAAAATTATTGCTCTTAAAATGTTTTGCAATAATTTGGAGCTTTTCTTCCCAGGCCTCCGCTAAAATGGGCTTCTACCCAGTCAGACTTCCCCACTAATCAAATGTCAATAAATAAATAAATAAAGGAATGAATGAATGAATAAATAAATAAATAAATAAATAAGCACTGTTATTTTTGCTTATCTCTAAGGTCTTGGATTCTATCAGAAAACTGAAATGATACATTGAAAAACGATCTTGAAAAACGATCTACAAGTTCATTTCTAGAACATGAATTATTTTTAGGAGCACTTAGCTATTGTGTTCTTCCATTTTCCCCCTTGAAAAAAAAAAAAAAAAAAAAAAAAAAATAATTTTACTTAAAATTAAGGATACGTGGGGAGGAGCTCCTGTGAATCATAACTGTTAACTTTTGATTATACTTTTAACTCTCTCTGAGCACTTTCAGAATGGCTGATGGACATCAGTCAAATGACCACCCCATTTGCCCTTCTTGCAGTGCTGCCTGTCTGTTAGCCACTACAGTGTTTCACAAGCCACACTTGGCACTCATGTATCAATCCTACTATGACTATGTGAAAAAAAATCTGCTCGAGTCACCTGTCAACTCTGCGGCACTTATCCTATCTCTCAAACCTACACCAAAGAGTCTATTAATTATTATACTGTTACACTGGTCACTTCTGGTAGTTGCTTAGCTATTTGATTGTATCCATGTTAGACATTTTTGTATAAATTTAAGAGACATGACTACCCATCTACACTCACAGTAGCCATCTTTGCTAAGGTAAAGCGTAAAACAGCAGCCAGACCACCACCACAATTGGCAGAAAAACATTAAATTTAATTATCATAAACAACAGTAAAACAATAAAAATACTAGAAAGTGTACAAAAAGATGAGCGTTTTCAGAAGTAATTCCTTCTTCAGATCCAAATGTGTCATCACATCCTACCATTCATAAATCATTACATATTCAGTCAGAAAACAAAAATGAAAGAACTCCAGCAGCAGCCAATAAAAAATAGCTTCAACACAGCTTACGCCCCTGCAGGAGTGGTTTATAGGTATCACACCTTCAGTCCCGGCTCTCTATCAGCTCTAAGTTCCGCTATCCACTTCACTTCAGTAATCTCTGCATTGCTTAATAAATTACGACCTCTAGGATTAATTTGCCACACATCCAACACCAAAAACCAAAAATGTAAAACCATGACCCTTAAATTCCTGTATGTGTTCAGACAGTGCATTATGCTTCACAGCCCTTCTATTGTCACTTAAATGCTGAAGGATAAATATGTTACTGCTATCAGTGTATAAACAGGATTTGCAATGCTTGCATTGAAAAGTTCCTATCTTAGTACTGATGAAAGGTATATTCCTCATTGTCAGTGGCTTCTGGCAGAGCATTCTCCTCAAGTCCAAGTTCAATTCCTTCTAAAACAAAGGGAGGAATATGTTTACATTCACTACAGTTCACTACTAAGCACTGGCACTCATAGAAACCCTAACTGTGCCAAACTCCTGTGATGATGTAAGTGGCCAGTCTGTTACTCAGTTATGTATTCTTTTAAAAGGTACACCTTTCATTTGTCATAAGATGGGCATGCCTGTGCGTGCACGTGCACACAAACACACACACAAACACACACACAAACACACACACACACACACACGCACAAACGCACACATACAGACACACACACACGCAGACACATGCACACACACACACACAAACGCACACATACAGACACATGCACACGCAGACGGTTTACTATCAAAATTGCGAACAGCACTACGTCGACTGTCATATAGTCGAACACGGAATTTCAAAATCGGTAATGTCGAAGACAAAATACTCAATCTAGGAATGGTTTTAACATGGGTCGAGGAAGGGGAGATGTTTGTAGTTCGGAATAATACTGAACACCTACCTCGACCCATGTTAAAACCATTCCTAGATTGATTATTTTGTCTTCGACATTACCGATTTCAAACTTCCGTGTTCGACTATATGACAGTCGACGTAGTGCCGTTCGCAATTTCGATAGTAAACCCACGCAGACACATGCACACACACACATTCACATACAGAGCACATGCACATATATATGTACACACATGGTATGTGCATGCACCTGCAGGTATGGACACACACCAACTCCCTGCACAAAGACACACAAACACTTATGGCAAGTAAAGGAATGCAAGCATACAGATGGGAATGCACACACATGCACACACACACACACACACACACACACACACACACACACACAAAACATATACAGACATAAACACACACACACACACACAGCACGTACACGCATGCATGCTCAGGGAAGGCCTGTGCACTCACACGCACACACCTTTGGGTAATACTGAGTCAGAACTCCTCTGCAGAAAGTCTTTGGGATGTGCAAGAAAACAGGAGCATCTGGCTAAACTCACACAAAAATAGGGACGGCATGATGACTTAACAAAGAAGGCACCTTAAATTGCAAGTGAAATGAAGAACTAAAGTACTTTGAAGCAGCAAATGTAACCACAGAGCCAGTGTGCCACAGCTGGTTAAAAAATATAACACTCTGTGTCAGCCTGGCTTTGTGGCACAGATAGTTGGAGCTCTGACTGCAGCCCAGGTGATCACAACTCACTTAGCAGCCTTGGTTCTTGAGGTACTAGGCAAGAAGGGAGGGTAGTGAAGGGGCATGGCCTGTTCACCTCTCCTGGGGGGGTAAAGAGAGTAGTGGGTGCTCAGGAAACACATGGGGAAGTGCAGTTTCTCTATTGGGTAGCGGGGAAACCACTTCTGATTCTTGCAGGAAGAGGAGGGGGCTGCATACTGGCAATGCCATATGCGGAAGTGAGGAATGATCAATGTTACCATCCCATTGCACATTATCTGCCAGCTCAGCAATCTTGGCATCTTTGGGGGCAGTTGGGCTAAAAGAAGAAAATCCTCAAGCTACTCTTAATGGCTATTGAAATTATGACACCTCCTGGATAGCCCTCACCCTAGTGAAAGGGAATGAAAACATCAATTAGCCAGGAGGGGGCTGATGGTCAATAGGGAGGGAGTGTGACTAAAAAAAAAAGGGCAGAACATACTGGGTTAGTAGGGTGCATTCTTAACAGAAATAGACTGATTTTGATTTCCTATATTAATGTTAATATATAGTCACACTTCAAACTAAATTCAAGGCTACAAAAGCCATTCCTTTCTTTATAATGAAAAAAGAAAAACAGAGAAATACAACAAAAATAAGGTTGGCTTTAAATCCAAGTATGACACACAAATCAAAAAGCACTGTTTCTAGACTGTAGATGTCCTGTGTGTTTGTTAGATATCACAGGATCATAGGATAACAGGAGTTACAAGGCAACTGAGTCACATGACCATTTTTGCCTTGCCAGTACCCAACCCTCAGATCAAATCCCTTTTCTTGAGGGAGGCCAGGCCTATAAAACCAGGTGTTCATTTATAAAAAACAGTCCAATCTTCCAGTTTCTATTTGAATGAAGGCAAGGTTTCACACTGCATAATATGTAGAGAAAGTGTACCCCAGAGCTGAGGAAGGTGTTGTTTAATCAACCCATGTCTCCACCATATTTTATTTATCTCTTGGTGAAGATTTGGCTCTCTGGTTCTGGTATTTGTAGAACTATTTATTTTATGGAGATGGAGAAGTTCCAGAACTGTTGAATCCCTAATGGCTTGGAACTCAAGGCATAGATCACCTCCCCGGATTCTATGAGATACAGAAAACAGAGACAGTGTTTCTACTCTTTCCTACTAGATTAAAGTTTTTTATACCAGTGATCTTCTTAGGTAGGAACCTCTATGGTCCTTTTAATTCTTTTAGATGCCTAGTGGGTACATTCCAAAGGGGGCATTGTATTCAGTAATTAGCATAATTAATGCTGAGTATAAAGCAATAATAACTATTTTTAAAATCTAGACAATTTTCCTTTGCGATTAGTTGCTCCAAATAGAATAACTTCCTGAATAACTTCCTGACCACCGTTGTTACATGATGACCACAACATATCGAATTATCAACTCACATCCCAAGGTCTCTAACAATAATCTCATTTTGGAGAGAGGTATTGTCTATGTTGTATGTCAAGGCAAGTGATAGTCTACCAATTGTACGTTTTTTAACATTTAATTTAAACCCATTATTTAGACACCAGGTATTTACATGAATAAGTTCTTGGTGAAGAGCTTGGATGCCTGATGGTGACTTGACAATGACCCCCAGTTCACAGTTGTGCAAACACTTGGTTATCTAGAGGGTTGGAGATCAGAAAAGTAAATGCTGAACAAAAGAGGTTCCAGCAAAGAGCCTTGTGGGACATGACTGGTAACCTTCACGCTCTTTGACGATGCCTCTACTTCCTGCACTATGTGGATTCTGTCCTTTAACCAGTTTGCTATCCATCTTACTACATAAGGATGGTAGCATGGGGGATGATGTCAAATGCTTTGTCCAGGTCAAGGTTTGCTGTGTGGATAGCACAGCCATTATCAACATTGTGTGTTACTCTTGAAGAAATTGACCAGATTTATTAGACGAGATCTTTGTTTGTTTGTGTCTTTCGGCGTTTCCCGGTTAGGGGTCGCCACAGCGGAACTCTGGTCCACTAATGATTGGCAGTAGATTTTTACATGCTGGCTTGCCGGGCCTAATGCACAACCTTCAATGAAGGAATGCCCATTCACGCATGTCGCCACACAGAAGACCCTCTAACTGAGAATCGAACGGGCAACTTCTAACTGTGAGGTGACAACACTACCGCAGCACCACCACCGCAGTTAAAAGATACAAAAATAATAATGGATAATAAAAATAGAAAAGAAGAAAATACAATTATTTAGTTACAATAAACAGTTTTCAATCACAGGAAATATAAAACAACACAGCTGATTTATTAGACGAGATCTAAGAAGGTCAAATTGCTGCAGGTCTAGTCTGCGGAGATTTTAATATGATAATTTATCAGGTCAGTTATAATATGAGCCATGGACTTGCAAATAAGACTTATTAGGCTGATGGGCCTACACTTCCCAAGCACAGTATGGGGCCACCCTTGTGAAGCAGTATCACTTCTATCTACTAGTAGAGGGGAAGCCAACACAGAAAGAGTGGTGTCCACTCACTGTAGGCTACAGGGAGAAAAACCTAAAGGAAAATAGAGCTCTCAAGAGGCTTATACTGATAGAGAGAATAAAACAGAAGGTGACTTCTGTTTAAAACTACCATTTTGCATGGGAAGACAGAGGAGAAGGTGCATATTACTTGTCTTGGGAGAGGAAGCTATACTTTCTGCTTATAGACAAGCTCTTGAAGAATGTAACCCTGCATTAGTGGACTTCCATGTAAGCCACATAAACTTTAAAAAAAGCACAATGGGATGATGATATTTAGGGAGAATAAGACAGAATATAAAAAAGGTAATGGGGAGGATAGTAAATAGGGTGTTTTGATTACGTCTTACCCATATTTTGAATTTATTGATGACCCCCCTACATAGCCCAATTAAAGATAAGGAAACTCTACATCAGTTATTCATGTCAAAACCTTACAGGACATTACTAATGAAGCTAGCTCCATAGTTACATGTTAGGAGGTCACATGGGGTGGATAAAATTAAGATAAGACTGCTCGCCGGATTTTACTAGCCAAACAAAAAGAGATAGCAAATATCCATTCTTCTTGGTCAGAATGTCAGAAAACTGCATCCCATGCTGGATTCAAGAGTCCATTCATACAAAAGACTGTTACTCAAGTGCTATTTGAACATACTGCTTTAAGTATTGTTTTGCCATTAGTAAAATCCAGCAATGGTTATCAGTAAATACTAATAATAATGGACTATGTTACAACATTTCCAGAAGCAGTGTTGGTGCACAATGCTAATACTCAGGCTATTTCCAAGAAAGTGGTACTCTTATTTTCCAGAGCAGGTATCCACAAGTAGATACTGACCGAGGCACTCCCTTTATTTCAAGAGTACTACCTTGGCTGTGCCAGTACTTTAAAATCAGGCAGTTGACAATATAAGTCTATCATCAACAAACTGATGGATTTTTGGAAAAGTTCAATAAAACGATGAAATCCACACTAAGTTACTGATGCAGGTGGGAAAAAAGAGTGGTAGCAGCTGTTACCCTAATTGCTTTGTGCAATCTCCTAGGTGTCACAAGCATCAATTGAGTTTACCAAATCAGACAAGACACAGGATTGCTTAACATTACTAAGGAAACTTTGGTAGAAGGAGATCTGTCAATTAAAAATATGATTAGTTTGCAAATTACATTAAAACCAGTTATACAAATTGTAAGGGAGCACGTGCAGAGAACCCAGGAGAGGAAACAATGACTTTCTAATAAAAATGCCTGACTAACTCAGGATATCAGCTACTGATGTTATTGTCTTCCATGGAAAATACAAGCTGCGAGAGGAATTTAAGGGGACTCTAAAATTAAATACAATCAACCATAAAGTTAGACAACCAGGAAAGTGAAAGATAGGGTCAATCTATCACACATACGTATCAAAGCAATGGAAAGAAAAAAAAATTGTACAAAGAGCTCAAGCTCATTCAATAGAGATTAGAGAATGTGTACCTCAAGGGCAGTTAGAGTAATCCTCATTAAAAGTAAAAAAAGGAGGAAATAAGAGAATTTCTTTTAAGACACAAAGGAATGTCCTCTAACATGCCTGGGTAAATTAAAATGGCAGAGTATAAGAACGAGAGACAGCATGTGGAATGAAGGTTGAGGCCTTGAAGACTATCAGAATCACAAAAACACTAAAAGGCAAAAATCAAAAAATGTTCAGTTTACACATGATGGAGGAGTCACAGAATGACTGGAGCAGCCAATCGTCCTAGCCCGTATCCAGGCATGATAGATGAGTCACAGAGTAACAGGAGCAGCCAATAGTGTTATTCTGTAACCAGGCATTATAGATGAGTCACAGAGTGACAAGTGCAGCCCATTAGTGTTAGTCTGTAACCAGGATAGGCAAGTCACAGAATGACAAAATAAGCCAGATAGTGCTTGCCCCTAAGCCTGATGGAAATGTTACATTCTGTAATTATTTTATGAATCTGAACAGCATTTCAAAGTTGGATAGCTAACCTAAGGTGAGTTGACAGAAAGACACAGAAAAGACAGGGTATATAGCAACATTAAACTTGATGAAGAGATACTGGCAGGTATCACTTACCCTCTCTGATAAAGGAACAACAGCCTTTCTGCCCCCTGATGGTCTGTTTCAGTAAACAGTGTTATCGTGTAGCCTGCATGGAGCTCCATTTACCTTTAAGATGTTAACAAATAAAATCTTGAAGCCTGACCCACAATATGTTGCTGCATACCTTGATGATGTAATCATTCATTCAGCAGACTGAGAGTCTCACTCTTACCCAAAGTGCAGGCTGTGATAGACTCCATAAGACTGGTAGGAGTGATTGTGAATGCTACTATTATAGACCCATAGTCTGTCTGCCTTCATCTGTACGGAGACAAGCATTATGGAATTAAATAATAGCACAGTTACCTACAAACTCTTAACCCAAGCTAGCTTGGGCAGGCCCTGCTGGTTTAATCTGTCTGACTTCTTTGAAAGGTTACTGAAGCAATGGATGAGAGTAAATCAATACACACTGCATACCTAGACCTCTCAAACGTATTCAACATTATCCCACACTCGGGTATTGTTATGAACTCTCCCAGTTAAATGTAAATCCCTATGTAAGTCATTGGATAGCAAATGCCTCTCAAATAGACCCCAGGAAGTGAGGGTGGGTAGCTCTACCACCTCTAAAAGACAAGTCACTTAGTGTTGAACCCCAGAGTTCAGTTCTTTGGCCACTCCTCTTTGACCTTTACTACTCACAGGTCAAAGCTAATGTTAAGGGATTATGGATGACCGTGTTTGCAGATGACTGCAAACTTGGTGCCATCATAAATTCTCCAAATGACATCAGTATCCTCCAAGAGGGCATTTGCCAAAGAAATAGTGTTATAACCATAGGATAAAACTAAATGCCAAAAATTGTATAATAGTCTCTTTCTTTTCATCAGACAAGATGTCCCCTGTAATTATTACATCGACAACACACCCTAAAAATCGATACAGTAGTTTGGCATCTGGGAGACTATATGGACAAACTGTAATTCGATCACCATGTATCCACTACTGTAAGGAAATCCTGTTTCATTGCTCAGCTTACAAATAAGACTATGATGAGTGGGTCCAGGAATGTGATCATTCCACTATATTCAGCACCCATTAGGTTGCTCTTTGAGAACAATACTCATGTACCTGTCCAAACAATTAACACAACTTGAATGACGCAACACTTTCTTACCAAGAGCATTAAGGGCGTAAATTATAAAAACTAAACTGACCATCTCAAAGCCTTGCCCATCTTCTTGGTATCATCAGTGGCGTACCTTGCATATTTGACTCCCAGAGCAGAATTTTTTTTTAACACCCTCCCCTTGGAGATTTTTTTCTAACACCTCTTCCTCTATGACAATTGTTTTTAGAAATAATCATGAAATGAAACAAAATAGTGACCAGCAAGGAACAGTGATCAAATCCCCAAAAAGACTCAGCCATCCTACTTGAAGGCTTGGCCCAAACAAATAACTAGTGCCAGAATCATGGACTAAAGCTAACTGTCAAAAAATGCATTATTGTCGCCTTTGGAAAGTTGAGTATGACACTGACAACACACCTATCCCCTAAGAGTTGAATTTGGTAATGTTTGGTAATGTATGCGGACAGTTGACCCCAAATTCAATTAGGAACAGATCAAGATAAAGCAAATTTAGAAACATTCTGCAAAATTAGGAACAGTTTCAACTTGGTTTTACAAATACAGCACCCAGAGAGACAGAGAGTAAAGATTGCAGCATATTTCATGCAAATGCATAATAGTCATGTAAAGGCAGATTATAAACTAAGCAAACAAGATAAGAGTAAAATGCAGACCAAATAGATTAAGCAAATACAAGAACATTTACAAAACTGGAGGCAGTTTCTATTGTGTTTCATACACTATTCCAGTTTACATCATAGAAACACACACACAGGCCGTTAATGCCTGACTTTAAACTAAGCATCAGTTATTTCCTCAACAACACAACTAACAACCCCCTTCCCGAGAAAAAAAGCATAAATATTCCAAATTATTTCACACAAATGCACACTAGCCAGCCCTTGACATCAGACTTTAAGCTGAGCAAATTAGGAGGATAAGTTCCCATAGCACAGCTAGCCACCCCCACCCAAAAAATGTCAATTTATTTCACACAAATGCACACTAGCCAGCCTTTAAAATAATATAAAAAAGACAAAGTTACTGCCACACCCCAAAAAAAGCATATATATTCAGATTTAGACATGGTCCCACACAAACAACTTATCTCTGTCCTCAATAACATATCCTTCTCACAATCAGTCACCAACTGGTTTCAGAGTTATCTGTCTGACCGTCAACAATCCGTTGTATGGCAGAATGACATATCTCCCCAACTACCTGTCTCCATAGGGGTTCCCCAAGGATCCATCCTTGGACCCCTACTCTTCTCTGTTTACACTAATAATCTAGCCTCTGCCACCAAACATGGCACACTCATACAATACGCAAATGACTCGAGCATCATCTGCTCAGCCTAGTCCCTACCAAAACTGCAAAAAGTCACACAGGAAGCCTTTTCCTCTGTTGAAACATGGTTATCCGATGCCCAATTAATACTCATCCCAAACAAAACTAAACTACTTATCTTCCAACCCACCAAACATACTCAAAACAACTCTCACTTTAACATCACAGCAAAAGACAACACCACTATATACCCAACTGAACACACCAAATTGCTAGGAGTGGAAATAGACAATAAACTAAAATTTGACATTCACATATCCATGACCATAAAAAAGTCCACAAAAAACTAGGAGAGTTATACAGAAATAAGCAATTTCTCACCAAAGCAGCAAAGATTTCAATAGCAAATTCCCACCTTATCTCCACCCTACTTTATGCCTCTCCAATATATACCAACCTAAGGCAATGTGATCTAAACAAGCTAGGGACCTGCTACAACAAAATCGCCAAATTCACCACAGGGGCATCCTACCGTAGTCACCACTGTCTCTCACTTGCTGAACTGGGCTGGCTTGAACTCCCTCACCTCCTTAAGTGGTATCAACTCTCACTCGCCCACAAACTAGTAAACCATCCACTAAATGTCCCATCCCTCCAGAATCTACTCCAACCCTATCGCACCACCATACCACTAAGATCCAGCTACAAAAATCACTTGCAGATCACTAAAGCCAATAACTCTGCTGGTGAAGCACTATTCTCTTGTGCCATAGCCAAATTATGGAACTCACTCCCACCCACAATTACCTCTGTACCATCATGCACCCACTTCAAAACTTTACTAAAAGCGCACCTAAAAACATGCTGGCTATGCCCTTGCAACTCCCTCTCTAATATCATCCACCCCATCCAACCACTATCTTTCTTTCCACTCCACTAACTACCTTGATTATAGCAAGCTCAGATGCTCATAATAATAGTACTTATTATACAGCAGGAGCTTCTCATTGTAACATTTGTTAATGTCTGTTATGTACTTCACAGATAAAGATTCTAGTTGTCTACTGATGTACTATGTTCTTCATCTGTAAATATGTTGTAAGTAATTGCTATGTTAAATTGTTAATCGCTATGTAATCCAATGAAACTACTGTCTGTTTATTTTACTGTGGAGCTTTTCTCCCCGGGCTTCTGCTGAAAATGTACCGACGTCCATTCGGACACTCCCAGTCAACAAATGTAAATAAATAAATAAATAAATTTATTCACACAAATGCACCTTAAGGGTGGAATTTAAACCAATCAATTGAAAAGGACAAGTTGCATCCATCCACAGCACAGTTGTCCAACTCATCTCCCCAAAAAAGGATAAAAATATTCCAATTTATTAACAGAAATATTTACTTGTCAGCCTTAATGATGGTATTTAAGCTGAGCAAATGAAAGGGCAAGTTATTTTATCCCACAGCCCAGCTAGCTACCAAAAGAAAAAGAGGTTAGAAGTGTACAATAAAAAAGAACATAAATATCCAGTTTCAAAATATTTAAACAAATGCACATGTACACTCACACAGACACATAAACCATACTTTAAAATATTTAAACTAATGCAAACACACAGAAATACAGACTAGCCTAACCACCACCCCCTCCCCCTCTCCCTCTCCATAAAATAAGAAAGGAAATGTAATCATATTCACCTTAAAAAATAAAATAAAATGCTTACCTTCAGTCTGGTAGTCCACAATGTCCTGACTGATTAACTAGCTGTGATTAATCCAGTTTGCAGGGTTAAATTAACAAAAAAAAAAAAAAACTTTTCCACTGCAAAACTCTGTACTACTGTTAATTTAAAAAATAACCATGGTTCTCTGCTGTCTTGTCGGTCCAGGTTTCCTCCAATCCTGTATCATGTTTTCATGCACAGAAACATGGACACATGGATACATGCAAGAGGAAGAAACAAAGAGTTTACTTCAGAGCAAGATCATGGGCAATGGGACCCTAGGCAGGGTGAGAGATCAGGCCTTGCACGCGTGCACAAACACACACACACACACACACACACACACACACACACACACACACACACACACACACACACACACAGCCCCTCCCACAGCCATTCCAGTGTCACATTACTTAGCTATTTCTCCCCAATTACCATACCGCTCAAACTTCTCAGTGTGCATACTATTTACTTCTTTACATCTGTAATGATGACAGATATATGGATTTCATTTAAACTTTTATTTTAAATTTTATAATACAAACACCCATAAACATTTGCTAAACAAAAAATACAGTCACAATGAAAACAGACTTAGCATTAACAGTACACGTCTCTGCCCTTGGAACTCATACTCATTGAAATGGCATTGAAACCCACATTCAAAGAAAATGCATTTGGCCCATGGCAGATAAAATTTACCTTTGGGCTGTTTTGAAACCATAGGCCCCTTGGAAACATTTTCAGCCCCATGCATATATGCATGTGTTCTTTTATTTACCTTCCTGATTGTATTAAATTACATTCCTTATATAATATAACACCACTTGTTGGAGTGTATTCTAAATTTGTAGTTTTTAACATTTTTCTAGTAAACAATGAAACAAAACACATGGCCCAATAATGACAACATTTTCAATTTCAGAATATTTCAACCAGAAAAGGCCACTCAAACTTGTCATTACATCCAACAATACTAGCCAATATACAGAATCTGTGCAGAAGTAAGTCATCTGAATAATTCCACATAAAAGAGATCTGTAACTAATGAAGAGATTGCTGCCAGAAAACAAGTTTGTATTTCATTGTTTCATCTACAAATTCAGTGCCTGCTTCCCCTTGAAGAATAAATTGTACTGAATTAAAAAAAGTGATAAGCAGGTAATATTGCAATAAAAAATCGGTGGCAAACTGACAATAGGTTCATAGCTACTAGACATGTCATCCAAAGGAGGACACACTCAGGACTGTAGCTCCCCTCCCAGACATCTCATCCAAAGGAGGACACACTCAGGACTGCAGGGCCACACCCCCTTAAAGTAAAACATAGTATCAGCAATCTTTTTATATCCTCTAGGAGTAGAACCCACAGTCTTCTGCATCTACCTGGTATGCTATGACCATTTACGAAACAGAACAGCTGTACACTGTAAACATGCTTAGCATGAGCAGCAGCAAATCTCTCTTCCCTTGAAGCTCAGAATTCCTTGTAAATGCACAGAAATGCAATCCCTTGAAAATGCACCACAACTCATTTGTTACTAGTTTGGTAGTTGGTATAGAGGTTTCAGGTGCTTTTTTCTTGTAACCCAGGTATAGGTTTTGAGTTGGAGAAAACTTATTGACCTGTATAGTTCTCAACTATCTAGATTTTTACTCCACATTTTTGGTCAGTTCCTCATAAAATTTGTGGTTTTCTGGTAAATCACTGAGGACTGAAGTTTCTAAACAATGGCATAATTTCAGTTTCAGACTTCATAATTGTTTAAATCCTTATCTTTACAATTTTGTATTTATATTCTGTACAGGCATCCCTAAAAATGTAATTTGTGACAACAATGAATATACATAAAATAATTGCTTCATGTAAGTGTACTATGTTTGTGAGACATATGTTCTCTCTTTTGTATATTAAAGTGTTATCATTTTATGTATACCAAATTGTCATTTTGTAATAGAACAATGTTGTATGTGGAGCTTTTCTCCCCTGGACCTGTGTCCAGTCAGACTTCATGGTAAACAAATGTAAAATAAATAAAATGTTGAGAGGTATATATATATATATATATATATACACACACACACACACACACACACACACACACACACACACACACACACACACACACACACACACACGTGCAATGTGTTGTATTTAAATTCTGCATGGAACGGCGTAACACCAAAAATGGGTATGCAACAAGTGTGTGCGTGTGTCAATGCAAGCAATGATGCACAGACAAAGGGCTTTCTTAAAGCAGAATGCCCTTAAAGGATCCATCTCTAGTTTTAGTTCAAGGTTTTGATATTTAAAATGTGAAAAGCTTTTAAAAGGCAAGACTACACCCCATTACTGTTTGCAACCAGGGCAGACCACACCCTCTGGCCCTGCATTAGTACACCTCTGGATATCATACAGACTACTTAGGGGCAATCTCTGTCTCATGTATACAGCCTCAACACATCTTATCCCCTCAGATCTCTTTCACATCTGCAAGTCCAAATGTGGAATAAAACCCCACTCAAGAGAGCTTAATCTCTTCTACAACACAAATAGGACATGTAGGAGGGGCAGATATGTATCACTGGGAATATTATTTCTTTGGAATCATCTTCTTCTTCTCCACATAAATTAAAGTACTTCACTTATGCTATTCAAATATAATCTGGATGAATAGATGGGAAAATGCAAATTCACCCTTGGTTTAGCACCCTTGTCCCTTATGGATAGAGGTAACATGTAAATATTCTGACCTGTTCTGAGTTATTCATACTTAAATTACAAGTGATAAAAATATCATGGGAATGCAAGACTAGGCTTTTAAAGATCCTCATGGATCAATATCTTAGTACATACTGATGAATCTATGAACCTAAGAAAAGTAAACAGTGTATTATGGAACCCAAACACTTACATGCCTTACAGAAAGAGGGTAGTAAAAGTACAACTACACAAAATAATGACCAGAAAAACATGGCCTGTACCATTCCCTAAAAGACAGTTGCTGCTCTCATTGGGCTAACTGGATACAACAATAAAGTCTGTGCTTAATGTTACTACTATTGCCTGTCCTTTGACAAATCACAAAAGAGACAAAGCTCTTGCCAAGGTGCAATGGTCTGTTGCAGCAGATAGAGCTAGAAGGGATCTTGTATTTTGAGTCTATGTTAGTAACTCCCAGTTTTACTGAAGAAGTGAGCTATGGATTAGTGCATGTGTTGGAATGTCTATGGACCAATGCATCAGAGGTAGGCTCAGGAGCAGTGCTATCCCAGGGCATTCAAGAGTAGGATCACCCTCTGTGTTATTTGAACAGAACGTTAAGCAATGTGGAATGAGATATTCCATCACAGACAGTATTTAGCAATCAAGTGGATCCTCTGTTCCTTGAAGTAATGCTATGTAGGCATTTCATCTTGGTAAACTGTCACATCCCTCTATAGTGAATAAAAAAGCACACAGGTAGCAACACCAGGGTGTGCTGATGGGAATATCCTTGCAACCCTTTTAACTGCCAGTGACCTACAGTCCTGGACAAGCAAATTGGAATGCTTTTAGTTTGCCTGCATCTTAAATTCATCACAATGAGTCCAAAACCCATTTTTTTTTATCTGAAATTGGGTAGTTGTAATATGCTGAATGCATTAAAGGTGTACTATGCTTTTAAGTGCAAAGCAAACTGACTGATGTGTGGTAACATTCTCACAGAATATTAGGAAATGTATTTGTGTTGGATAGTAAGTTGTCAAATACTGCAGAGTATATGGGGTACCCTGCAAGTGAAAGACTGAAAGTTAGCTCTTCATCTGAAGATCAGCAAAGGGGTAGGCAGGCATTTGTTTGAAGACTCTCGTCACATGCAATATGATACCCAGTCATGGCTTGGAGTAGATGTACAAATGATAGAGTTACCTACAAGTTAGAGCTGAAATTTGGGCTTGAGAGAGGTCTGTAGGCTTAGGCTTTGGTTTTAAATGCAGCCCATTGAATTAACAGATAAACAGGATGTGCATATGTATTGGAGAAAACCTTGAAGGTACTGTCTGGAGTTGGGGAAAATGACCCTACCTTGTGTATTGTGTGATCTTGGAGTGAGTACATATAATTAGTGGGGAGTGTGAGGGGCACAGCCCCCCTGCAAAAACAGTAGTCTTGTGCTTTAATTGCACTTGTTCAGGGTGTCAAGTGGACACCTGGTTAATGTTTGACCTTACCTTTTCCAAAGTCAACAGGCTCAAGTATGTACTTAATTGTAAGCCTAGATATTCTATAAATTGTTAATAAAGTAAGACTGGTACACATACAGCTGAACCATCAACAAATTCCCTGTAGCTGCAGCCATTGATTTGATTTGTGTCTTTTTCTAGTGCAATTATAATACCCATGTGCTTCACTTGGTGGTAGCTCAGGTGAATGTAACCGGTCCCAAAAACATATTGAAAAGTATGGGGCCTTTATTAAAATCTATAATACACATTATATATACAGCATATACAAATTATTCACAATTATTTACAAATATTTATACTTGTTACCCTATTCATAACATATAGTTTAGTACATTAACATTTTTCTTTCACTTTCGTAATTCCCCCCACTCTTTTTTTTTTCCACAACCAAAATCATTTTCTTTCAAAATCTCTGATAATATCCATGTTCCATTGTAGTTTATCTCATCCATCCTTTTATTCCAAATAATCCATACTATACACAACAATTTTTTTATCTAAATTATTGGCATCCCCTTCTTTTCTATCACTGTAATACCTGTATTCTATCATGTCCATATTTATACCGTTCATACTTTGCAAACCTTTTATGTTTTCCTTTTCACATAGTTTCTGCCATAATTGCATTGCTCTTTCACATTCTAAA
Source organism: Protopterus annectens (assembly GCF_019279795.1). NCBI lineage: Eukaryota > Metazoa > Chordata > Ceratodontiformes > Protopteridae > Protopterus > Protopterus annectens. Next base: position 685,422,205 of record NC_056749.1, on the reverse strand, counting down.
AAAACATGCTCAGTAGTCTCTACCTTACTTCAATAAATACAGATTCTTTTTTCTGTTTTTTATATGGCATATTTGCCTTTACTGGTTTATTTATCATTAATCTCCACAAAAGTCTATACATTCAAAATATATCTCACATATTTCTAATCTTGATTTTATGTTTTTTCTTCTAAATGTCTCTATGGAAAGACATAATAGTATTTATTCATTAGATTTGCATACCATTACCTTCAATTTTTCTCTAAATTATCCATACTGATTTTCCACAATATTTTCTCTTGATATATTTTCATTTCCACACTTAAATATCCTTTCCATCTTTTTAAATACTTGAGTTTCTCTCAGCTTCCTTTATATATTTTCCTTCATTATACTCATTATCAGTCTATCATCTTTTTTCCTTTAACCATGTCAACACTTTATATAAATTCATTGACAGTATAAGCACAATCAGATGAATTAACCCCGATCCTACTTCATGTTTTTAAAATACAGTATCCCGCTTCAAATGGGATTTAATCTTGATCCCCATATAAATGAAAACAACACTGACAGTAATTCTTTGTCATACTCTCTTGGTATATAACACTTGCTAAATATGCTATTTTATGTAAGATAACCAAGTTAATTAGTTATGCTTTTTCCTAAATGTCAGTTTATACATTCTCCAAAACATTCAACCGTTTCTTGTTTTATCAATCATATTCTTCCACTGTATCAGTCTCTGTTGTTCCTTACCAAATTTTATGCCTAAAATGCCTACCTCTTCTTTATTAAAGTGAATATCTACTACTTTTCCTAGAGATCCTAGTCCTTTACTTTTTTCCCTATTAATGCTTAAACCAATCACCTTTAATTCTTTAATAGGATTTCCAATAGCTATTTTCATCCATTCTTCATTTTTGTAATTAGTACTATGTCATCAGCAAAATAAAATATTATTAACACTTGAATTCCTTCTAATGTGCAATATTTAGCTATCTCAAAGTTAACTTTATTTCATTAAAAACTGCATTCATAATTAATGTAAATAAGATGCTGCATGCTGGATATCCCTGTCGTATACCACTTCTTATTTCTGTCTCCTCACTTAACAAACCATTTATGATTAATCACACTTTATTCTTATTGCACACTGTAGCAAATATGTTACTTATTTTCCTGAGTTATATTCTTTTAAAATCTCCCATACCTTTTCATGTCGTATCTTATTAAATGCTTTCCTCACATCTCCTGTCAATATTCTAAGCTCTACATTTCTATTTATCATATCATCTACCACTTGCCTTATTATCATCAACAGTTCCTGATTGCCTTTTCCTTTAATCCCAGATATCGTCTCATTCAATAACTTATTTACAGTAAACTCTCAGTTAACCAGAACATAAGCAACTGGCACCCTCAATCAACTGGCAAAAAAAAAAAAAATACAGTAAAATTTTCATGTGTTGCACGTTCTGTCCCCCCTCTTCCGCATAAACATACCTTACATTTTTAAAGTTTTAGAGTTTTAAAAAGAAAGATAGGAATACATTCCCTCTCTCCCCAACCTGAGAACAAGTCAAACCAAACAAATAGTATAGGGTACAGTATTAGTCAGGCCTATTTTTAATAGTAACTCTCAAGCAACCAGAAACTACAGTTATCCAGCATCTACCAGTCCCCATGGATGCCAGTTAACTGAGAGTTTACTGTATCTTCCTTTCTATTATTTTCTATACTGTTTTCATAAATATCTTATAATCTGCATTATTCAACACTCTTGGTTTTCATTTTAATATCTATTGTTCACCTTTTTCCATATAAATGTCATCGCTCTCATTTATATTCTTGCATCTTCAGTCCCTTTCTCTAACCATTCATTTAATACCTCTAGAAAATATTTATTCAATTTCACCCAGTCCTCTAGCTGATTCTACATTTACTGGGAGGGAACTCAATAAAGCCTACATGGAACGATTCTCCATGTAGGCATAGTGGTATGGCTCCAACATGGAACATAGCCACCGAGCGATGCAGTAAACAGGGCGGAGGGGCGTGCACGAGTGTGCGGACATGACAAAGTCTGCAGAATGCAAATCACCTCATAAGCTGGTGCAATCCATGCAATATTTGCAATACAATAAGCAGAAAGGCACCTGAGTAGATGCCGTGTTGGTGTAAGAAATGTATGCAGGATAGAAACCATGTACTGGACTGTAAAATTTCAACAGGGGCTGTAAAAGCTTAAACAAAGGGTGGGTATAGCACTGTAGGCATGCAAATGGCCAAAACGATGGCCAGTGAGTCCAAAAAGCAATGCAAATCATTAAAAAATATTAAATCTTTAAATACATATATTACATTTGCGTGGCACTCAGCGATGTGCAAACATGCTGTTATGGAAAAAATAAATAAATGTAAAAACATGAAAAGTAGACATTTGAAAAAATAATTCATTATAGTGCTCAACATGCAGAGTCTTACAATGTCAGGTATCAGTGGTTGCTAAGGAGGCAGGCCCTAGAGTAGAAAAGTATTCCGGGTATACACAATTAGCTGTATGTAAATGAGCTGGGGTTACTGAATGACAAAAAAGGGCTCCAGTGTCCACAGATACAACCCATGGTAGGGCTAGAAACATGTAGGTAGTAGTGCAACATATAGCTAACATCAAAAGGGGATGTGTCACGGTATGTGTAAACGGACTGGAGCTCAGAGATGCCCATTTGTGCTCAGCTGAACACAGCTAAGCAGGGGGCTTGTCTGATGCTGCTGAGCTGTGTTTAGCCCCATGGTGCGTGTTTTAGCTTTTTTAGAAATGCTGAGCATGCCCATGCTATGGGGAGTGTCAAAACTGCTGAGCACTGTTTACACTAGCTCTGCAGATTTGTGCGGCATGCCACACTACTTAGCACTAAAAGAATTAGCAAAATGAAAAAAAAAAAAAAGAAATTATCCTGGGAAGGCCAGTCAGGCATAAATAACTGGTAAGCCCTGCTCAACAGACACTGGCCCATTCAAACCCACAATGCTTTACCTATCAGGTGGAATGCAGCATAATGAGCCAATCACACAGGCTGCATCTGCAGCACACCACTATAAAGTATGCATACACCCGAGAATCTGATTTTCCCACATACTCTGCACCATTGGAGTACACACTTGGGAATGCTAACGGACAAAATGCTAGGGGTTGCTGCTGCTCTTTTACATCTGTATGCGCTTGAGGCTGAGGTTAATGATGATGCTGATGCTTACAATAGGCCTAGACTGAGAAGGAGAAGAGTGTTCAGGCCCAGGGTAACCTTCCAGGGGCTACATGAGCTAGATGTTTTAGATCACTACAGGGTAGGCAGGGACATACTACAAGAACTCACTGAGCTCTGCTTCCCTCAACTCAGATCCAGAGCCAATAGAGGGGAACCCATCAAAGTGGAAACAAAGGTATGTGTAGCTCTTAGAATATTAGCTACAGGGACTTTTTGAAAGACCAACTGCGGACATAATCGGGGTCTCACAGGCATCTGCATCCAGGGTACTCTACCAGTTCCTTGATACCATGCAAGCACATTCCAGCAAGCACATTTATTTACCCCACACCCCTGAGAAAAGGGTCAGCAATATACATCTCTTCCATCATGTAGCACACTACTCTGAGCTACTGGGTGCCATAGACTGCACTCATGTGCACATCAAATCACCACTTGGTGAAGATGGTAGGGTATATGTCAACCGCAAAGGGTATCACTCCGTCAACTGCCAGGTTGTGTGCAATGCACAGGGCATTATCATGAATGTGTGTGCTGGCAGCCCTGGCAGCTAGCACGACTCCTACATCTGGCACACTTCACAGCTGTACCAGATGTTTGTCAGGGGGAACATCCCATACGGCCATCTACTGGGGGATGCTGGCTATGCACTGGAACTGTGGATGATGACACTCATCAGAAATGCATGCACACCTACCAAAGAATGCCATAATGAGGCACACACACAAACTAGGAACACCAAAGAGTGTATTTTTGGGCTGCTCAAGTCATGGTTCTGCTGCCTTGATATATCTGGTGGAGCCCAGTACTCTCCAGCGACATGTGCACACATGTTCACAGTATGTGCCATGCTACAAAATATGATCCTGCAGAAACAGCTATAGCAGGAACATCGCAGGGAAGGGACACGCAGCCCCCCACCAGTGCCAAGGTCCCCACAGCCACAGGATACTAAGAGGAGAAACCCCCTGAGTCTGTCCCTGTAGGCAGACGTAGGCATGCCCGGTATGCCCTGGCCTTGGGAAAAAGGCAACGTGTCAACCTAGGGTCCTAGGGACTGACACTACACTCTGACTCACATACATAGTAAAAAAGGATGCCAGCCACACCACACAACCTGTACCGTACCATGTATTAGCTGTGTACTGCGTGTATCAGAGACAGCGCTAAAGCACTGTTATCGCAACAGCTGCAGGCACAAGGTAAGTCACTCTTCTGTACAACATATAAATGGGGTAGTAGACTGTAGTAGCATATGCATGGACCTGAAGTATATATGCAAGGGAAAAGAGTGGGCTACCAGAATAGCTGCAGAGAAATGACAGCCGTGTGGCACAACAGGAACTCTCTGTCCAATACTGGCCGACCCATAATATGCAGTAGGCCTCAAGCCAGCAAAACCCACTGCACTATGCCAGGGAATTACAAACCGCGGTAACACAGGACAGATGCTTGACTGTCAATGCTAGTGTCCCCTACCCCCAACACACCCATGTTCCCATACAACTGCAGTAACAGTATGTTTGTAGGGTAATAGCTGCAGACCACACAATCCCTGGGCTGTCCAAATCAACCTGGTGACATGTAACATTTCCCCAATATGCAGGTGTCAATGTGCTATGTATGCCTGTGATTGATAGTGTCAGGACATAAAATGCACTGTCTGGTGGCTGTCATGCCTTAGTGGGCTAGGTATATTACAATGGTTGTTGGGGTATATGGTTTGAGACTGGCTGTGCCTACTGTTATGCATGAGAGCTACAACTATAGCAGGAGTTCTACAGACTGTCCATATGTCGGTATTTGTTACTGCAAGAAAGATGGCAAAGACAGATCCAATGGAGGGACAGCATCCACGGATATGGACAGTATACAGCTCTGAGTAATCTATAAGGTGGCTAGAAGAACAGCATGTTGTAACAAGTCAGTGTAGCACCAGGATGTAAAGGCTGTCACATAACTGTGTCAGTACTTGTAACAAGTCAGTGGGCACTAGCCATACCTCACAAATGTAGAAAGTTTAGCAGAATGTCCACATTTATGCCTCATATATCTGTTCTGTTTGTCATAACATTGCAGTTTTCTGGCAAACTATTGGCAAATCAATAAAGATTGCTGTGAGAAAACAATGACAGATAGTTCAGATGCAGACTTCATGCACATCAGAAAATGCATGCTAATACAAAACCATTCTACCAATTCCAGAGTCTAAGTTTGTAAGAGCAATATTAAAATCTTGCCCCCATGTTTGGGCCTATATCCCACTGTTATATATGGCCCTGTCCAGATTTTTGGCTGTAAGAGTTTGAGCAGTATGGGCAACATGTAGCCTTATAATAACAGTACAACACAAACCATCTGAGGACCATAGCAGACGTATTGGGCACAATGGTGGTCAACCTGCAAAACGGGGACAGTCAGAGGTGTGAAGTCCGTAACCCTGTGTGTGGTGTCACATCTCCTACTCCAGTCACAGCATACCTACCTCTACATAGAATAGCAACTGTGGACAAAGCCTGGAACTGGAGCAGGGCAGGACAAAGGCCCACATATAAAGGGAAGGAGGAACTACTGGCCAGACAAATGTAGAAAGTGCAGAATAGAACAGTTTGTGCAGTAGCATGGGTTCCCTGCAGTGTATGGAGTCGGTAATGCAAATGTCTGTTATCAGTTCTTCACATCAGTCTATAATAATCTGCCACTGACGTACCAAGAAATCACAGTGCTATGTAGAATGTACCAAACATATTATGCAAAACTCTGTTCACTCCAATACAATCTGTACACACCCTAGATATGTGTCAGATATTATGGATTGCACACAGCCAGGAAATCCCTCAGGCATTATATCAGGGAGGTGCTGGAATGTTTAATCAGGTTCATCAGACAATTGGCTGTAGCACACAAAATCCTGAACTGGAGTACAGGTAGATCTGGCCTGGAATCCCATTGTAAGTATTGATGGTGATACTGGGCATACTCCTACACTTCGCTAATTTCAGCCAATGTCTGAACCAACATATGACTATAGAACTGAGATGCCGTATATCTCTGTGCATACAGACAACTATGTATACCTTAACTGACTCTCCCTATCCCCATCAGACATGATTATCCTTATCTATCAGTGTGTGGCACATATAAGATATATCTGGATCTGTTGACTTTAATATAGATACATATATATAGATAACATATACACACGTGTATATATATATATATATATATATATATATATATATATATATATATAGGTTTACCTTTACATGTGTGTAATGCACATGAATGGAATACAAAAGTCCGAAAGGACTTTTTCAAGTTTTCGGAAAGCTGAAAACAGAATGCATTAAATGTGCAATGAGCAAATGCACAGTGATGCTCGCTCATTGCAGGTTCGGCATTTTTGGTGCGAGATGCACTATAGTGGGGATCGGGAAGTGGACCCTTTCCCCACTGTAGTGCGACCTCGGAGTTAGAATAATAAAGTAGGGTGATGTGGGGGGTGCAGCTTTGTCTTTGAATTGAAGTTCAAAAATCAGCGAATCTGGTTTTCAATTTGCTGATTTTTGCACTTCGGTGCAAATCGGAATGACGATTTTCATCATTCTGGTTCGCACAAAGGGCCATTCGGTAAGTTGATTTTCAACCTTTCAAAGGTAAACCATAGATATATATATATATATATATATATATATATATATATATATATATCATATATAGAGAGGCAGACAGAGGGGGAGAGAGACACAGAGAGAGGGACCCAGAAAGGCATAGAGTGATGTAGTGCTGCAGCCATTCATACACCCTTTGTAACCAGTGGCATGTCCAAATAGTATGGTGAGCTCTAGTGTGTAATAGTATGAAGGGGTTCTCATCTCACATCAACCACTGTGTGTGTGTGTGTGTGTGTGTGTGTGTGTGTGTGTGTGTGTGTGTGTGTGTGTGTGTGTGTGTGTATTCCACATATAGCAGAATACACACGCCCAACAAGCCTGTGTTTGTGCAATGGTCACTAATTTTATGGTCTTGTGACTATTGTCCTCCTCAACAGTGGCCTCCCTGTCAGCAGCTACTGATGTCATACACCTCAACAGCAGTAGCAGACACTATTCATTTGCATAAGCTCCATAGCGCATGTGACAACTACGTAGCATTATAGTGTATACAGCTAGGTAGGCAGTGGTTCTAATCCCAGTACCGGCAACTCAGTGTGTGTGTCTAAATATATTCACTTGCTGCCTTGTGTATTTCTTGCCTATGTGCGTGCAATGCCAATACATTTTAAAGCTTGTGCCTATCTGTGAACCCCCCCATTGGCCTACTTTACAGGGCCTGCTGATGTAATCCACCTTAGATGCACAGTTACACATGCTCCAGGCACATAAGCTCCATGGTGCATATAATAAGTATGTAGCACTATAATACATGACACTCTCCAGGCACATAAGCTCTGTGGTGCATGTGATACATATGTAGCACTGTAATATGTGCAGCTAGATAGGTAGAGGTTCTAATCTCAAAACTGACAACTATGTATGTATGTGTGTATGCATATCCCCTTGCAGCAGTGTGGCTGTCTTCCCTGTGTTTATATGTAATGGTTATACCATTTTATGGGCCTGTGCAAACCAGTTAGCCCCCCCAGTGGCAACCTTTACAGCACCTCCAGATGTCATCCACCTAAATAGTAGTATCCAACACTACAAAAACATATAAGATCCGTGGTGAATTCAATATGTATGTAACGCTATAGTATGTACAACTAGACAGGTAGGAGTTCTACTCTCAACAAGGGTGGTTCATGAATGTGTGTGTGTGTGTGTGTGTGTGTGTGTGTGTGTGTGTGTGTGTGTACGTATATCCCCTTGCAGCAGTGTGACTGTGTTAGGGCACACACCTGTCCCACTGTGCAGGTTGCAGTCCATGTTTGGCCAGGTGTGTCCTGTGAAAACAAGTAAAACAATACATAGGTACCAAGAGTGTAGGACAACAAACATTTCCTACATGTGTGTAATAGTTGCATAATCCAGTCATTTTACATCAGAAACACCAGAATGTTCTGAGATGACATACTGACAGACCAAGAGAAGTCCTGTCCTTTGCACTTACCATGGGTATGGTTTGTCCTGCCAACTCTCACAATAATACAATAAATGTCCCACATTGGGCATTCATTAAGCTGGTAACCCTCTCTGTTGCTTATGTGTGTGCAATATGTATACATGTTGAGGCCCTGTGGGTAGCCGCTGCCCCTAAATAACCCACATGTATCTAGGCATGAATGCTAACCACCACCACCCACATATGAAGGTACTGACTAAGGCTGTGGTGTCTGTAAGTTTTGTGCTGTCTGTCATTGGCCCACCACATGATGTTAACACACTGCAACAGGGTCTTACATCGGGTACAAACTGGTGCCAAGGTCCTGGCTGCAAACTAAATGCAGAAAATAGTACCATCATACCATATGGCAAGGACACAGCCCCACTGTTTGCCACATCATTGGCAACCCCATAAACACACAACCTGTGTTGAGAGACCTGAGTACTCAGTTTGATAACAATGTCGCATTCAACCATCATGTAGTGACAGTGGTCAGAAAAGCCTTATACATGGTGCAACTCATAGGTAGAGGGAGTGCACCCAGAAAAAAGGTGGACATTACCTCTGTATAGTCCTCAGCCAGTAGAATAATAATTCAGTACAATGGCCCATTTATATGTACCTGTCCAGACATCTGCACTAACTGGAAAGGCCATGATAATACCCACAAAGGCAATACATGGTGGGTCCTGCTGGAGAAATGAAAAGTCAGCAAGCAATGGAGAGTAGTAGTACTGAAATTGAATTCATCCTCATGTCTTGGTGAGTACCTTCATGAGGTGGACCCTGTTTTTCACAAAATCTCACCAAGGCAACACTGGTATATAGACTGTATTTATATAGAATATATCATGGACAGAAGTAAATCAAAAATAAAAAAGATAGCTGGGTGCACAAGACCCAGGATAAAAAAGTTCCCAATCCTAGTAGGCGCACTGGTGCCAGGACTGGAAAAAATGACAGAATCCTCAAAATATGGAAACATTCCTACAATGGGGTGAGGCCAGGCTCAGGGGAAGGATGGCCTCCCTGATGTAGAAGGAAGTAGCAGTCGACAAAAAATGATTGGCCAGAGAAGAGCCATAAAATCAATAGAGTGGACTATTGAGGATAAGTAAGACATTATGTATTGTTACTATTATGTAAAAAGCCCAGAATTTCCAGACACAAGATATACAAAATGATTACGAGATAAATTAGAGGAAAGAAAAAAATGCTTCTGCAGGAAAAACAGTCAGAAGCTTCAAATAAAAACTTGCATTCTTTAATAAAACAGATTTTTGAAAAACAGTATACAGATCAAGAAATTTTGATCTGTTTGGAAAAAGAGGCAACTGAGGAAGTGAGAAAATATAAACAACAAAACCTAGAGATATTTGAAAATATAAAAAAGAAATATGGACATGGGAAAGAAAGAGAGATTTGATATGGTGCAATATTTATGCAAAGGAGAAAGCCAAGTTAACTAATATAGAGAAGGCAGTCTCAACAATATTCGAAGAGAAATACAGGCAAAGGCATCCAGATATGGAAAATTTCACAATAAAAAGATTAATAGCACAAAGATGTAATGTAGAAAAGATGATTATTAAAACAGAATAGAAGATAAAGTTATGGAGTGCCTGTGAAATGAGGGATTTAATGTAGAAGATCTAAAACAGACTACATCACAGCATGATGGAGTGTGTCCCCAGAATAAAGGGAAGCAAGAAGATCAGGAGACTTGAAGAAGAAATATGGACAGGGGAAAGGAAAAGAGATTTAATATGGTGTAATATTTACGCAAAGGAGAAAGCAAAACTAACCAATACAGAAAGAGCAGCACTAAAGATATTTGAATAGAAATACAGGCAAAGGAATCCAGATATGGAAAACTTTACAATACAAAAAATAAGAAAACTAAGAGGAAAAGTAGAAAAAGAGATTAGTAATGGAGAAGTCAAAGAAATAGAAATTGCGGTTATGGAACAGCTGCAAAGTGAACGATTCATTGTAGTAAATTAAATACAGAAAGCACCACAACAGGATAGAGCAATGGATATCCAAATTAAGGGGAAACCAATGGAACAGGAAGCAATTGGTCAGGTGCCATATCAAGATATTTTGGAGCCTTCCACAGGAAACCAGTATAAAAGTTCATTTGAAGCTAGACAGCAAGGAAAGAAACAGGAAACTGTGGAAACTCTGATGTAGTCAATGTTGAGGAGTATTAGGCCAGTGAGTTCCCATATGACAGAACAACAGATGGCACAGGATGAAATTGAAGAGAATGTGCCACAGGAAGATGCTATAGAACTTTCTATAAAATGCTCGCAGGAAACGGAAAACAAGGGATGGGCCCTCAGTATGGAAGAAAATGAGTTAAGAGAAGAGTTCCTTGATTTAATAGACAAAGACAGATATATCAAGATCAATGAGAAAAATCAACTGCAGAAGGTCAATAAAACCCCAAAAAGCTTGATAAAACACATGAACACAGTTATTAGGACTGTCCATAGAGATCCATGTGATATAACAGAAGTAAACAGAATATATTACTGTGCCGCTATATTAATAACTGATAAAGTTCTATCACAGGAACACAGGGTAGCAAGGGAAAAGAGGAGGTGAAAGCGAATACCATCATGGAAATATCAAATAGAGAAAACTATAAAGCAGCTAAGACAAGAAGTGTCACTGTTAGAAGATTATAGAAGAGGGAACAGATCAACAAAAATATTAAGAAAGATAGATGTGATAAAAGCAATGCGAGTATTAGAATAGACCAGGATCTATTATGCACTATTGGAGATAAACTAAAAATTTCAAAACAGACGGAAAGACTTAGAAGATACAAAGATAAATATAAGAGAAAAGCACAAAATAAGCAATTTATTGATGACCAAAAAAAGTTTTAGAGAGAATTGGGAAATAAGGTAAAAGGAATTGAAAGACCACCAAAAAAAGAGGAAGTAGATACATTTTGGAGAAGTATCTATGAAGATCCTGTAGAACATAACAAAGATGCTAAATGGATAGAAGAAGTAAAACAAAGAATAAGGGGTTTAAAGGTACAGGATATGAAATGGGATGAAATAACAGACAGAAAGATTGAAACAAAGTTGAGAAAAGCCTCTAACTGGAAAACCCCAGGCCCAGATGCAGTACCTAACTTTTGGCTTACAGTATCAACTTTTTTTGCATGAGGATTTAGCCATGAGTAAGAACTATTTATATGCACACCCTGAACACACACTGCAGAGGTTAACAACAGGAAAAGCAATGCTCTTACTTGTGAGTGAACCTGCAAGCCACCCTAAAAATTATAGACCAATAACTTGTCTTCCAGCGACGTATAAACTATACATGGGAATTGACACCGACAGAGTTTACAGTCATTTAGAAGAAAACTCAATTATGGCAGTAGAACAAAAGGGCAATAAAAGAAAGTCATATGGAACAAATGATCATTTGTTGTTAAAGTTATAGTGGAGAACTGTAAGATGGGGAAGGATCTAAGTATGGCATGGATTGACTACAAAAAAGCATTTGATAGTATCCTAAATTTATGGATAAAAGAGTGCTTAAAAATGTATAAGATACACCCTACACTGATTGACTACATTACAGCAACCACGAAACAGTGGAAGACTACTTTCAATTAAGCCATGATAAAGAACAGATTATTATGCCAGGGATAAAAATTCAAAGGGGGTTATTCCAGGGTGACTCTCTGTACCGTTGCTATTCTGCCTTGCCATTAATGCATTAAGCTGTTTACTTAACAGCTTAGGCCATGGCTACAATTTGGCTTCTAGAAAAAACAAAATCCAATGACTTCTCATCTTCCCTTTGTCGATGATTTAAAACTGTATAGCTTATCAGATGAGGAACTGAAAAAAACAGCTGCAGGATGTCAAAACTTTTTCAGATGATATTGGAATGTCATTTGGTCTTGATAAATGTGCAAAAGCAACCTTTAAAAAAGGAAAACTGCAGTACCAGGAAAACATCAGTATGGGACACGAATGTGATATAAAAGAACTTGAGCAAGAGGGAGTGTATAAATACTTGTGAATTGATGAAGGATCAGCAATGAAACATGAACAAATGCGAATAAAGCTCAGTAAGGAGTACTTTAGAAGACTTACATTAATCCTGAAAACAGCACTGACATCTAAGAACAAGATCCAAGCCATAAATTAATTTGCTCTTCCTGTTCTAACTTATAGTTTTGGAGTGATTGACTGGCCCCAAAAAGTGTTGGATAAATTGGATATTAAAACAAGAAGGATACTTCATGATCATCCAATGATCTAAAAAAATCAGTGTATACCAAGATTATATATTCCCTGTTCTGAAGGAGGGATGGGCCTCCTTGAAATTGATTACATGTATAGATTTGCAATCGTGGGACTCCACACATATCTACTGACCTCACAAGATCCAAATGCAGCAAAGGTTTTTAAATATGAGGAGAATAAATCTAAGATGACATCTCTGCTTAATTTCGCAGAAGTATGTCAACATCATGCAGGAATGGAAATCAAGCTAGAAGTAGATAAAAACCAGGCAGCAACTGAATGTGCTAAAAAACAAAAGAAAGAATATAAGGTGAAGGACCAGATGAGAAGGCAAGAAATGTGGAAAAAACATAAATATAGTTGCAAGTATAGAAAACTTCTGGAACAGCCTCATTTTGATCAAGAAGAAATGCAGGAATGGTTAAGGAGAGGTGAATTCACATCAAGAAATGAAAGGTTAATATTGGCAGCCCAAGATAGTGGGCTACATACACGCTGGTTTACAAAGTCCATTGAACATGTGGGAGAAACAGACATATGTAGGTTTTGTAAAACCGAATTGGAAACATTCGCACACCTTGTTGCTGGTTGCTGCGCACTAATGGCAGAGGGACTGTATACTGAAAGGCATAATAATGTGGCAAGACTGTTACACTGGAGATTGTGCAAACATTATGGTATCGAAGTGGCTGAAAAACACTGGAAAAATGAGCCACAAAGAATCATAGAAAATTATGAAATTTATATCACATGGGCTCACCCAATACCAACAGTTCAAAAGATAGGTGCTAGAAAACCGGATATAGTGGTCCAAGAACAAAAGACAAAAGTAGCATTGATCACCAAAATCATCACACCTAGTGACTACAGTGTCTTGCATACAGACAGACACAAAGTCATAAAATACCTTGATCTGCAGGCAGAAATGAGAGCCATGTGGAAGAAAGATACCTAGACAGTTCCAACAGTAGTAGGAGCAACTGGTCTTATAAAAAAGAATTTCCAATCGTATTTAGATATGTTACCAATTCATGTAACACCAAACGAATTGCAGGAGTCCTTACTGGGCACATTGCGGGTGCTGCAAAGAGCACTTTTGGTTGACATCAAAGAGTGAAACAATACTAATTTCATGAACTTTGATCATACTTTGACTTAGGAATGGGGTCCACTCTCATCATAGTATTAGAAATCCAAAAGACTTGAAGAAATTAAAAATGACAGTAATCCATGGCCTCCAACACTTGTCACATGCAGACAGCCTTTAATCAATTGTGCCCCACTCAGTATAGGACAGGTTGCCCAGAAATGGGCTGTGGCATGGCTACAAGCCAATGTTGGACCCTGCCATTCAACAGCTGCCCCATATATGTGAGTCTACTTCCTCATGCATTACCAGCACAACAGGCCTGAATCTGATATGTAACATCAGCAAAACTTGCTTGACAGACAGGTTTGTCTCCCAGAGAATGCCCTGTCTCAGGAATACACTTCCCATACATGTCAAACAGAGTACCATGCAGATGAAAACAGCAAAGTAATAATAGACTAGTAAAAATAAACTGAGCCAGGATAGACCGCCACAATGCCTTTAATGAAACTGGATAGACCAACGAATAAAACAGTACTAAGCGCTTTCTCCCTTTACTAAATAGGGCATCTTCAGAGTAAAAATGAACTGTTGTAACATTCAAATACTTATACTTATACTATGAATAGTACACGCCTCCAATGTGATTAACCAATCACCCTGTACAACTCATTAATTACTCTGGAAATTTTGTTTTTTGTATTTGTATTTGTCATTTCTAGTTATATTTTATATTTATAGTTTATTTCAACATTTATTGTTTAAAACAGATAGAAAGAAGTATTAGAGGTTATTAAAATTTCCAGAGTAATTAATGAGTTGTACAGGGTGACTGGTTAATCACATTGGAGGTGTGTACTATTCATAGTATAAGTATAAGTATTTGAATGTTACAACAGTTCATTTTTACTCTGAAGATGCCCTATATAGTAAAGGGAGAAAGCGCTTAGTACTGTTTTATACGTTGGTCTATCCAGTTTCATTAAAGGCATTGTGGCGGTCTATCCTGGCTCAGTTTATTTTTACTAGAGTACCGTGCAGACCCTGATCAAGTGCAACCGTGATGAGTGGATGGGATACCACAAATCTATCCCAGGTGTCCCACTTGTGCCCCTCAATGACAGGGGCAACAGGTGTTGATAGATGATTCTGTTGGGGATATACTAATGGCTAGGCTTGTTAGGGACTGAGGGCCATTACTGTAGTAACCTTCGATGATTCTATGAACCTGTGATCCTACTGAACTCCCAGGTGACATGTATCAAGAGTAGCATGTCATGTCAAGGGGTTTGCATGATTACGCTGTCTGTCCCCATTGTCCCTGACACACTGTCCTACACATATGCATCTAGTTAACCATGCACATGTACAGCCATACCCTGGCGATGTCACACTCTTGCATTGCCACCATGCCATCCTGAGCCACTATATTGGCAGCAGGTCCCCGCTGCTTAGACACCGAGAAGAGAAACATAAAAGGTCTGGGAGACAATGGTCAGTCACCAATACTAACACCAAAGCACCATCATGGAACAAAGGTACATACACTGTGATGTGTACTCATGACACATGCCAGCAGACACCACCTTACAGGGCATAACACTACTGCACTACTAACTGTCAGCAACTGCACTATAGTCAGCCTGTGGATGAGACACATATTAGCATGTCCCTGCATCATTTGATGACATGGATGTGGCACAGGAATCATCACATGCGCATGGGTTGCCAGAGGCCTAGGCTGTGCCACACAATGGACATCGTCTGTGTGTGTGTCTGGAGGGGTGCTGGTCATCTGGGCCATGGAGAGGAGCTGTGTGTGTTTAGTGGTGACCTGCATGTGATAATGATGTGTGAGTGTGTGCATGTACGCAGTCAAGGCACATGCTAGCCCTACATGAGGGTATGTTGGACAGCTGTGGCCCATACATGGCAGAATGTACAGCTCACTATCTCTGACCATGAACATGCAAACTGGTCCCGCCAGGAGTGGCACTGACACCACCATGCCCAGGGTCAGATGCAATACTACTTACTGACAGTGACTGGTGTCTGATGGGTCGATGTCCCTTGTGGGACCACATAGGACCATGTGCCATGGCTTGCCACATTGTAGTGTGTACAGCACCCCCACTTGGTAGTGCTGGTGGTACTGCCACTACGAGATCATGATTGTGCATGGTCACATGGGCTCTCAACTGATGTTGTAGCTGACCTACATCCACGTGTCTGATACACTACTCCCACCACATTTCCAGCATGGATATTGCATGGTTAAGGAGTGACAATATCTCACCCCACTGTTTATCCACTACATTGACAAAATGATGTAGGTCACCATCAATGCCATGGGTGGAGTCAAGGATGCCAGGAGTGATGCACCCATGATGCTGAGCATCTGTCTGGAGTTGCATTCAAAACATGGCTGCACCTCCAGGATAGACCAAAACATGCATCGGGTGACATGTGCTGTGACACCGCTGGCAGGTGGTGGATAGCCAGCAGTCCTCTGTCGAGCACCACTGTCAATCTGCTTGTGTGGGACCTTGCCACCTCCCTGGCAATGGCTACTGTCCACAGTCACAGATGCCATAGTCGCTACACTCTCCTGTTCAGTACCATCACCCTCAGACTGTCCAATATCTCTGTATGCAGGGGACTGTGCATGTGTGGGCATACTGACTGTATGCGGGGACATTAGGGGAGGAAGTGGGATGTCAACACATGGGACAGATTCAGCCCCCAGCAACACTACCTGTGCCTCACTATGGCCACCATCGTCACCAGAGTCCGATGAGACACTGACATCGGGTTGTGAGGGGAACACACTCCAACCCCCATGGCCACCTGTGAGAAAGAAGACAACAGTACTACATTACTCCCTGCACTATTGTCTGCTGCTCCACACACATACAGCTAAGGTGCCACAACTGCATTATACATACCACACCTTATTACTGATCTCATGCACAACACACAAGCAGACCACAACAGACATAGACAAGACAGGCCCTTAACAAATGCAGTACAGCTACATCCAGTTAATGTTGCTAGTACTATACACCTGTGAGATATGGGCATGTCACTGTATGTGATGGAGCTTCTCCTTTAATCCAGTGCACACTTTTCCACCATACTAATGCTCCCCTGTATAGTAGCTTGCCTATACCATCACAAAACTACATGTGAATATGTTACAGTTCCTGCAAACATGCTACTTTGATTACCAATGTAATGCACTGCAGTGAACCCCTCCACAACTGAACATACAAGTATTGCAATATGGCTAAGCATAACAGTTGTGTCCATGGCAAACTGGCAGTCCTTAACATGCCTAGGGTATAGATGAGCAATGACAATACAGTTGCACACTCACTGGCTACACGATGATGGACTCCGGCCACAATAGAGGTCCCTATGGACTTGGGGAGAGGTACTGTCAGACAGAAAAGTGGCATTGGTACAGGATAATATGTGCATATATCAACATGTACAGTATGAACTGTGATTCTGCCCACATTACTGACATTCTCAATATGTGTGCACAGGTGTGTGTTAAACCCCTCCCCCACACATGCAGAATAACCAGACATCCATGTACAGGTATGCGGAGGCTGCCACTATGACTGCTACAGTTTTAATGTGATGACCACAGGAGGCTTACCTGGATGCTCATCCACTGTGGAACCTGTGCCACCCACCCTCATATGGTGTGATGGATCTTTGTGAGCTAGTGGCTGAACCCAGGTATACCAGGAACTCCTCTCTGGCTGAGAGTAGTTGTAGTGTTTCAGGCCCTCCATCGGTGCCAGCACAGTCCCTGGCCACAGCTGCAGCCCTTTGCTGTGCATTATTTATCATGTCTGTGCCATGTTGTCGGACCTGCTCATAGCTCCTTTCCTGTTTCCCGATTCACTGATGCCACATGTTCTGCCCACAATACAACACGTTGTTGCTGATTTTGTTGTCTCCTCGATATCATGATCTGGTGATGGAATCCCAGACTGTCAAGTATGGCAGCATTATCCACGTCTTAAAATAGTGGGTTCCTATGTCAGTACATCACTCCTGAAAGACAAGAAGAGGAGAACACATCACAGACCACATGCATTGCTCTACATTATGTACACATGCAGCACATCCACATTTGCCAGCTCTATCCTCCGCTAACTCCCACATCATACCCTGTCATCTATCACCAGAGTATGTATGTGGCTATCTGCAACATAGTGCCAATACATCATGCATTGCCCTCCAGATCTTGCTGTTTCTTGCTACTTGCTACATGTTTTCTTGTGTCCCACTGCATTTTACTGTTGCACCTATTACTGCTTGTTTATAACCTGTATACATTATATGCAGTGGTGTCAGCCTCCTACTCCTGTTTTAAGCACCTTAGGTATCCCTGGCCTTCGTCCCTCAGAGTCTGGAATATATGGCTGCACAATGCCCTACAGTTTCTCCTGCCAGTCTTGTTGACATGGGCATCCTGGCACAGTGTAGTAACTGTCTTATGTACACAAACAACCATTTACAAGCACCATCAAGGAACACAATTTGTGTGAGATGCAATGACATTAGGAACCTACAGTCCATGCTCTCTCACTGTCAAGGCCACATATCTTGCACCAAACAGATTGTCAACACAATCAGCACACCTCACACACCAGCCACACCTACACATCACACACTCACATATGCATAGGACCTCAACATACACATCCACTAACAAAGAAGACCTCCGAGGCATAGACATGTGAACTCTACAGCCCTTCACAGCACATACCACACATAGCCATACACCTGTGTCCCACAGTCATGAAGGCGTCACCATAAATAAAACCCATTAGTCATAGCAGATATCATTTTGAGACACACAGATGTGCCTCTCACCAGGCTGTATATGGGAAGGGTCACAGTTACTTGCCTGCCAGTTGCCAGAATCTGCCATATTACATACACACTGCTATCTCTCAACAACAGTACTATCATGAGTGTGTCATAGTCCATGTTGGCGTGCCTGACCTGATACGAACCTCCCTGGACTGTATGCAGTGTGACATGATTGAACACGCTGATGATGTGTCCCAGGCAGGTATGTCCCTAGTTGTATGCAGCATTCCACTGTCACCCAGAATGATGCAGCAATTCAATCAAGAAATGACTGACGGGGGCGTGGCTAGGATGCTGAACTGATAGCTGCACTTCATTTCAGCTCTCTTACCTCAATACAATTCCTGACAGGAATTTTACAAAATAATATTTAATTTGAAGAAATTTTTATTACTAACTTATTTCTAATAACTCTGAGCATCTATAAGAAAAATTTTATTGTCAGAACTTGAATAATTCCTGTCAAATTAATTACTGGAAAATCAGCACCAATATCAGCTTTACAGCATGAGTCATCTAAGGAATACAGCACAAGACTCTTCTCTCAAAAAGACCTGCAGTCTCTCATTACAAATATACAGGAACTTACAATAAAATCGACAAGATGGACAATAAAATAGATACTTTTAAAGAAAAGTGCTCACAACAACTGGAACAGCTTCAAGAAATGTTTACACAGCAGAAAGGACAGATATCACTTATTGAACAGTCATTAAGTGACATTGACACTAGAGTCCAAATAGAAGAACAACAAACTGAATTCTTACTTCAACAGAATACATATTTACTAGAAAAGCTTGATGATATGGAAAACCGAACAAGAAGAAATAATATAGAATATATGGTCTACCAGAAAAATCTGAAGGGGACAATATGATAAACTTTCTTACCACCTGGATACCAGATGTAACAAAAATACCTGAAGCTCTTTCATATGGTATAGAACGGGCACATAGATCACTAGCAGCTTCTGGAAATGCTTCTTCTCCGGGTAAGAACAAGCCAAGATCTATAATTGTGAGACTTTTTTCTACACAAGATAAAGATCTTATATTAAGAAATGCTTGGGCAAATTCTCCCATCAAATACAATGATTCATTAATAAGATTTGACAATGATTATTCTACAAAGGTGGTTTCAAAAAGAAAAGAATTTCTACCAATAAAAACCTTGAAGAAAAAGCAACTGAAAGTCCATCTTTTATTTCCAGCAAGACTGAAAGTTTTTCTACCAAATGGAATAAAAATCTTTGAAACAGTAGATTCAGCAATAAAATACCTTACCAACAACAACATCCTAACACATGAAGAATCTATGGACTGGACAATAAGTACAATCAAGAGAAATGCTGAAGTAAATAATTGGAAAACTGTTGAGCAAAAGAAAAAAAAACTAAAGGACAAATAATCTTACATATGTTATATTCTGTAAAAATCTAAATAATAATACTAACAACAAAAGAAAAGTTCTTACTGTCTTCAAGTTACACCAAAACAGGTACTGTTTTCAATTATATTTTAAATGTCAAAATTAGCATAAATGTAAATACATTTATCTCAAATCACATCAATATACTAAGCATAATTTAAACATTACTCTATTTTTCATTATTATCCATCTATTATTTTCATATTCTTAATCAGAGTAATCAATGCATAATAATGTTCCCAAATAGTTTATTTATTTATTTATTTATTTATTTTCTCTCTTTGTGTTTTGTTGTTTTATTTGTTCTCTCCTTTTTATAAAATCTTCATTAACTTATAATACTTTAATCAGTATATGGTTATATTGCTTAATAGGTATAGTAATGGCTGCTATATAACTTATTATTAGTTACATCCCTGATAGTACTACTTTTTATAAGTTAAAAGTGTCCCTGTTTGGATAAACGCTAATGCTGGGCAGAAATGTGTTGCTTTTGAAATGAAGTATTTCAGTTAGGATGTATCATAAGACTACTTTAAATAATCTTAAAAGATGTTCTGCCTTTGACCCATATGCACATACTGATATAGTCCAGTGAAAAATATGTTTTAAGTGATATTTTGAGGCTATAAGTCATGTGTGTTGTGGCTCCAGACATCCGGAGTTGAAAGATGCTTGTGACTAGCTTAGATATCCTGTTGTCTTTTCTTTTGTAGAGAAATAAGGCATAGCATGTTTAAAATGCAAAGTTTGACAGTTGTGAACACTACTCCATAAACTAGAGTGCTCACGTGCCACTACATGAGTTTGTCACCAAATAAGAGGAGGGAAAAGAAAAAAGAAAAAACACATACCTTTTCCCGCTTGGTTCTCGAGACAATTTAACAGCCACAAACATCACTAGAAACTTGAGTTACTTATTGCTTGTCGCATTTACTTGTGTACGCCATCCCCTGACTCTTTCTAATTGACGTCTAGTCAGAAAATAAGCTAGGTTCACATTTAAAGATACAGAAACCTAAATTCCTTTTAAGAAAACATAAATAATATAAAAGGTTCATATAAATATACACAGATATTTATTTTTGAAGCACTTTCAGTTTATGGCTACTGATGTCTTCTAGCACCTTGATAGATAAGGACATATATCTGCTTGTCTTTCTATCAGTTTAGATTTCCAGACATTTTAGCTATCCCTTACTATGTTTTATACAGCAGAGTTTAAAAAGCAGAAATTAATCATCAGCAAATAAAATCACTGCTGTTTTACAAATTTTCTAAAGAAACTAGTAAATGTCAAGCAACTGACAGGTTTGTTTTGGGGAGGGTTTCCATTTCCCATGCTGGTGCTCCTGCAGAATACTACTGATGTCCTGCTGCCAAGGTATGCCCTCAGGTGGGCAGGTGGGATGCAACAAGAAGGTTGGATGTACATTTGGCAAGTCAAACATTTAGATGGCGTTATGGTATACTAGATGGAGAAAGTGGAAGCAATGATTGTATAGGCAACTATAATGAGTAACATAACAACAGTGGATTTGACCCGGTGTGTCAATTATACAATGTTTATATCCCATGTGGCTTTGGGCTTTGTCGAAGCATCTGTGTTCTACACACATATTGTGTTGGATCTGATTTGAGTGGAAGGGGGAGAGGCTTAGCCCACACCCTAATTTGTTACTGGGTTGCCATGCATTATGGGCATGCATTGTGGCAGGTACTCAACGGGCTATCCATCCTTAGATGGCTCATGCTGTTCCCGTTTGCTCATCTGAATGGTGACTGCGGCTCTGCTCTTCTTGTTATGTTGCCTGGCTTTGGCTTCACCCTTCTTATAATATTGTCTGGCTTTTTACATTATCAAGAATGACACAATACTAGTGTATGCGGGTATATCATGTTACTGTTAGTGTGGACAAGGATGCTTGACAATGCAACTATGATTCTTGGACCTTTCTGCAGATGGGTGTGTTGTCTGGCAGTTGAGAGCCTGGTTGTTCCTGATCAGCGGACCTGTATTTTTGTGTTTCAATGTGACTGCATGAAAGGATGCCAGTATTGGTCTGCAAGTTTGGTGGGCAGTAGATTCGTTGGGGATTGATTTGAGGAGACACTTGTATTATGGCTGGGGCACTTGACATTTGATAAATGTATCCTCTCAATGATGCGTTCTGTCTGGTCATTGGCTGTAAAAAAGCTTTTCTGAGAAATATTGTTGTGGTGCCAGTTAATGATTTGGATTAAATGTTTCTATATACAGTCGTGAAGCAATTGCCAGGATAAAATGGTACTCTTGCAGTGCATGGATCATCGTGGCTGTCCTCCGATGTTGGAGGAAAAACAAGCTTCTTGGACACCTTTTTGATGTGGTAAAGGTGTTACCCCATGGTTTGAATATGTTTTGTCTCTTTGCTGCAAAATGGGTTGGGAATTTTGGCCTGTAATATTTTCGTACATGGTGGTTTGAATCTTGGCAGCTTCCATTGTTTTGATGTGTTCTCCGGTATACTTTTGTTCAGTCATAGGATTGAATTACTGGTGTTGAGTAGGTCAGGATTGTATCTCCAGCACTTGTTGTCAGCAGATAGACTCACTGGTTGGGTGTCAGTCTAAGCTGTGGGAGTTGATGTGTGATATACATAGATGTTTGCTTTGAGGGTGTGGTCAAGTGCGCTGCAGTTTTACCTCTGTACTGTGTCAGTTTTCATTGTGCAGGGTCCCTCTGAGGGTTGATGGAAGTGTTGGCAACAAGACACTCAATCAGGTAACAACATTATGAGTGGTCTCTTGGATAAGGGAGCTGTCTAAATTGTGATCTTGTTGTCTCCAGCCATGGGAATTGTCATTGAAAAGCTGAAAAATGCAATCAGAGGAACATATTTAATGTCTACTAAAGAAATATTAATATACTTATACATTGTATCGCATTTCAGTTTATGTTAAACATGAAATATGATGTGGTTTCAGAACTATTCATGTTTTTATTCCAATATAACTTTGCAAATATTAATTTAAACACTGGTTTCGGACTTGAGTAGTCTAAAACAATTGCAAAACAATGGTACTGTATTATACAGTAATGTCAGTAAATAGTTTTCAACAGATGTATGAAATATACAGTTATAGATTTTAACATGATGTTTATTAATACCCTAAATTATTTTGAAATGATACTACCTTAATCTAAATATTTGTACCTTTTTGAAACTTGCTTAGAAGTAAGTATTATTGAATTACAATAAGATGAGTAAAGAATATATGTATATATTTTAGCTGATTAGATTATCTTAATATATTATTCAATTATCTTTATTTAAAACTAAGAGGATAAGAGAAACTGATCCAAATATTATTTGTGAGGGTAGAAAGTTTGTTTGGTTAGATTCACTAACCAAACGAAGAGGTATATTACCTCATACCAATAGGGAATGTTTTTTAAGGTTAAGAATTACAAGTTTGGAAGTTCTTTGTTTTTTTTTATTCTATCACTTTGGTGTCACTCAGAAACATGCAAAAATCATACAAGAAAAACTTTTTGAATTCTGTATCCAAGATGGAACTAAGAATAAACAATATTTACATAAACTTACACATAAAACAAACTCAAAACTAGGAAATGAAATGTTTATCCATAAATGTTAATGGTCTAAATAATAGTAATAAAAGGAGAAGCCTATTCAAGTACATAAACTTACATAAACCACAAATAGTCTTACAAGAGACACACTTATTAGATAGAGATATAAACAACTTAAATATTAATAATTACACAGTACTAATAAACTGTCAATACAAAACAAAAAGAGGAGTAGCTATACTACTTAGCAACTCAACTATAACACCTAAAATAATTACTACTCATCAAGATACATCAGGTATGTTTTGTCTAGTTTCAATAGAGTTAAATAAGAGAATCTATACGTTAGTAAATCTATATTGGATCCCAGGACTAGGATTAAAACAGTTAAACAGCATTTTGAAGAGATAATTCATTTAACTAAGGGTAGCCTGATATTGGCAGGAGACTTCAACTGTATAATGAATGAAAAAGATACAGATTCTAAATCCAAAAGAAGAAAACAACCCATCTCTAAAGCACTATCAAAATTTATAGATACATTGTATTTAAAAGATATAAATGAATTTGCAGAACCAGACTCATTAATCTTCACATTTTATTCTCATAGATATAAAACTAACTCTAGAATTGATAGAATATATGTTGCCAATGACCTAATAACAAAAATTGACAAAGTCAAAATCATAAATTGTCCTTTATCTGATCATAATGCCATAGTCTTTGAGATAGAGCTTACACCATTTTATTCAAATCCCATTACTAGGATACCTTCCTATATCACAAAATTGAGAGATTTCAAAGAATTTTATGAAGAAACAATCAAAAACTTTCTAGAAATAAATTACACAGAAGATATTTCAGAAATATATGTCTGGGATTCATTAAAAGCAGTTACATATGGGAAGATATTATCCTGGTACATAAATAAAAGGAAGTTATGGAATAAAGATATGCTAGACTTACAAAACAAAGCAGATAAATTGAAACTGGAAATACAAAAGGGTAATGCTACTCAAGTTCAAGAACTTACACAAATCAATAAGAAGTATACAGAATTGCTACACCATAAGATTATGATTAACTTAGAAAAGATAAAAATAAACTCATACTCTACTAATTCAGCACACCTGAGATACTTAACTAATAGAACAAAAAATAATTAAATCTAAGCAAATAAAAGAAATATTTATTCCCAATACTAACAAAAGAGTTGCGGAGCTAAATTATATTTTAGAAGCATTCAGACTCAATTTAACATTGATAATTCCATAAATACTCAAGATACACCTACTAAGGATATAAAAATACTTAGAAAACAATATTCATATTAAATTAACACAAGAACAAATAGACATTATAAACAAACCAATCAATATGACAGAATTAAAATCACAAATTAAAAGCTCAAGACAAATAAAGCACCTGGCTCAGACAATATGCTACCAGAAATGTATAAATTAATACCCAATCAAGCCATATCTTTATTATTAAAAGTATATGATATAGCCAATAAAGATTTGAATATACCACCCTCTTGGAAATATTCATTGATATCCCCAATTATCAAACCAGATAAAGATGAGAAACAGTGTTCCTCATATAGGCCAATATCATTACTCAATATAGACTACAAGATGTTTATGGCTATATACGCAGATAGGATCAAACACTTTCTTCCTTTCTTAATTCACAAAGATCAAACAAGTTTTATTAAAGGAAGAAATACTTCAGATAATATTAAAAGAATACTAACATTAATAGATTATAGCAAACATAACGTCCTAAATTTAAATGTAATCTCATTAGATATTAATAAAGCTTTTGATTCGGTTAATTGGAACTTTCTTTCACTAGTTTTAAAAGAATATAACTTTCCTTCTAATTTTAATAATCTTATCCAAATACTATATGAAAAATCTACTGCATATGTTAAACTGAGATCATATAGATCAGGCCCTATAACAATAAAAAAGGGAACTAAACAAGGTTGCCCTTTATCACCATTAGGTTCATACTAGGCTATCTGCCCGAGGGCATTTACAAGCCTAGCCCATAGTTTTGTGGCTTACGCCACCCCTTTAGTATGGGGAACTATACCCATTATTTTGCTGTGCCTCTGTTGAGCAGTGACACTGAGGTAATCCCTGGGGTATATCTGCGATCTCCCATCCATTGATCAAGATTTCTCTTGAACAAGGCCAGCGAGGTGCTCTGCCTCACATATACCGGGATTTTATTCCACAGCATAGGGAGTCTTTGGGTGATGAATCTATCCCTCCAGCACGTCCTATTAATAGCCGTGTCGAGGTTTAAGTCTCCCACCCTTGTGGCTCTGACGGATCTAGATTTTTTGAGGTGAAGCATATTCATCAAATCTGGGTTTGACATGGCCTTGTATGTTAGGCAAAGGTCACCTCTGAGCAAGCGGTAAGCGACTGAATAGAGCTGGAGTTCTTTCAATCGGGCAGCATAGGACAGATGTTTGAGACCCTTTATCCTTTTGGTGAGGAACTTTTGTGGCCTCTCCAGCTGCTGCATTGTTATTTGCATTACTCATAGAACCCTTTGCAAATCAAATCAGATCAAACAATAACATAAAGGGCATTTGTATTAATAAAATGTTAAACCTTAAAATCCAACTCTTTGCTGATGACATACTATTAACTCTCTCAGATGCAAATGAGTCTTTGAATGCTCTATTTAACTCCATGAATAAATTTCAAAATATTTCAGGCTTAAAATTTAATGAAAACAAAACTAAAATTATGCCCTGTAATTGTAAAAAATAATAATATAAACAAAAGATTTTCCAAATATATAGTAACAGAAAGTAAATTATTATATCTGGGAATAAATCTACTCAATGAATTAACAGATTCTCTAATATTTAACTATAATAAAATACTAGACAAAATAGAACAAACAATTGGTTACTGGAATAAATATATCTTTTCAACAGCAGACAGATTATATCTTATTAAAATAATCATATTTCCCAAAATATTATACTTAATACAAAATTTTTCATTGCCACCTCCCAAATATATTATTCAAAGATACAATAAACTAATTTTAAATTTTCTGTGGTTTCCAAATAAACCCGTATAGCCTTAAATAAACATTTGCCAGATTGGGAAGATGGTGGAATTAATTTACGGATATTGATTTATATATTACCTCATCTGTTATTAAAAACATAACACTATGGTTAAATAATTCATACACACCTATATGGAAACAAGCCCATGAGCAGATTTACATAGAAATCAATTATAATCGCATACAAGACAACTTAACAGTAATACCATCACCCCTTATATGGATGTTAAAAGATTATTTTTAGGGAAAAGGAATAATATTAATAAATTGCCATCAAATTATGTAAGTTCTACACTTTCAGTGTTCAGAACATATATAAACAAAATACCAAATATTAATTCTTGGATTTTCTTATTTTCCTATAGCTTTTACACCAAATATTCTAGATACATTCCAAATATCTAAAATAAATATACTTAAAGAAGAAACATTACTCTTTTGGCATCAACTTATAGAAAAAGGGAAAATTCTAACAAAGGAACAGATAATTTATAATTATAATATAAATAAAGACAATTGGCTGTTTTTACAAAATCTAAGGCATTTTCTTATAAATAAAATAGAACAAATGCAACCTTCAGTTAGACATGAAGCTCCAAAACTCATTGAATACCTTATTCTTATCACAAAACAGCCTTATCAGGGTACAGGTTATTTGTCTAATATCTATAAAATTGTTAAAAAAACAAAAAACTATCATGAAAAATCATACTGGGATTATTATACTTTAATAAACAACCATCCTCCAGTTGAAGAAGAAAAAAGTAATATTCTAAAATCTTCCAAATTTTCTACATTATCAAAATACTGGCAATTATTCACTTGGAGATATCTACACAGAAGTTTCTATACACCACATAGGTTAGCCAAAATGTATCCTATTGAAGATCAATGTTGGAGATGCCATATCAAGATAAAAGCAGATTGGCAGCATGTTTTTTATAAATGTATATGTCTCAATATGTACTGGAAATCCATTAATTATTTTTTTCAGACTGTTTATAATGATAATTTTCAATTAACAAAGTCTTTAATTTTATTCAACTCTCCTATTCCAAACTGTGCACCAAAAAAAGACACTAAAATCCTATGGTCACTATTGGCAATTTCACGTAAAATCATAACTATACACTGGAAAAATGAGGCTTCGCCTACGTTCAAGGAATTTGAGACTTTAACAACAACAGTTGCTCACATGGAAATATTAACAGTGAAGAACAGAACTAAAAGATCTACTTCTTACTATTACTCTTGGATGAAAGTACTGGAAATACTTGAAAATATCGAAGAAGATATATCATCTTATGTTTCTAACTCTATATAATATAGAATTTCAATGTTATTTGCATAGACACCAATGTAAATAGTTATATAATGGTTTGAAGTTAGTAATGTTTTAGAATTGTAAATATGTTATTTATCTTTATTTCATGTAATGTTTAAGACATCTTATTTGAAATAATAAAAAAAATATTTAGTGAAAAAAAAGAAATGACTGACCTTAACAATTGGTTTGTTATCCTCTGCCATTCCAGGGGGATCCAGTATCTGAGAGCCTAGGATGATAAGACCAACAGACCATGATGCTTTGCCAGAGATGGCATACATCTATCTTAACTGGCTTTCATGCATTTGGCAATGGTTCTTGCCACCCCCATAGTGCCTTTATTAGGAGTCATGGTGAGGTTAACACTACTAACATACAACTATCAGCACATCATGCATTGAAGGCCATGCTGCTAAACGCTAGGAGTCTAAACATGAATCTGAACACATTGCACTCATTCATAACCCTGGAAAATGGTGACAACTGTGCAGTCATAAACACATGGTTCAAAGCTGCAGAGAGCACCCCACCCTTACATGGTCACCCATCCTATCACACAGAGCCCAAAGTATGGGCGTTAAAGCCATGGGACGTGTGCCTCCAGGCTGTACAGGCTGTAAGATGCACAGGGGACACTGCATGGGCAGTTCACCATTGCCAAGACACCTATCCAAATCATAGCTAGCTACCCCCTAATAAGGACCTCCATATGTGACCAGGAAGCCCATTCTGCCTATATGGACCTGATCAACTGTATCAAGATCCAGGTCCATTCCCTTATCCTGGGTAACTTGGGCTATCTAAACATGCATTGGAAGACATAATCATGTCAGCTCACAAATGCCCAGAGATCCATCAACAGTGGAAATGCAAACACCTCAGAGCAGCTAGGTGCTACCCCCACATGAGGTTAAGGTCTGTTGGAGTTGATATTAGACAAAATGGGTAACCACTATAGCATCCCGACAGTGTCATCCTCCATGGTCAAAACAACCATAAAGCAGTCACCATCTCCCATAATCCCACAATACCCATCTAGCTAGGGTCAAGCATACATACAACTCCAAAGTTGAATACAGCCTCCTGAGGGGTGGTATATACAGCTTTGCAGCCTCCACCATCTGGCACCAATATCTACAAATACACAAAAGTGCTATACGTGCATTTGTATAGATGCATGGAGTCAGGTATTTCCGACAGGACTACATCATCCTCTGTAAGGATACTTGCACTTGTCTGGTGGAAATCTGCAATAAATAGTGTCTATAACAGGGATGACATACTGGTGTCCGAGACAAAGTAGGAGCATGTGCCCATTTGATGAAATGTCACAGTAGCCTGAACTAGCAAATATGATCACTAATGGAATCCTGCAAAGCAAACCCCGAGCCCACATTGGTGACATCCACCACGGACAATCATCTCTCCTTCTTTACATATGTCTGCAACATCAAAGGAAGCACTCAGATCTGTTCAGTAGTGGTGGTAAAGGACACCAGCTGTACTGCAGGTATAGCATAAGTGATGCTTGACAGATTCAGTGTAGGCTTCAGCCCCATCCCCCCATCAGTACATCAGGACATCCCCAGTAACTGCCCCTTCCCCTCTTATGTAGGGAACAGGTCACCACTGCCACCTCAAAGTCAAGGTATGCAGCCACCATGGGAGCCTATCACATCACAGGATGCATCCTACATGACCTTGTAGCACCATACGGCACTGTATTCCCCAAGGCCTGACTACCGCCTTTGTCCCAGACGAGTGGAGGACACCTACTGTCACCCCTTTACACTAAGGTGGGGCATCCACCAATCCAGCACATTATAGACCCATCAGCCTAAGTAGGCTGATCTGCAAGGCTATGGAACAGTTTAGAGTGAACCTCATTAACAGGGACATTGGTGACCTCCACACACTCCACACACAGTTAGGCATTGTCAAGGTGGGGATCATGCCTGTTACAAGTGGTTGACCTCTTTGACACAGTCACCAAAGCCATGGAAGGGGAGGATAACAGTGCACACTGCCTACCTTGGTCTGGCCAAAGACTTTGACAGTATTCCCCACTTGGCCATAATAGATATACTCTCCCACCTAGGCATCAGTCCATATGTCACCAGATGGGTAGCACACTGGTTCACTGACAGGACCCACCTAGTCCACATAGGGGAATACCCCAAACAGGTAGACCAATAACTAGCAGTGTAACCTGCTGTTCTGTGTTTGGTCCTCTGTTATGTGTGATGTACTCTTCTGAGGTGCAGGGCATAGCCATTTGGCTATGGCTGACCATGTTTGCAGATGACTGCATGCTGGGTGCTGTCACCAGATTCCCTAATGATGTGGATATCTGCCAAGAGAGTCTCATGCAGACACATGACTTGTGCCAGAAACATGGCCTCAGGCTACATACCATGACATTCAGCAGCATCATCCCCTTTGGAGAGACTGACATCCCCATATATTATCACAGTACTAACAACATCCTAAACACGCAATCAGTCAAGAAGGTTATGTGCACACAGGTTGATGGCAACATGACATTTGCCCACCATGTTGCTTCTGTTGTAAGGAAAACCTTCCACATGGTCCACCTTATACATAAGACCATGTCATCCAGGGATATGGAGGTCACAGCATCCCTGTATTCCCCCCAATAAGGACTATTATTGAGTATAATGCCCCTGTGGACATATAACTCACAAAGCACATGCAGCAGCTGTGGAGGTCACTTTGGTTCCCCAGCAGGGAATACCAGGGCCTCACATATCTTCTAGACACAGATTATCCCATCCCTCTATCCAGTTTCATACAGAAACCTCAGAGGTGACCTCTGTCTGGCATACAAGGAGATCACAGACTCCAGCTTGATTTGACTGCTGCACAACTGCAAGTCAGGCTCCACTCTATTAACCCACATGCACAACCTCAACCTACAGTAACACCAACAGGACTTGTTGGCAGGTCAGATGTGTGACCCACACACTTACCCAGCTGTGGTATGGACACCCTGTCCACATCAGCCAGGGTAGCTATTTACACCTTTTCAAGTGAGACCTGGGTAATTGGATGGTTAACAGGACATACATACTTGGGATACCACCTGTGTCCCTGTTGGACTGGGGCATTGGGTCCTGATTTAGATACACATGGGCTAAACTCTGGGCTAGGCTTATGAGGGCCTCAGAGCCAGTGGCCTAGTAACCTCATATGACCCTAGGTATACATGTTCTGGCCCATGTGCTTTGACAGACTGTGTTGTTATATGTCCACACCCATCACTGCCATCTACTGTGGTATGTCCTCTATGGGCGACATCCCAGTACATTGTCATGCAGCCACCATCCGACAAATAGGTGAGTGATACTACAAGTGTATGGGGACATTCCAGCAACATCTGTGCTACACACTTACAGACAGCGCTGCAACTGTGGTATAGGTTATCTTCCTTGTAGGTGTCCAACATCTGCAGTACAGAGACGTTTACAAAATGTGTACATTGCCTGAGATATGTGGACCCTCCAACAGACAAATATGGATGTCTGGAAAACAGTTGGACAATAGGAAATGGTTGCTTGCAGACTGGGGAATCTGGCTGTCATATGCCAGAACCCTCAGAAACCAGTTATGGTATGTTAATATCTGGCACTGCATTCATTCACTTTTAGTGTATGCTTGATATGTGCACTCTGCTGCTGAGGTGGAGCCTGTGTCCCCCCCAGTACATCTGGCTATTACTCGCTGTCCTGCTGTAGGGGGTCAACTGGTATGCTAGCTATAGCTCTCAGACAATGAGATACAGGTGTGGAGTACATAGTGACCTAGCTGGACTACATCAGGAACAGTCAGGGGCACCTGGATGATGTGTGAAGTATGCCTGTGTGACATTCACAGACTGAGAGGAGCTGACTGACAGTGCATCATGTGATATGCCAGTTGTATCCACCAGTGCTTACTGTCACTATTGTGTAATACACAATCCAGTAGCATTCATATGTGTGCATACCATTGCTGAGGGGACTCAGAAGCCAGAGCTGTGATCTATGTCATGGCAGACAAAAACAAAGGGGAGACTGTAGGTGCTGGACAGCTGACTAACAGCAACACGCCATTCCATATTATGTTTTACAGACCCTAGTGTTGTAATCCTTATTTCCCATGGCTGCATCCCTCCATGTGTATCCCATTACATGGGAAATTGTATTACATTCCTGGTATAATGCTGTACTCATATGTGCTGAAAAACAGTGGTATATTCCTTGTATAGCACAGTCTGTCTTCATGAAGAAAGTCACAGACCTGTTTACCATAGCCAGCAGCTTGCCTTTTGTAGGTAATGCTCATAAAGAGGTGATTGCCTGTGCAGCAATCTGTGACTCTCACTTGCTAATTGCATCTAGAACAGCTGGGTTGCATTTTCATTAGCCAATGGCATGGCAACACAGTGCTGTAACGAAGGCCTTCATGTAGGCCTTGGACCTTTTCCTGGCCCATGAGGAGGACATTATCAAGGTGTGGGGACTACAGCATCACAGACGGTAGGGAGAAATACTGTCCACTGTTTGGACTGATGTAGTATGTCCCCAATTTTGCATGCTATGTTTGGTCATTGTTAACAGACTTTTTGATTCTGTGGCAGTTTACTGTTTAACAATGTGTGTTGGGGTCAGTAAGGAGACAGCCAGATGTGGGTGTCATAAGTCATTTTTATCTGAATATGCATGCTGCTGCAGTTGCCACTGGTCTATCAGCTGTGTATGCTTGCAGGGGAAAACTCTGACACATATCCCTGTCACTTGACCCTTCCCCCCCTTTATGTATGGGTGTTGTGTGGATGCCCTGTTCTAGGTGTTTGGAAGGTATGGTAGGTCTGTAGAAAGTAGATGAACATACTGTTGCATGTGTTGCAGGGTGCAGCTGCTGCATTCTGGCCAGAAGTCATACTGGAGATTATGAACACATTGGGGGACAGCAAGATGTATATGTCAGTGAGGGACCAGTGTCAGCTCTGTTGTCACAGCATAGCCAGGGTGTGAGTACCCATAACAGTCCAGGCGAGGCATATGTCTCTGGTACATATGTTAAGTAAGAGTGCCATCCAGAGAGTGGTAGATGACATTTAGGACACCTATTCATATTTGTGACATGTGTCCCACCCTACAGGCCTTTGACATGCTAATGTGGGTGGCAGTGACTGCAGTAGCAGCAACCAGTTCTGCTGTACATTGCAGAGCTCAGTTATTTATATGTTATATTGACAAGCATGTACTTGCCATGCAACAGACTGGACTGTAGACCAGGACTGTGGGTGTCCAAATGTCACACATGCTAGAAATGTAACACATAGAGCTACTGACTCATTATTATGGCAGGTGTAGTTGCAAGACATATGTGCATGCATACAGTGTGTTACACAGGATTCCCATGGACATGTGTGTTCGGATGAGTATGATGTGTGACATTGACTTGTCTGTCATGATTTTGTAACCTCAATCTGCACTGACTTGCTAGTAGTTCAGCATACAGAATAGGTTTTATGACAACCATGCCTTAAGTAGGTGGCACAACTGTGGACATTCTGAAACAGTCTGTGCAGTTGTTAGCTCTATCTGATATCGTAGGCCTCCCGTACAACCATCAACATATACCGTTGATAGGTAGCTATCCTGCTGAATGATACCACACCAAAAAGGCAAAGCTGAATACTGGAAACAAGTGTAGTATCAAACGCTAAGAACCATCCAAAATTGCTACAATGCTGTAGAGTACCAAACGAAGCACACTGATAACGCTTATAAAGGATAAATCTTTTATTTGGAGACAGAAAATGAGCGCTTTCGCGTGGACACCCACGCTTCATCAGATGTTTTAATGAAAGTGCCTTCTCAACTTAAATACTTATTGGAAAGGCGGGAAAATGCTCATTAAACAATTAATTGTTTTAATTAGTTAATACATAAATCATAACGGGCTCACATCACTATTTAAAGAAATACATCTAAATTAAAACAAAGCCGAAAATAATGATCATAGCCCATCTTGCTTGCATCTTGTTGAAGCAGCGACAGTAAAAACACATACTAAAACACCTATTGATGTATTGCTCTAACACATATTGTTTTATAATCACGTTATTTTGATTCCTTAGAATGAGACTATCTCTTCTTTCAGCTATACTACAAGTGCATATAGCACCTTGGTGAAAAATTAGATGAAAAACTAGATGAAAAAAGCTGAAGTCATATTCAAAAATATAGCGTATTAAAAATGATCATAATGATTAGTAAAAACACATAAAGCAATAAAATTCATATCCCCAATTTTGCATGCTATGTTTGGTCATTGTTAACAGACTTTTTGATTCTGTGGCAGTTTACTGTTTAACAATGTGTGTTGGGGTCAGTAAGGAGACAGCCAGATGTGGGTGTCATAAGTCATTTTTATCTGAATATGCATGCTGCTGCAGTTGCCACTGGTCTATCAGCTGTGTATGCTTGCAGGGGAAAACTCTGACACATATCCCTGTCACTTGACCCTTCCCCCCCTTTATGTATGGGTGTTGTGTGGATGCCCTGTTCTAGGTGTTTGGAAGGTATGGTAGGTCTGTAGAAAGTAGATGAACATACTGTTGCATGTGTTGCAGGGTGCAGCTGCTGCATTCTGGCCAGAAGTCATACTGGAGATTATGAACACATTGGGGACAGCAAGATGTATATGTCAGTGAGGGACCAGTGTCAGCTCTGTTGTCACAGCATAGCCAGGGTGTGAGTACCCATAACAGTCCAGGCGAGGCATATGTCTCTGGTACATATGTTAAGTAAGAGTGCCATCCAGAGAGTGGTAGATGACATTTAGGACACCTATTCATATTTGTGACATGTGTCCCACCCTACAGGCCTTTGACATGCTAATGTGGGTGGCAGTGACTGCAGTAGCAGCAACCAGTTCTGCTGTACATTGCAGAGCTCAGTTATTTATATGTTATATTGACAAGCATGTACTTGCCATGCAACAGACTGGACTGTAGACCAGGACTGTGGGTGTCCAAATGTCACACATGCTAGAAATGTAACACATAGAGCTACTGACTCATTATTATGGCAGGTGTAGTTGCAAGACATATGTGCATGCATACAGTGTGTTACACAGGATTCCCATGGACATGTGTGTTCGGATGAGTATGATGTGTGACATTGACTTGTCTGTCATGATTTTGTAACCTCAATCTGCACTGACTTGCTAGTAGTTCAGCATACAGAATAGGTTTTATGACAACCATGCCTTAAGTAGGTGGCACAACTGTGGACATTCTGAAACAGTCTGTGCAGTTGTTAGCTCTATCTGATATCGTAGGCCTCCCGTACAACCATCAACATATATTTGGCTGTGTACTGGTTCAGTGTTTGCATAACAGGCCCAAGTATGCTATCATTTATCCCATTGTATGTAGAAGTAGTGTGTCACTGGCAATCAGGATATGTTTATAGAAACACCATTGATTCTTCAGAGCTGAGTGGCCTAGTGGGCTAATGCACTATATTATAGTTGACAGGGTCCTGGGTTCAAAACCTGGCAGGTGTGATTATTTTTGCGGATGTACATCATTGGAATTCTTGATATGTTTATAAAAAGAGTAGTTAATCTTTAAAACTGTGTGGCCTAGTGGGCATAATGCACTATGCTGTACTTGATAGGGTCCTGTTTTCAAAACTTGGCAGGTGTGATTACTTTTTCTGATGTGCATCAGTGGAATTCATGTTATATTTATAGAAACATGAGGTACTATTCAGAGCTGGGTGGTTTAGTGGGCTAATGCACTGTATTGTAGTGGATGGCTGACAGGTCCTGGGTCCAAGACTTGGCAGTGATGATTATTTTGCTGATGTGCAGAACAGTGTCAGAAACAGATAAGGTGATTAAAGCAGTTTTAAGTGGGTGTAAGCGGGTTTGTGCTGCACACTGCACCACGCAGTTTAGCTTTGCTTAAATCAGCACTAACTTTTAAAAAAGCAAAGAAAAAAGGGGTGATAG
This sequence comes from Protopterus annectens, assembly GCF_019279795.1. NCBI lineage: Eukaryota > Metazoa > Chordata > Ceratodontiformes > Protopteridae > Protopterus > Protopterus annectens. Next base: position 685,386,120 of record NC_056749.1, on the reverse strand, counting down.
GAAAGTAGTGAAATGGGCAAGCAGGGGGGAAAACAATGTGAAAAGCAGGTAGGGATGTGCAGGATGGGTGCAGGAAAGGACCATAGCTCTCCATTTTTTCTACAGCAACAGCTGTACAGGTTGTGGACAATTTGGAATTTGGAGCCTCACACCCCAGAGAGAGCAGTGGGACTGAGCTCCCCACTCATGGGCAGTCACCACTGCTCCTTCACTGCCACAATGGTGGCTGTGATGGGGGCTGGGCACAGAGGCCATGCTGCCCCTCCAGGTGCACCAGTCTGCCCTCAATCTGCCACAGTCAATTGTCCAAATCATGCTGGACAATCCTACACACCATTTCTGGGAGCTGTCACTGGGTGATCACTCCCTCTCCATGCCTGCTCCCGGGGGGGCGAGCCCCATTCCCTGAGGCAGTTCCACCAGTGGATGGTGCAGGACCAGTGGAGGGGGCAATTCCAGGTTGGGTCCCAGATGTGCTGGGACCCAGTGGCACGGCCAGTTGAGGTGGGGTAGGTGGATCCGTACGAATTGGCCTACCCACTCATGCTATGGTGATGAGGTTTTTTCAAAGTGTATAGGTTAGTCATGTACAGCACATTTAAATGTTAGTTATAACAACATGCAAGGGTGCTCCAATTAACCCAGAATGATAATATTGCATAGCATACAGAACACAAGAATAAATGGAACAACAGTCATTATTGTAAAAGCATGTCAGTAACAATTATGGCAAAAGGCAAACACCATTGGTATTTCAACAAGGTATGTTAGTATGTAACTATTGTAATATATAACAATAAAACACAAAGCCCAACATTAGGTTTTGAGAACAACATATGTGAAAAGGAAACCATATCCGTAGTATAACAATAATAATTTGTGATGCAGGTAAGGGGTAGGGGGAGAGAAACATTCCATTAACAACACTATAGGCTATATACTGTTCTGTACTCTACAGGTCTGCCCTTGCTTTATGTATAAAAGTGCCCTGTAGCTTCTGTAGTATGTACATACCTCTCAAGCTATCTGCATGAGACAGTATGGGCCAAGCTGTAACACATACAGGTACAAAACTACAGGGGACAATTACATGTCAGGAGAACACATATGACTACCAAGGTGTACTGTGCACTGTTGTTGTGTGAGTGTGCTACTGACATACTTCAACTGGATGTTATATCTGTGTCCAAGGGTTTTAGCAATAGTGGTAACAATCTGTGACAGCATGACACTTGAGAGACGTGTATTGTGCACAGTACAGACAATTTACACTTATCCTGCCGTTCTTGGCAGGCATGGAGTTAGACTATCAGCAGACATTCACAGATGCACCAGGCATAAAGCCGTACCAACAATAAACAGTTTTATTTTATCTTATTAACTAGGGATAGTAGTGTACTTGTTGACAGTTTATTTAATGAAGTCATGTCACCTTGTTGAGCATTGCTGTTTGCACACTAGTACATCTGGACACAGAACTTACTATACCATTCATACAGCTACTACAGACATTTATTCACCTGTAAGTCCTGTGGAGAGAAAATCTGTTAACAATACATAACTGTTTCTATAAATGTTCATTAGTACTCATCTGTTTCTTTAAATATATACTAGTACTTGTCCCTCAGATGGAGCTACTGAGCCACTGCTGTATGTTGATTGACTGATATGTGCCTAGAGCTTACATGGTAACAAAGTCTGAGCTGGTAATATAGGTAGAGTGTCACAAAAGACTGCTGTGACAGTTGAACAAACATGAATGAGATTCATGCATGACACAGATAATAGGAGAACTGTATTAATAGCATTGGAATGCAGGTGTACACACTTAACCACTAGTGGATGGGATTATGTGTGATGTGTACAGACCATATCAGGGTTCTGGGTTGCCTACCTGACCCATAAACAGTTGCAGATGGTATATTGCAGTCTACAGCTATTACAATTTCGTACTTGCCTGCAGCAGTGTAACTACATTCAGGAATGCATATAGCTGAAATGCAAAGGTTAACACAGGCCAATCCTGAAAGAAACACACTATAATACCTTAGACATTACTATTCAAGGTTCAGATCTTAGTGCAGAACAAATATCATAATACATTATATCTTGTAGTACAGCTCCACATCTACACTTTAGAAAACAGTTCTTTATCATCCAGCCTTCAGTTACTGCAAAGTATTATACCTGTGTTTACTTCACAACAGTTGTAATAATCAATTTCTTGACCAACAGCCCAAAATACACACAACATTTGACATTTGGCACAACACACCTTTATTAGGGGTAACATGAAACAGTGTTTGGTATGCATCTAACAGTCTTTATTGTTGATGTTGACCACTTTAATGCAGGCATTGAAAGACAGCTGTTATTTAACCATGTATGCAGTACTAACTTTATTTGCTTAACAATTCCGACTACAGTTGTACTTTATTTTCTGTAAATTATTAATGCAGTTGATTTATTCCCTTTACATTATGAATACAATTGTACTTATCACCAGAACATTATTAATAATACAGTATGCACGTGTTATTCCTTGACATTAGTAATGGTAACTTTCTTTCCTTCACATTAGCAGGTTTCATCTATTGAACTGTACCTGGCATTACTCACTTATATCAGTCCAGGTCTATGAACACATTCATTGCAGTACACTCAAAACAGAATATACCTACTGGCAATTTCTACTCTACTCTTTCCTAATTATATTACTATATATTTCAGGATATATATGTACTCACCACACTCTTGACTCAACCTGGCTAGGTGCCCTGCATGGGCCTCCAGGTTGTGAGCTCTCTCCTCTGCAGCTGTGGGGAGAGAAACATACCATTATGAGTACCTAACAGATATTCATACTAGACTTTGGTAAATCAATGCTTCCTATACTTACAACTTGTGGGGCATTGTTGTCCTAAGCATCTTGGATCCACTGGGCCAAGAATTCCCCCTTCCTATGATTCAGGTTGTCATAGTGGTGATACACCTGCTCATCTCTGCAGGGGATACCAGTTGCACTGATGAGGTTGCGTGCCATCTAGTCCCAGGCCTCTGATTTGTATTCTGACTGCTGGGACTGGCCCTGCAGCAACCAGATGTCATGGTCTTTCATGAGTAGTCCAACTATGACACTGGACTCCAACATGCCCCACCACTGCACCCGGAAATGCGCACCCTCTCTAACTCCTGCCATAGTTCCTGCACGGGTCAAACTCCAACAAGTCCTGGCTGTAACCCCACCTGTTCATCTTAAATAAGGCTGTTTTCCCACCTCTTATCACCATTGGACCATTTTTAAGAATGCTAAGTGAAGCTTAGCACCGCACAAATTGGCTAAGCTTAGCTGACCAGTGCTTAAACTGGCATTGCTTAACAGTGCCCAAACCAGCTAAGTGAAGCTGCATGTTGCTAAGTACTGCTAAAATGGGTGCCTGTTTAAGCATTGCTTGGCTTGGCTTAGCAGTGCAACCCAGAGTTTAGCTAAGTGCAAACCAGATCTTATGAAAACTATAAAAAAAAAAATACTGCAATCAATTGTTCATTAATGACACTTTATTATGTATATCTATTTTACTTTATATCACCTAACCTTATATATTTTAATTACGTTATCTTGGAGTGTGACTTTAATGTATTGGATACTTGTGTGTAAGTGGAGCTTTTCTCCTCAGGTATCTACTGAAAATGGGCTTCTGGTCCAGCTGGACTAATCCAGTTAACAAATGTAAATACATACATAATTAAAAAAAAAAATTGTTATAACAATTTGCTATTGCATATAAAAGCTGAATGGCCTGTCTGTTTATTCAAACCATACACAAGGCCATGCCTCTAACCATTCAGCTATGGGGGATATGGTGACTACAGCTATACATTTCTATATAGCTGTCAGTTACATTTAACCACTGCTGAGAACCATTCCACCCCATGCAAACATGTTCAGCTATTCTTAAATGTGTCCTTTTACATTAAAATTAAAAGTATCCGCTTTCTATTTTTAGATGTCTGGCACATGTCCATTGTTAAGTGCCGAGTCACGAAAACTCACACAAAAATAAATAAATAAATAAAAAAGGAAATAACATTTTATTTTTACATTTCAGTGCCATCCGGCACTTTAACAGTGCAGGGGGTGTGTTAGTCACCTCCGGACACTGTAACACACTCCCTACACTGATTCTGTAACCATGTTACATGGCTCTCTCTCTCAGTAGCATGCTTTCATTAATATGCAAGGTGTGCTGCTGAGGGAAAGCCACAGACATGGCAACAGTACACTCCATGTAGGCTTCCCATTATTCTTACATGGAGTTTATTAAATCCACACCACTGTCTTTAAAACATTTAATAATTCGTTCATTGATGTCTTTTTTGTATTACTTCATTATCTTCTTCAGTTAATTTCTTTCATCACCATTTATGTCCTCTATTAGTTTTATATTCAGAAAATGTTTTTGTAACATATTCTTTTAAGATGTTATCATAACATGTTTTTTATTACATCCATTATTTCTTTCTGTGTATTAGCCATCTTTCCTTTTTTTGTTTTTATTATTCTCTTGTTTTCTTTTACCAATTTATTTAGGTGAGATGCCACTTCTTTCTTTTCTTGTAAAAATACATTTGTCTAAATAATATTTTTTTTATTTTTTCTTGATTCATTTCCTAGAACTTCTTTTCTATTTCCACACATCCCTCTCTATTAATTAGTGTTTCTTTAAATACTTGATAACTGATATCATTATAAATAAACTTTTCTTCTGATCTTTTTACCATTTGCCTTTCTAAAACCTCTTTTTATATTTTTCTTTTAAAGGTACCCACCAACTGGTCCAATCCTTTTAAAATATTCTGATATCTATATGATATGTCCATAATTGTCTAATCATATTTCACACATTGATTTAATTCCATTTAATGTATTCTTTTAATACCTCTATTTTTATGTATCCTTCTTTTTCTTGTATCTCTATCCAAATTAGTACATGATCTAAAAACTCTGTTATTGTTATCCCTTTGTATATCATTTTTAAACTCTTCAAAAATCATAAAATGGGGGGTGCATGGCCAAGATGTGCTCTAGTTAACAGCATTTTCTTCATCTCTGCCACTTCAGAGATTTATGACAGGATTTATCATTTTTAAACAATCCTAATAAGTTTTTTTTATATTTTATGCAATACTTCTAAGTATCACATAGGATTGTATAAATTTTTTTTTTACAGTTTTTGAATTTTTCCTGTCAAAAAGAATCCTGATTGATTTTTCTTCTCTTAAACTCTCTTAAACTCTGGTTTAAAGATTGGCTTCTCCAAGGCTAATTTTCAGGAGTCTGCACTTAAAAAAGAATTACAGTCTCTACTATCAAATATTCAGGAGTTGTCAATGAAGATAGACAGAATGGATACAAAATTAGACAACTTTAAGGAGAAGTGTTCAAAGCAGATGGAGTTGATATATGAAGACTTACAGCAACATAAATAGTTTACAGGAATTGAAAAAACACTAAATGACAACGATGGAAGACTGTCAGAAGGAGAGAATAATATTGCTTTTTTATTAAAGCAGAACTCTTTATTTAGCTTAAAGTTGATGATTTTGAAAACAGGTCACACAGGAATTATTTAAGAATCTTTGGACTTCCTCACAATATTAATGGTAACTGTATGGTTAATTTTTTAACTGCTTGACTGCCTAAAATATTAGATCTTCCTGAAGCCCTCTCTTATGGCATCAAAAGAGTGCACAGATCCTTATCTTCTTCAACTAATAATAGTACCACTGCTAAATCTGTAATAGTAAGATTCCTTTCCATGCAGGACAAGCAATTGGTGCTTAAAACTGCACGTTCCCAGACACCCATTAAAATTAATGACAGCACCACTCATTTTGATAATGACTACTCACCTGCTGTTATTTCGAAAAAGAAACTATTCTTGCCTCTGATTAGAGAACTTAAAAAAACAAACAAATAACATCTCATCTTTTGTTTCCTGCCAAACTGAAACTATTTTTAGCTGATGGTCCTAAAACCTTTGATGACCTGGAATCTGTTGTGGCATTTATCACATCTAAAAAAATATTAGACAAAGTGGAAGACATGGAATGGGCTAGTGCTTCACTGAAGGGAATTGCAGATAATAATTCCTGAAAATTATCTGATAAAAGACAGAAACTGAAAAATAAGTGATCTATCTCATTATTTCCATCTGTGGAATGATGGAACTCTTTAACTTATTTGGCTATCTCTCATTTCTAAGTTAGAAAATGTTTTGCTGAGATTTACAACACATACTCATTTTAATTTGCACATAGTAGTTATGTCACTTAGATTCATTCATAAGGTATTGGAGTATTTATTGGTTGTTTTGCTTCTTTATTTATTCCATTTGATTAAGAAAATAAGACTTCAAACTTGAAGGATGTCGCTCAGTGAAATGTGCAAAATGGCTTACCAGTCATCAAACTTGGAAGAATACACCTCTATGAAACCATATGTGGCAATGTTTGTAGTGTGCGTGTACTCTAGGTGAGTCAGACTGTCTGTAAATGTTTTAGAAATGTGTAACAGTTAAGAGGTATAATTTTCAAGGTGCAATTGCAGAGTTTTTGCCCTGTACAGTTTGGCAGAAATAGAAACAGAATAGCAAATGTCTTGGTTTTAGATCAGCAAGTTTTTTTGTTATAAATGTTACACAAAGCTATAATGCTGCATGTGGGCCTAGTACACTTTAATATGATGTGTTGCAATAGAAACAATTGAAATTCTACTATAATTTTTACAGTCATGACCCCTAATTTTATTCGGGTTTCATATATTAACATTTGTTTGATTATATATGTGCCCTTTCAGCTAAAATGTGTTTTTCAAATTATAATTTAAATTGTTATATTTCTCACTGCAATAGAAGGCATGAGCTCCTTCTCTTTTCTTGTTTGTAATTGGCATAGCTATTTTCCTACTGGAATTGTTTTTTAGTCTCCTTTTGTCAACCTTGGCACTCGAAGAGGTCAGTTGTGAGCTGTCAGGAATCTCAAAGAGCTCTCCACAAGTCTGCGTAGCTATGGAGCCTTCAGGAAATACATTAGGAACTTTAACCCTATAACAAGTCATCAGGATAGAAGGTTGTGATAAAGATCAAGGAATATATTAATGTAAAATTAGCAGAGGTGGTATGTTATGCAGTATATATACTTTGTTTTTCCCAATGTTAGCTTGCGTATTTACCCAAGATTTTAGCATTGCTTACTTGTGGCTAGTTTACTGCGACTTGGTGCTGAAGCAGTGCTGAACAAGTTGAACAGTATGTTGATAGCACCTTTTTTCAACGGGTTTGTATTAGGTGTTTGTGGGATATACTCAGGTGCTTTTTGTAACTTTCTGTCTCACTCTAGATTATTGTCTGACTCATTGTGTCATATGCAGTAGCTGGTGGTATGGGTTTTTCTATCCTCTTATTTATTTTGTTTACATGGAGCACATTTTCTACATGAGGTATTCCTTGCACTGATTCGTCATGATGTTGTGATGTTCTGTGAACCCTACTGAAGGTCTCAGCTTTCCCATACTAGTTTAGATTTTTACTGTCCACCTTCAGATCATTATGCTATGTGTCTATACAAGTTGCTAGATAGCTGGCTCTAAATTTCTGCAGGTGCATGCATATTGATGCAATCAAGGGCAAAATATTTCATAATTCATCAGTATGCTTTTGTATAAGCACGATAGCCATGCTTTTTAAATATGTCGTTTGATGTCAAACACATTATTTTTCACACCATGAACTTTCACAATCTTGAGACTTTGCTGTTTTAACATGACAGCATTTGAGGATTACCTGTAGAGCTGTTGCTTTTTTATTTTTAGAATGTGGAAGTGTTGTAAACCAGTTTACATCTATGCTATTAATGAGATTCATTCATAAAAGATCACACTACTAGAATACATGTATTTCCTGACCATATTTCAAGGAGATCAATTTTGGACTTTTGTGAATTGGAAAAGGAGAGAACCCATAGCTCAACTTTAGTTGAGATGCTACCAAATAACTATTTTTGTTTAGATTTTAAGTAATACATTGTCAGTGTAGCACTGTGGGTCAGCCTTTTCTGTTTTAAGAAAAGTACATTGTTTTACTTAAATTTTACATGGTACAGCATAGTGTGAATATAAACATAATATTGATATAGGTATAGGTTTACATATATTTGTGTGTGTGTGTATTACAGAATTGTAAGTTTTTTATAATCTTATTGGGCTACATGTTGGTTGGAAATGGCCTATTGTTTTATAATTGTATCTCACCTGGTGACTGATGGAGAAAATGGATAAGTCTCTTTAAGGAAAAGTGCATTGAATTTTCATAGATTGACTTTCATTGAATGCTTTAGATTTAAATACGCTGCCTTGATTGTATTAATGTTACATACTTATTGCAAAATATGACATTGGTTATAGCTGTTTGTGCTTTATTGAAAAATATTACGTGCAGTAGGGGAGATGCATTACTAAGTGTAGGAAGCAGATAAATTGTGTTACTAGGGGGCTGTTACAGCTTTATTTCATTAACATGAACTCATGGTGATTTGAAGACTTGCCCTTACTGAATGTCTTGGTCTTATTAATTAATTTCTTAAATTTCCACTGGCCCAACATTTGAATTTCAGGTTCATGACATGTGCTACCTGATCACATTAAATATTCATACAGAAGAAAATGTTTATCTGTACATGCTCAGTAGATGTCCACATGATCTTTGGTGTTGGGTGGGATTTATATGGGACTTGTTTCTGCACATCTAGTGGATTGATACACATTAGCACAGCCAGACTCAGATTACTAATTATATTTCTAATGTTATGTTATATTAGTGATGTGACTAGTTGGTACATATTATATTATAAATGGCAATTAAAGATCCTCAGCTCTGCTATTTCAGATCCATAATGTCAGTGCACAATAAAAATGACACATTTGTAATGCTTTTGAGAATATTGTGATTATAAAATATTATGAGAAGCTACATGAAGTTTTGAAGAAGAAAGTTAATTGCAAGTACACACTAGAAGAATGTGTAACTAGTCTGAAACACTGATACTTTTTTCCTTGTCTCATATGTTATTTTGCATACTAGTTGTTAATTTACCAGCTAAAATGTCCTCCAAAATTTTTTATAGGCATGTGCATTTTAATCTTGGAAGAAGAATTTTCTAACTATCCTCAATTTTTTTTTCTTTTTTCTTCTTTAGGACACATGAGAATATGCTGTAATATTTGCTGAAATTACTTTAGCAAACTCATAGATTTTTGTGACTTCACTAGTCTATAATATTTTCTTGTCCTCCTAGACATATAGTTTGTGGTCATTTGTTGTTTTTCTGCAAGTTTTTATATAATTCCTTTAAGTACCACTACTTTGTATATGGCATCCTAGGAATCTGAAGGAGAAAAATACGGCACAATATATGTTGATAGCATTTCCTAATGATGTATGTTACATTTGAATATTTATTGGAGTGCTCCAAAACAACAAGACTATTATATATCTGGTACTAGGCTCAGAGAGTTGTTTATTTAGACATTCATGTTTTTAAAAAGATTATAACATTTAGTATTCTGTATTTAGATGTTACCGTATCTAATCATTTAAAACACAACACAGTTCATTACCTTCTTTCATGAGTCATTCCTGAAATTGATATATTTTGTCCTTTGTCTATCCTACTATACATTAATGGCTTTCTAGCTTTAATTAAGTTGTAATTGCTCACATCTGAAAATATATCAGATGATATCGATACTTCTTTCTTTTTTGTAATATCACTCAGTTTTTGAAATGGTTATTTCAATATATAATATAAATTTTGTTGTTACAATTGTTGATTAATAATTTTGAGTCCAGAAATTTGATTAATATAGATGTTGAATCTATAGTTTCTAACATTATATGATAAATAATTAATTATTAAGTGGTAAAGTGTGAATAACTGCTGTTGTTTGTTGGATGGGTGATTTGAGTAGCAATGCTGCTCAAGTTGATAGTTCATAACTCCAAGAAATAGTTAGGAGGGTACAAAGTTTTGGTTCTAATGTTTTTTTCTTTATTATTCGTGTTCTTTCCTGGTGTCCCTTGCATATTCAATGTTGAATTCCATTACTCCATGGACTATAAGTGAATTGTTATTTTGTTCCTTTATACAAAGCAATTTAATAGTCAAATTTTATATAACTCTCTTATACAATCAATATGTTTCTTCTGAAGTGTATATCTATTAATATTAATGGTCCAAATAATATCTGTAAGAGGGGAAGTTTACATAAATACTTGAAATTATACAAATCCCATGTAGTCTTTTTACAAGAAACACGTCTCTTAAAGGAAGATATAGGTAGACTTAATACTAGATGTTATGCTGTATTATCTAACTCACATCATATCCAAAAGAAAAGAGGAGTAGCTATCTTATGGAGTAATACTCTATCCCTTCCTAAAATTATTGATGTCTACAAAGACAGCAAAGGAAGGTTCTGTTACCTTAGAATTTAACAGGAAGTTATTTACTCTTATAATATCTATTGAATTTCAGGAACTGGGGCTAATACAGTGAAACACCACCTAAATCAGATAGTACATTTATCAAAAGGTAATATTATTTTAGCTGATTTCAATTGTATTTTTACAGACAAAGACACTACTGCTTCTGGTAAGAGGAGAATTTTATCTTCAGCTACAAAACTGAGAGATTTTATTGATACATATTGCATGAGAGATATTAATGATTTTTCTGATCTAAGCTTACCTTTTTATATACATTTTTCATATAGACATAGTGCACACTTCCGAACTGACAGACCATTTGTTTCAAATGAGCTAATTAGCAGTTTAAGTAAATCCAAAGCAATTTATTTTCACCTGTAAGACCACAATGCTATATCCTTTGAATTTATAATTAATACAAACTATTATACACAAATTAAAAGAATTGCAGCCTACATAAAGAAATAAAAAAAACTTTACAGATTTTCTCACCTCAGAAATTCAATTTTTCATCAACATTAATAGTTCTCATGGTACATCCAAGATATATATATATATATATATATATATATATATATATATATATATATATATATATACATATAGGATGCAGTAAAAGCTTATTTATATGAAGGAATTATTAATTGGTATAATGTGAAAAAAGCAATGGGACAAAGGCTTATATGAAATTCAAGTGAAACTTGATAACTTAAAACTACAAAATCAACCAGATAAAAATAAAAAAAGAAAAGAAGAAGAAATTACTGTATTAAATAGTAAATATTTGGAAATATTAAGTCACAAGATGAAGATAAATTTAGAGAAGTTTAAATTTATAAATTACACTACCAATCCCAACTCCTTAACTAATTTTAGCTAACAAGAATAAGAGACTCAGTAGATTTAATCATATCATCATATTCACAAAAAAAAAATGTTACAGATTTATCTGATATATTGATGGACTTTAAGGAGTATTTTAATAGAATCAACCAAAAATGCAAGTATATTAGAGTCTAAAGAAGTAATAAGCACATTTATTAAAAAATATACCAAACAAAAATTGCAAAAATTACAGGTTGAATCCATAGACAAACCAGTCTCATTCTCTGAAATACAATATAAAATAAACAAAATAAAACAAAATAAATCTCTAGGTAATAATGGAATTATCCAAACAAATGTTCACTTGGAGAACCAAATAAGGGCGCCAAGACCGCTGTGTAAAATCCAAACAGTTTAATGCAAGCAATTTGAAAATTTAACGCTGACAACTGAAAATACGTTTTCGAGATTCTTCGTCAGAAAACAAAACAAGAGTCCAACTACACTCACTCAATATATAATCCTCATTCAATTAAAATAATTGAGTAATAAGAAATCATCCAATAAAAAAAGGTTGTACAATTAGAAAGCCTTTTTGTATGACAATGTAAATAAAAAATGGCCATGTTCAACCCATACCTATTTGTAAAATATGATCATATACACAGTAAAACATATTCAAGAAGTTTTGAATGCTTAAAATATAAATACTTTAAAAAGGTGTGAATAAATAAATGTTTATGAATGTTCACATTTATAACAAACATACTAATACTCTGAGCCAAAATATAAGTATGTAATACTGCCATCTGCTGGAATTTTATAATAGTTAAAGTTTAGCTGCTCTTAACTTGAGCACAGAAATAATAGATACCATATCATTTAAACCAGGGTGTTTAGTGGCATCCAAAATAATCTGCCAAAACAATTCCATGTATTCTAACTTTGCTTCCCACATACCACCCTAACTTCCTTGGGAACTATCTCCAAAACAAAAAAGCTGAAGGAGGCTTGTTGGCATGTGTGATGAAATAATGCATTATAGGTTCATACTAGGCTATCTGCCCTAGGGCATTTATAAGCCTAGCCAGAGTGTGTTTGGCTTTCGCCACCCATTTTAAATGAATTTTGCTATGCCCTTTTTTGATGTTAGTATACTGTGCCTCTAACAGTGACACAGAAGTGATACCCGGGGTAAACCTACGATCTCCCATCTACTCATCAAGATTCCTCTTGAAGAGAGTCAATGAGGGACTCTGCCTAACCTGGACTGGGATTTTATTCCAGAGTGAAGGGAGCCTCTGGGTTATGAATCTGTCCCTCCAGCATGTCCTATTTATTTCAGTGCTGAGGTTCAAGTCTCTCGAGCGCGTAGCTCGATGGGATTTGGATTTTCTGCGGTGCAGCATGTCCATTAATTCCGGGTTCTACATGGCTTTATACGTCAGGCACAGATTGCCTTTGAGCAGGTGGTATGCCACTGAGTAGAGCTGGAGTTTCTTTAACCGGGCAGCATATGGCATCTGTTTGAGCCCTTTGATCCTTTTGGTGAGGTACTTTTGGGGTCTTTCCAGTTGCTGCAGGTGTCTGGTAAGGTACATCCCAAAAGGGGCATTGTACTCAATTATGGGCCTGATAAGGGATGAGTAAAGAGGCACAATGACCTCCCCTGATCTAGATGTGAATCCTTCATGATTAGGTGGGCTATATAAAATGTTTTTCTAACCACTTTGGCCAAGTGGTTTTCAAATGAGAGATTGCTATCAACTTGGGTCCCCAGGTCCCTAATTACTTCTTCCGTACTTAATGGATTACCACCTATGTGGTAATTTGTGGGCAGTTTGTTTTTGCCAAAGGGGATGACTATACACTTTTTGGCATTTAGCTTGAGGCCATGGCTCTGGCACCAGTTGTCTGTTTCTATGAGGCCCTTTTGTAGGATGCTTGTGTCGGCTGGAGAGTCGGTTATGGTGCCTAGTTTGAGATCATCTGCGAACTTGGTCAGCCACAGTCCTTCAGTGTTGGCCTGTACCTCCGTGAAATATATACCGAACAAGAGAGGTCCCAGGACTGAGCCTTGTGGGATGCCACTTGTAACTGGTTTGGAATGTGACATGGCTCTAGCAATTCTAACCATGTGGGTTCTGTCCCTGAGCCAGTTTGCAACCCATCTAGTGACAGGGGTTATATTTAAGCTGGTGAACTTATCTATAATGTATACAAACAAAAAGAAAACAGGACCAGCATACAAGGCACCTTGAAAATAAATGTATTGATTGTGGTTCTTGAAAAACAGACAGGTTTCGGCAAATATTTAACAAAACCTTCTTCAGTGTTTAAAAAAACACACGCTATTACTCGGAACTCACCATTGATCCAACACCAGTATTCAAGGAACAGATTGATTATTTCCTTAGTTTAGCTGTTGCAGAAGGTATCATCACTCAAAACACACTACATCAACTCACCATTGCCAATCCTTGTCCACAATACATTTATTTCCTACCTAAAATACACAAGGACCTTCAACACCCACCCGGCAGACCCATTGTTTCAGGTAGAAATTCATTAACAGAACCATTATCTCTATTCCTTACCAAATTTCTTAAGCCCCTTTTACAATGTGTCCGTTCTAGAATTCAAGATACCATGGAATTTTTACAGATTATCTCTGATACACAGCTTGAGCCCGACTGGTTACTTTGCACATTGGATGTAAAATCATTATATACCAACATACCACATTGGGCTGGACTAAAGGTGTTGGAATACTGGCTCAAGAAAACTGAAATATACAAGCCAGGTTTCAACACCCTTTTGTTGTGTTTAACAGAACATGTTTTGACAAAAAATGTGTTTTTTTACAAAGACAAATGCTATTTACAAACCAAGGGGACAGCTATGGGTGCATCTTTTGCACCCATATATGCCGATTTGTTCATGGCATACTTTGAAGAACAGGTTATTTACGACAACTCTCATAACATTTATATGGTTGAAATGGACACTTGGCGCAGATATTTGGATGACTGCTGGTTGGTATGGAGAGCGAATAAAGAATACCTTTCGGAATTTGTTTCTTATTTGAATGAAAATAAGTGGGGGATTGAATTTTCTGTCAGCCATGATAGAGATAAAATTATCTTCTTAGATGTATTGGTTTGTCATGCATCTGATCATACGCTGACTACAGAAATTCATCGAAAATTCCCCCAAAATAATTCACTTCTCCATGCAACCAGCTTTCATCCTCCTCACATCTGCAAAAACATTCCCAAGTCACAGTTCATGCGCATTAAATGCATTTTTTTCTGATCAGCACACTTATAGACACTTCAGAGATGATTTAGTACATTGATTCCATGACCGTGAGTATAAAATGGGTCAACTATTACATACCAAACACACAGTTGACCAGATGGAACGCACTGAATTGCTTCATTACAAAACTAGACACAAATCACCTTCAAGTAACACCTAGATTTATCACCACATATGGTCAGAATACCAACATATTGATGCAAATTGTTCAACATAATTGGAACATATTAACATGTGAACCTAGACTTCAGGACATTCTTGGAGACAGCTGTTTGTTTTCCTTTCGGAAAGGCAAAAATCTATCTGCCTTTTTTAATCACTTTAAACATCTTGAGAAGAAAGGTACCAAAAGTATCCAGACCACATTATCAGGGGATCCATTAATTGGTTGCTTCCCTTGTGGACACTGTATCTATTGTAACATCATACTCAAAACCACCAGTTTCAGCAGTCAAAACACCCAAGTATTCAATATAACATTTTTTTCTAACTGTTCCTCAGATTGGGTCATTTATTTGGCCAAATGCACATGTCCTGCATTCTATATTGGCCAAACCTCCAGACCCTTGAAGCTTCGAATCTCTGAACACTTTAGTGATATCAGACACAAGAGAGACACCAATGCTTTATATAAACATTCTTTGGTACATCCAAAGGCTACTTTTAGTTTTACCATTATTGATAAAAGTAGAATATCCAGGCATAACAAATCAGGTTGGCATGATTTATTAAATTCAATGGAGAAAAAATGGATCATTAAACTTGGTGGGCTCTTTAAGCCAGGTCTGAATGAGCATATGTAATTAAGAACATGACTCACTTGAGTATTTAAATACAGGTTCTTTTTTGTTGTTTTTTTAAACACTGAAGAAGGCTTTGTTAAATATTTGCCGAAACCGGTCTGTTTTTCAAGAACCTCAATCAATAAATTTATTTTCAAGGTGCCTTGTATGCTGGTCCTGTTTTCTTTTTGTTTGAATACTTTGCTCTTTGGGACCCTGCAGCTGCCTCACTCACAGAGGTTGTACTATTTGGAGCTTATCTATAATGTCTGAGTGGGGTATTGTATCGAAGGCTTTTGCGAGGTCCAGGTAGGCTGTATGGACCACCTTCCCCTCGACAATGGCCTTGGTGACTGTTTCAAAGAAATCAACCAGGTTTAAGAGGCAGGATCTGCCTTTAACAAAGCCAAACTGGGTAGGATCCAGTGTCTGTAGGTCCCCAATATTTTTATTTAGGAGGTCCCTGATGATCCTTTCCATAGCTTTGCAGACCAAGCTAGTCAGGCTTATGTGGCGATAGTTTCCAGGATCCGTTGAGGCACCACCTTTGTGGAGAGGGACCACTGTTGCTGTACGCCACTCTTTGGGTACATATCCTGTAGTAAGGCTGAGATTGAACAGTAGTTTTATGTTTGGGTTTAGCTCTTCTTGGAGTTCATGTAGGATGCAGCCCGGGACACCGTCTGGTCCCATTGATGCTGTGTTTTTTGCTTTGAAGAGGGCGGCTCTTACCTGAGCATCTGAGATGTCAGGGGGGCAGCACTCTGCTGGGATAGATATTTGCCCTTTTGGTGGGGGGGAGAAGTTTGCGCTGAACCTGTCAGCCAGGATGTTGGCAATGTCTGTGGGTTCGGTGTATTTTTTATCATTTTGGACGAATTCTGAGCATATCTGGGAATTCCCACCCAGGTTCCTAACATAACTAAAGAAAGCCTTGTGATTATCCTTAGTGTCCTGTGCAATTTTTCTCTCGAAGCTGGCCTTAGATGATTTTATGAGTGCCCGTACTTTTTTGCTAATACTGATCAGAGATGCCTTCCCTTTTTGGGATTTTGCTCTATCATGTAGTAGCTTCCTCCTTCTATTGTATGGCTGGGGTCCACCAGACAGGACGCCTGCCTTTGGAGGATTGGGTCTTGGTTTTATTTGGGATTGCATGATCCATGCATTCCTGAAGGTGTTCATAGAATGCGTTTATAAAGGATTCTGTGGTCTGGGCCGTATTTTCCACAGGCCCGGGGGCTTTGAAGGATTCCACCTCGGTTTTGAGGAGTGTGAAATTTGCTTTAGAGAAGTTTTTCACTGTGGTTTTCTGGGTAGGGGGTGGGGTCGGGATGTGAATATCCAGCAAGATTAGTTTATGGTCTGATCTTACCAGTGAGGGATACACTTCTGGTCTGGAGCATAGAGCCCCCATGTTGATGATGATATAACCTGGTAGTGCTGGGGTGCTCTCGGGAGCCTTGAACCAGGTTTCTGTTACTGCACAAAAATCGATGTTCTCCATGCTAAGGAGAGTTTCGAGTGCATGCATCTTGAGGTTTAGACTTCTGGCATTGAGTAGCATTACTCTTAGTTTCTTATCCCTTGTGATACCTATGGAGGTGGGTTTGTCTTTTGAGCCTTGCCTAAAAAAGGCACTATGGGGGTGGCAAGAGCCTTTACCAATATCCGAAAGCCCAGGGATGGCAGGTGCAAGCCATCCCTAGCGAAGCATCGTGGCTTGTCGAGCATGTCATCCCAGGCTGACAGGCATTGGATCCCCTTTGAATTACACCAATACTTAAGCCAATTGTTGAAATTGAGTTTGGTACTAACTCTACCAATGGCAGTAGATAAGGAAGAGTTGGAACTTTCAAATGTGGGTTTTGTTCTCAGTGCCCACATTAGTATCACAAGGGATAACCCCATTAGTATTACATTATTAACATTCTGACTTTTAATTTCATAATGATGTTCATAAATTCTTAACTTCAGATTCCTCTCAGTCTTCCCTACATAGAATGAGTTACAGCAGTGGCAAGTAGCTAGATAACCCCATTAGTATTACAGTTTGAAAAACTAGTACTCTTGATTTGGGTGTTTCTGCTGGGTATATATATATATTGTAATTGTTGGCTATATGTGGGCACTGAGAACAAAACCCACATTTGAAAGCCCCAACTCTTCCTTATCTACTGCCATTGGTAGAGTCAGTGCCAAACTTAAATAATTGCTTGAAATTCAAATCCTTTCTATAAATAAATTTTAAGGGTTGACTGGATGCCAAATCCAGGTCAGAAATCTGTCTAAATCTATCCCATTCCCTGGTGACAGTATGTATGATTACACCTGAATCACCAGTAAAATCCATAATGTATGCCTGCTCCCAGTTGTTGGAAGTATTCAAAATGTTGTGGTTAACCACTGTGTCAGATGTAACAGAATCATCCTGACCCAAAATAGGGGCAGATCTCTCCTTTCTTCCTTCCACCACTTCCTGAGCAATGTCTTGAATCAAATTTTCTGGATATCCTCCCTCCCTAAACATATCTGTAACAAAATCACATTCTTTAATAAAATCTTCATCATAGAAAGTCATGCGGCTCACCCTAACTAGTTGTCCCTTAAGTAAGTTCTTCTTCTGAAAGAAAGGATGGCCACTATTGAAATTAAAGTAAGAATTGGAAAATGTTTTTTCTTCCGGTATATTTTTGAGGAAAAGACATTACTGGCCTTAGTCAAGGAAATGTCCAGGTATATTAATTCTTGACAATTGAAATTGAATGTGAAATCCAAAAAAACTAGTTGTTCCCTTAATGTAAGCAAGAAAATCAAAAAAACTTTCCTGAGAGTCAATCCAAAAAATTCAAATGTCATCAAGGAAACGTTTATACAAGCACCAACAGTTAACAAATGGGCTATTAATGACAAATAACCTCTCCCCACCATGATATAACAATGTTGGCATATGTGGGGGCACATTTGGCCCCCATGGCAACACCTATTTCCTGCCTATAAAACTCCCCCTGGAAGTACATAAAATTGTTTTTAAGTATAACTTCCATAAGTAAAAGACAGTTCCTAAAATCATTAGAAGAGAATAATCCACTCTCTCTCATACTTTCTTCCAGCCATAAAAGTCCCACATCATGCGGTATAGAACCAAATAAATGAACAATATCAAAGGTCACAAAAAGTATATTGGAAGAAAACAAATTGGGCTTAACTTTCCTAAGAAAATCCCAAGAATCTTTTAGAACTGTATCACCACTGTTAGAAAGATCCTTTAATTTAACATCCACAAATTTGGCTGGGGGGTAGTGATGGACCCTTCAGAAGATACAATAAGATGTAGTGGGGGATCAGTCGGGTCCTTATGCACTTTCGGAATACTGAAAACTGAAGGTAACCTTGGATTTTTGTTTAACAAAAAATTGAAAGTATCAATGTTGATAGAACCTTCAAGTAATAAATCATTAAGCATTATATTGATTTTGGAATTTGCAATATTTACCTCATTAACAGAGGCTCTGGAATACTTGACAGTATCATTTAACAATTATTTCATTTTAGATTCATAAACAATAATATCCATGAGAACTATCCCTCCACCTTTGTCTGGTTGCATGATTCTAATAGACTTATTAGTCTTCAGATCATTTAATAGACATCTCTCATCATGGGAAAGGTTAGAATTAACTCTATGTTCATTAACTGTATTTCTGATTTCCCTTTCCAGTAAATTTTCCAAATTTTTGAGTTGTGGGTGAAGGGGGGGGGGGATTAATAATACTTTTTTTCTTTAACTGTGAAGAGGAGGTGTTGCTAGGATTTGTGTCCTGAAATAATAATGCCAAGTTAATTTTCCTCAGAAAAAGTTTTAGATCTACTATCATTATACTGGCTTTCTTAGTAGGAATAAATTTAAAACCCTTTGAAAATAGTTTAAAATGATCTAAATTAATATCTAAAATACTGTAATTGAAAATTTTGTAGTTTTGAAACTCACAAATGTCATCTTGCTGACAAATGTGTGTATTAGTGGTAGAAGAAGCTACAACTTCTTGTGATTGCCCCTGTGGTAGTGGGAATTGTAAAAGACTGGATTCTGGTTCCGAATCCTGTCTGACCTCCGAAGCGGAGGTAAATACTCTAAAGGGTCACCACTATTGTTATCAAATGGTACATCATGTTGCACTTCCTCATGTTGATAGTGGTCATCACGTATTATTCCTTCCTAAATTCCATTCATTAGAAAATGTATTGTAGGGTCTGGGTTTAGGATAGGCAACACCTTCCTGATATTCCCTAATGTCCCTGTCCAATTTACTTTGCTTTCTCTTCATATTGTCTATACAATCTTGATCGATATTTGAAAAAATAGTGTAATATAAGGCTTCTTCTGATTCCACTGTAAAAAGCAGGTCATTAATAATAACAGAATTAACAGAGTCCATTTTATTCAAAAGTGTGGTCCTAACCCTTTCATTTTCAGTAAGAATGGCCTTCACCACTTCTAAACCACATTTATCAAATATTTGAATTAACTCTGTGTGAAATTCCAAACCCGCCTGGACTTGGTTTGGAAACTTACAGACCCGCAAACCTTTAGGAACAATGTTCTTATCCAAACATTCTCTTAGGAATGTACAATCACACCCTAGATGTTTGTATTTATCCATATAAAAATATAGGGAGTCTAAATTTTCCCTATATGTTCTTAACCCTGTTTTAGAATTTTCCACAATAGTTTTAGTACCATTTAATGAATAGTTCTTGTCGATAAAGGAATTATAGTCAACAAAATAGTGTTTTTTTGAAAAGTCACCTTGATTGGAATATGCAATATCGCCCATAGCGTCTCTGTTAGATCCATTGTCTTTTCCGCAATTATCCGCGCCATTAGAGTGCAATAGGCATGGAAATTCTGAAAGTTCATCATCCTGATGGTTAGATGACCTATTTGGTTGGTCCTGCACTATATTAGTATTTGTAGGACCATTGTTGGAAGAGTTTCATTGACTTGGAACAAACATAGGCCAAGAGCATGAACCGGAGGCAAGTGACACAATGGACTGATAAGCCGGAGTCAGTAACTCAACCAGCTGAGATAGTTGGCCAATGACTTTCCTCAATTCTCCCTTCTCGTCAAGACATAATTCCTTTTCAGTCTCCGCCCCTGGAGTCTCTGCCATCTCAATAAGCACAAGAACAAACTAGGAGATGAAAGTGAACAAAAATAAACCAAACAAATGTTCGCTTGGAGAACCAAATAAGGGCGCCAAGACCACTGTGTAAAATCCAAACAGTTTAATGCAAGCAACCTGCAAATTTAATGCTGACAACTGAAAATTTTTGAGCTTCTTCGTCAGAAAACAAAACAAGAGTGCAACTACACTCACTCAATATATAATCCTCATTCAATTAAAATAATTAAGTAATAAGCAATCATCCAATAAAAAAGGTTGTACAATTAGAAAGCCTTTTTGTATGACAATGTAAATAAAAAATGGCCATGTTCAACCCACACTTATTTGTAAAATATGATCATATACACAGTAAAACATATTCAAGAAGTTTTAAGGTGTGAATAAATAAATGTTTATGAATGTTCACATTTATAACAAACATACTAATACTCTGAGCCAAAAATATATGTATGTAATACTGCCATCTGCTGGAATTTTATAACAGTTAAAGTTTAGCTGCTCTTAACTTGAGCACAGGAATAATAGATACCACATCATTTAAACCAGGGTGTTTAGTGGCATCCAAAATAATCTGCCAAACCAATTCCCTGTATTCTAACTTTGCTTCCCACATACCACCCCTAACTTCCTTGGGAACTATCTCCAAAACAAAGAAGCTGAAGGAGGCTTGTTGGCATGTTAAAATGTGACAAAATAATGCATTATTAACAGTCTGCCTTTTAATTTCATAATGATGTTCATAAATTTTCAATAATGGAATTATCCCTGAAATTTATAAAATAATGCCCAAAGAAGCATTACACTTATTACATAAAGTTTTTTTTTTCTCTCTCTCAAGAACTAGTTAATATCCCGACTTCTTGGAAATATACTCTAATTTCTCCCATATGAAAGGTAAATAAGGATCCTACTAAGTGTTCTTCGTACAAGCCAATCTCTCTTATAAATGTTGACTACAAAATGTTTATGTTCATTTATGCTGATAGACTGCAGAAATTTCTTCCAATTCTGGTTGAAGATCAAACAGGTTTTGTTTTAAACAGAAACACATATGACAATGTTAAGAGAATTTTAACCATAATTGATTCTGCTAAAAAATTAAAAGAAAAATTAACCATAATTAGTCTGGGCATAAGTTGTGCTTTTGATTCTGTTATTTGGGATTCTCTTTTCCTTATTTTGGAAGAATTAAAATTTTCTAATAATTTAATTCAACTTACTCCCCATCTTTATAATGGATGCCAAGATTATATCAAAATAGGCACTTATACTTCGTAGAACATACAAATAATCAAATGGACTAAGCAGGGTTGCCCTCTATCCACCTTACTCTTTACTCTAGTAATGGAACCATTAGCTAAGTTAATAAGAATTAATCCAGATATTGAAAGTTTTAATGTAAGTCTGGATGTGACCTCCAAAATCCAATTGTTCACATATGATATTCTTCTCACAGCAAAGGGAAACAATGCTTCTATCTCTGCTGTTTTCAACATTATGGAGGATTTTCAAAGAAAGTCAGTTTTTTAATGATAAAAAGCTACTTCCTATCTTCCCCAATAATAATAGCTTAAATGAGAAGTTTAATAAATATTTAGCTCCATCAGATGAGTTAACTTATTTAGGAATAATATTAACTAAAAATATTAAAGACATGGTAGATCTTAATCATAATAAAACCTTAGACTCTATAAGAAAACATATACATAAATGGAATAAGCTTCCTTTCACAATGGATGAGATGCTATCTATTATTAAAATGATAATTGTACCAAAAAGTTTATATATTGTACAGTCATTATCACTATCTCCCTCTAAAACATATATTAAAAAGTTTAACTCAATGATTTTAAAGTTCCTATGGCTGCCAAATAAACCTAGAGTGGCTTAGCTCATCACTTGAGAGATTGATCTAGAGGAAGGATTGGTTTACCAGACTTGGAACTGTACTTGATGGCTTCGGTGATAAAAAAATATTTTTCTATTAACAGATAAACATTATACAGCTAAAGGGAAGATATTTTTAGAAACTTTGTGTTTTAACTCATGTGATGTATCTAATTCTCACAGACTGTCAATATTAAACAATTCTTTCATCTGGTTGCTAAAAAATGATCTTATTACATATAATATTCAAACGTTTATGTCTCACTATATGTTACGTATCTTGAAGAACTTCAAAAATTTTATTTGCAAAAATCCAGTTTATAAAGCCTGGAGTTTCCTCCTTTTCTCTATTGCCTATACGCAAGGTAATGTGTCTTCTCTAGATCTTACAAAGATGATGGTATTTAAGGAAAATAATTTGATTTATTGGTTTCAGTTGTTGACAGATGACAAGTTGAACTCTTTGTATATTTTAACTGCTAAATATGAATAAGTAATGATTTTTGGTTGGAATTAAAAGCCTGAAGACAGTATGTACTCAACAAAATCAACCTAATGTCAACTGCTATAAAAATGTCTGTCCCTAAATTATTCAACCTATTAACCTTGTTCTTACAGTATAAATTACCTAATAACAGCAAGCTTTCACAAACATATAAAATAATTAGATATGAAACAAAAAGTTATTTGGAAAATTATTGTAGCTATTTCTCCTTATTTAATAATTCTCTGCCCAATGATGAAAATAAGACAATAATATTAGCGTCATTCAAGTCAATCACTTTTTCACTTAAATGGAGATTGTATGCTTGGAAATTTATATATAGATTCTTTTTGACCCCTCTCATCATGGGGAGAAATTAATAAGAGAGACATTCTGTGCTGGAGATGTAAAGTGGAAACAGAGGCTAACTGGTCCCATATGTTTCCTGCTTGTATAATTCTTAAATCATATTGGGACAATATTAATAACTTCCTGCAGGCTTATTTTCAGACAAATTTGTCCTATCTAAATCTTTGATTTCATTCATTACACCATTTCCTGCCTGTGTACAAAAAATTAAATATCCCTTGGTTTGGTCCATCTTAACTGTTGCCAGAAAGGTTATAACTAGAAAATGGAAGTCTGAAACTTTGCACTCTTTCTCAGAATTCAAAAATATTATAACCGAAGTTTGCCACTTGGAATTGCTGATCCATTAGAACTACGTCATCATATAACATGTGGTATAAATTAATAGTCTTATTGGATAAAGACTCATTAAACTTTTGAAATAATTTTATTTATATTAATGTTTTGTGTTATTTTCATGTGGTGGACACCTTTTTGATTCTTTTGTTTTTATTATTGTTGAATTTCTATTAAGCATTCTATGTAATTGATTATTTATATATGAAAATCACTAAACCTGTTTACAAAATCATAAAATAATCAATTTCTGTTCTCAAATTGCCCATTTTATATGCCCACTGTTTATTGTCCCATAAATACAACTTTCCACTTTTTAATATCTCTGAAATTACCTTCACATCTGCCCTTTCTTTTGTCATTTGTCTTAAATCAAAATTAAAATCTTCTAAGAATACTATATGCATATTAATTCTAAGATAATTAAGAATCTTACTAAACATTATCTCTCCTTGTTTCTATAAAGCATATGCATATACTGCAATAATTCTATATACTTAGTTCTTCTATCATACATCTAGTATTGTCATTCTTCCCAATATCACTAACATATAATCCAAAATTTCTATTGATTTTTACTTATAATTGTTATAATTGAGCACTTACCTTATCCTATATTCCATGTAAGTTTACCTTCCCATAATTCATTCACTTATATCCTCTCTTCTTCTGTTAAAATTCTTGTGTCTAATAATATTATAATATCCATTTCAAGTGACTCACACCATTCTAACACACCTAACCTTCTTTTTTTGCACTCTTTATACTATTCGCATTTATGGCTAAGATTTTTACTTTTTGAAAAAATAGTTATTATTCTCATCTTTTTCCTTTTTATTCTCTCCTAAACCTATAAAGTCACAAAATGAGTCTTTATTAATGTGAATAAATGATCTTACCTCTCTTGGTATGATGCCCAGTGGTGCAATAACATTGTCGCACAGTTCATACCTCTCAAGTTCCCTGCCCTTCTTACTGTATATTCTTATATGCTATTCCCTTTTCATCTTTGTTTTCTTCTCTTCCTTTTTTCAACCTCTCTTACAGTTTGGACGTATAACTTCTTCCTTTCTCTTCTTATGTCTTTACTTCTTCTTCTTCTTGTATCCTCCCCATTACACCATGACACTGATTTCTCATTTTCCATCTGACTCTATTCAATTAAGTCTTTCAAGTAGACATCCTGCAATCCTCCAAACTGGAGGGTTGTAACAATGCACTCCAATTGCAATTCAGCCTCTCCCTCGAATAACTTTAACTGAAACAGCATTTCCATGTCCTGTGAAGGCTCTACCTTTTTCAATAGCAATTTCTTGTGAATATCCACCATCTCATCTCTTTTCTCCTTCATCTCCTCCATTTTATTTAATATTTCCTCTAGTTGAAAACTCTCTTGCAAAGGCTTGACTACATTCTGCCATACTCCATCACCATTTTCTCTGCTCTCAACAAGCTTATTATGAACACCATTACTCTCCATACTGCTCCCTGCTTCTCCAAGTTGCCTCCATGCTCAGACCAGAAGCAGGAAGTGTCAAAACCAATCATGTACAAAAGTAGGGTTTTATATTTGCAAACATTCATACATTTCATATTGTTTACATATTTACAAATTCTCATATTTACATTATTTACATAAATAACATAGCTCAATATATCAACGTCTTTTTAAGTGTTTCTTCCTACCCTTTTACCCGCAACCAAAACTATATTTTCCAATATTTTTGTCAATGTTCATTTCCATTGTATTTGATCTCATTAAGTCTCTCATTCCAAACTGTCCATGTTACATAAACTATAACTTTCTCCATTTTCTTTGCCTTTTCTTGAGATCTTATTGCATAACTATATTCTATCATGTCCATATTTAACATTTCAAATAATCTTTAACCAAATCATATTTACATTCTTCTTTCCACAACTTTTGAATTATTTTACATTTTAAAAATACATGTTCTGTAGCTTTAATCTCTTTATCCGTATTACATATTCTATCTTGTTTACTTTTCTATGCCATATTTGCTTTTACTGATAATTTGCCCATGGACAACTTCCACAAAATATCATTACATTCTTTAATTCTTTTATAATTTGCATAACTCATCATTATTGCTTTTTTCTTACTTGTTTCTAACTCTTTCCATTGATCAACAAAATAAAAAGATTTCATAATATTAACATTTTCAACAATGACACTTTTACTTCTTTTCTTCATTTCCATACCTTCCCAAATTTGCTTGATTTACCATACATTATTGTCTCTACCAAACTCTTATTATCTTTCATAACTCCTTTTAATACTTTATACATATTTAAAGAGGCTGAATGTAAAATTAGGTTTATCAATCCCAGTTCCCTTGCTCTTCTTTCATAAATAAAATCCCTCTCTTTACATGGTTCTGTCTTGGTCCCCAAATGAATGAAAATATTATCATACTTTCTTTTTCATACATCACTGGTATCAAGCATAATTTCTTTTTCATACATCACAGGTATCATATAAATATTTGCAACATAGGCTATTTTACCCAGTATTATAGTATTTATCAAATGTGTTTTCTTTTTATATGAAAATTGATATGTTTTCCAGAAAGCAATCACATCTTTAATTATTTTAATAACCTTGCTCATGTTTAAATTCACTTCTACCACATACTATCCCCCAATATATCTGTATACTTTTCATTCTATTCTACACCTCCTGTTATCCATTTATAACCAAAACCTTTGCTTTTCTATTTGTTTATACTTAAACCAATTTTCTTTAATATAATACTTCATTTTTTATTTCTTCCATCCATGATTTATTTTTACCAATTATTACAATGTCATCTGCATAAGTATGCATTATCTGTATTTGTACCTCATTCATCATTTTATATCCTCCATTACTTGCCATTTTATTTATTTCCACCACTACTAAATGCATGGCCAGTGAAAATGTCACTCTGCTAACTGGACATCCTTCATTTTATTCTACACTCTATTTTCACATTGTTTCCAATCCAACCGTTTATGTTTAATTTCACATATTTTTAAATTATATTGATTTAATATCGGTAATACTTTGTCACTTATGTTATATTCCTGCAAATTTCTCCATACTGCTTCATATTGGATATTATCATATGCCTTCCATCACCTATCATAACCTTTGTTTGTTTTTTTATTAATAATGTCATCAATAACTTATTTTATTAACCACAACAAATACTGACTTTCCTTTCCCTTTCTTCCATACACATTTTGATCATATAGCCTTTCCATTTCACAATGTATTCTTTTAGCTATTATCTGTGTCAGATTTTTCATCTCATCTTTATTTTCTTTCTTATGCATGAATTTTAAAACCCGTACAGATTTCCTTCTACTTAATCCCCATTTATATCCATTAATTCATTTGCATAAATATAAATTTTTGCCAGCCTTCCATTTCTTTACACATGTTAAATTCTATCCCATCTAATCCTGTGGCTGAATTTATGTTAATATATTTCATAATATCATTCAACACCCTTATATTTAGTTTTTTCTCTAAATATTCATGGGGGGGATTCAATAAAGGCTACACAGAGTGATTTTCTCTGTAGGCATAATGGTACAGCCTAACATGGAAAGTGGCAGCTGAGCGATCCAGTAAAGAGAGCAGAGGGGCGTGCATGATTGTGCAGACATGGAAGTATCCGTGGAATGCAAATCACCTCATAAGCAGGTAAAATCCATGCAAATGAGGGTGATTTCTGACCCAATAAGCTAAACGGTACCCATGTAGTAGATGTGTTGGTGTCAGAAATGTAAATGGAAAGTAACCATGTACAGAAATGTAAAAATTAAACAGAGGCTGTAAAAGCCCAAATACAAGGTTGGATATTGCAATGTAGGGATGGAAATGGACAAAACTATGCCCAGTGAGTCTAAAAAGCAATGCAAATCATTATAAAATATTATCTTTTTTAATACAAATTACTTATGCAGCATGCAGCAACACACAAACATGCCATTATGCAAACAAAAATATTAAAATGTTGAAAAACTGAAAATAAGACATTTGCAAAAATAATGCGTTATAGTGCTCTGTCTGCAGAGTGTACAATGGTAGGTTTCAGTGGTTACTAAGGAGGCAGGCCCTAGAGTAGTGAAGTATCCAGGGAATATGGAAGGATCTGTATATGAATGAGCTGGGGTTACTGAATAGCACAAATGGGCCCCTGTGTCCACAGATAAAACCTGTATATGGCCAGAATCATGTTGATGTTAGTAGAACAGGTAGCTGACATCAAAAAG
Organism: Protopterus annectens; assembly: GCF_019279795.1. Classification (NCBI taxonomy): domain Eukaryota; kingdom Metazoa; phylum Chordata; order Ceratodontiformes; family Protopteridae; genus Protopterus; species Protopterus annectens. The sequence continues at coordinate 685,358,096 of NC_056749.1, read as the reverse complement.
GGGTGTGTCACTCTGTGTTTAAGCAGACTGGAGCTCAGTGGTGCCCATTTGCACTCAGCTAAGCAGAGGGTTGTGTCCAGTGCTGCTAACGTGCTTAGTCCCACAGCTCATGTTTTAGCTGGTTTAAGCTAAGCTGAGTGTGCTCATGCTTGAGGGTATGTCCAGACTGCTTTGCAATGTTTATACTAGCGCCACGGGTTTGCATGCTGAACCCCAGTGCTTCGCAGTGAAACAAATTAAAAACAAATACAAGGAAATAGCCTGGGAAAGCCAATCAAGTATAAATGATGGTAACCCCTGTTCCACTGACACAGGGTCATTTGAAACCTTCACTGATAGATCTGGCAGGTGGAGTGCATCATAGTCAGCCAATCACACAGGCTGCATCTGCAGCACACCACTATAAAGTATGCATACACCCTTCAATCTGATTTTTTCCACATACTCTGCACCAAAGGATTACACACTTGGGAATTTTAACTGACAAAATCATAGGGCTGCTGCTGCTCTTCTACATCTGTATGTGCTAGAGGCTGAGGTCAGTTACATAGGTGTGCCCAGTATGTCCTGGTCTTGGCAAAGAGGCAATGCATAGCACATGCACTGACATCCTAGGGACCTTGGGATTGACACCTCACTCCAACTCACATACGTAGTAAAAAGGATGCCAGCCACAACACACAACCTGTACCTTACCATGTATTGGCTATGTACTGCATGCATCCAACAGAGTCAGTCCTGAAGCACTGTTATCTAAACTGCTGCAGGCATAAAATAAGTTACTTTTCTTTACAACAAATGTATGGGGTACTTGACTATGATAGTATATGTATGGACCTTCTGCATGTATACAAAGGAATAGAGTGAGCTACTGGGATACCTGCAGACAACTGACAGCTATGTGGGACAAGAGGAACTCTCTGCCCAATACTGGCTGCTCCATAATATGCAGTAGGTCCCAGGGCAGCAAAACCCACTGCACTATGTGAGGGAAATGACAAACAGCAGGGTCATAGGACAGATGCATGACTGTCAATGCTAGAGTCCCCTAACCCTAACACACCCATGTTCCCATACAACTGCAGTAACATTATGTTACACCACACAATTCCAGGGCTGTCCCAATCAACCTGGTGACATGTTCTATTTCCACAATATGTAGGGGTCAATGTGCTATGTATGTCTGTGGTTGACAGTGTCAGGAAATAAACTATGCTGTCTGGTGGCTGTTGTGGCTTAGTGGGCTATGTACATTACTATGGTTGATGGTGTTCATAGTTCGAGACTAGCTGCACCTAGTATTTTGCATGTAAGCTACACTTATGGTAGGAGTTCTACAGACTGTCCATATGTCACTATTTGTTACTGCAAGAAAGCTGGGAAAAGCCAGAGACAAAGGAGGGACAGGAGCCACAGATATGGACAGTACACAGCTCTGAGTAACCTAGAGAGTGGCTAGTAGAACAGCAGGTTGTAACAAGTCAGAGTAGTAGCAGGATGTCAAGGCTGTCACATAACTGTGTCAGTACTTACAACAAGTCAGTGGGCACCATCATACTTCTCAAATGTAATAGTGTCACAGAATGTCCATATTTTTGCCTCATATTTCTGGTCTGTTTTTCATAACATTGCAGTTTTCTGGCAAACTAGTGGGAAATCAAGAAAAGTTGACATTAGAAAATAATGACAGACATTTAAGATGCAGACATCATACCCTTCAGAAAATTCATGCTAATACAAATCCTGTAATTCTACCAACTGTCTAAGTTTATAAGAACAATATTAAAAAATGTCCCTACTTTTGGGCCCAAGTCCCACTTTTATATATGGATTTATCCATATTTCTTGCTATAAGAGGTTGAGAAATATCAGCTCCATGTAGCATTATAATACCAAATACAACACAAACTGTCTGAGGACCAGAGCAGACATATGGGGCACAATGCTGGACATCCTGCAAAACAGGTACAGTCAGAGGTGTGAAGTCTGTAACTCTGTGTGTGGTGTTACATCTTGTACCCCAGTCATAGCATACCTACAACTACACAGAGCTGCAACTGTGGACAAAGCCAGGAACAGGAGCAGGACAAAAGCTCACATATAAGGAGAAGAATGAACTACTGGAAAAACAAATGTAAAAAGTGCAGAGAAGAACAGTCCATGCAGTATCAAGGGTTCCCTGCTGTGTAAGGAGTCAGTAACGCAAATGTCTGTCAGCAATTCCTCACATCAATCTATAATGATCTGCCACTGATCTACCAGGAAATAACATTGCTATGTAAAATGTACCAGACATATGATGAAAAGCCCTGTTCAGTCTAATACAATCTGTACACACCCTAGGTATGAGTCAGATATTATGGCCAGCACACAGCTGGGAATCCCTTGGTCATTATATCAGGTATGTGCTGGACTGTGTAATTAGCTGCAGCAGCCAATTGGCTGTGGCATACAAAATCCCGGACTGGAGTCCCTTGTAAGTACTGATGGTCACACTGGGCATGGTCCTACACTTAGCTAATTTCAGTCCATGTCTAAAGCCTCATCTGCCTATAGAACAGAGATGTCAATATATCTTTGTCATACAGACAGCTATGTATACCTGGCTCTCCCTATCCCATCAGACAAAATTACCCTTGTCTATCAGTATGTGGCACATATAAGATATATATGTATCTGTAGAGTTTTATATATATATTTATATATCTATATCTATATTATATATTATATAGAGAGAGACAGAGATAGGGGGGAGAGGCATAGAAAGGTATAGAGTGATGTAGTGCTGCAGCAGTTACACACCAAGTGTTACCAGTAGCACGTCCAACTAGTACTGTGAGCTGTACTGTGTATTAGTAGGGAGGTAGGGGTTCTAATTTCACATTAGCCACCTTGTCTGTGTTTGTAAATATTCCACATACAGCAGCATACACATGCCTATGTCTGTGGAATGGCCAATCATTTTATGGCTCTGTGACTAGTGTCCTCCAGAATAGTGGCCTTCCTGTCAACAGCTGCTGATGTCATCCACCCCAACAGCAGTGGCAGACATTCTTCAAGCACATAAGGTTTGTGGTGCAATGAATATGTATGTAGCACTGCACTCTATACAGCTAGATAGATAGGAGTTCTAATCCCAACAGTGGCAGCCCTGTGAGTGTGTGCTTAAGTACCTTGCAACAGTGTGTCTGTCTTGCCTATGTGTGCGCAATGCTAATGCATTTTAAGGCCCATGCCTACCTGTTAACCCCCACATTGGCTTACTTTACAGGGCCTGCTGATGTCATCCACCTTAGAACAGTGAGATGCTCTCCAAGCACATAAGCTCAGTGGCACATGTGATAAGTACATAGCACTCTAGTATATATATCTAGATAGGTAGGGATTCTAGTCCAAAGAATGGCAACTCTTGTGAGTATGAGTGGATGTGAGTAAATATATCTCCTAAAAGTAGCGTGTCTGTCTTGCCTATGTGTGACCAATGCTAGTACATTTTAATGTCCATGCCTACCTGTTAGCCCCCACATTGGCTTACTTTACAGGGCCTGTTGATGGCATCCACCTTAGAAGCACCATTAGACACTCTCCAAATATATAAGCTTAGTGGTGCATGTGATAAGTACGTAGCACTATAGTATATACATCTAGGGGCTCTAATCCCAACAAACACATCTCTATGAGTGTGTGTGCACCCACCTTTCTGTAGTGCTGGTGGTACTGCCACTATGGGAGCGTGGCTGTGCACAGCCACATGGACTGTCAGTTGATGTTGGTGCTGACCTACATCCACGTGTCGAACACCTTACTCCAACCACATGTTTTAGTACAGACAATGCACGGTTAAGAACTGACAATGCGTCACCCCACTGTCTATCCACTACATCAACAAAATGATGCATGGCATCACCAATGTTGTGGATGGAGTCATGGATGCCAGACAGTGATGCATCCATGATCCTGAGCATTCATCTGGTGTTGCGTTCAGAATATGCCTGTGCCTCCATGATGGACTGAAACATGCGTTGAGTGATTCATGTTATCACACCTATGACAGGTGGTGGATAGGCAGCAGTCTTCCTTCAAAGTCAATCTGCCTGTGTAGGACCTTGCCAACTCTCTGGCTATGGCTAGTGTCTACATTTACAGATGCCATAGTAGCCACACTCTACTGTTCAATGTCACCACCCTCTAACTGTCCAATATCTGTGGGCCACAGGGGACTGGGTATGTGTGGGCATACTGACTGTGTGCATGGACATTGGGGAGGAAATGGGATGTTAACCCTTGGGACAGATTTAGCTGTCAACAATCCCACCTGTGGCTCACTATGGCCACCATCATCATCCGATGAAACTCTGACATCAGGTTGTGAAGGGGACAGATTCCAACCCCCATGGTCACCTGTGAGGAGGAAGACAATATGACTACATTTATACATGCACTATTTATGTCTGCTGATCCACACACACACACACACACACACACACACACACACACACACACACACACACACACACACACACACACACATACAAATACAGGTGAGGTGCCATAACTACATTATACATACCACTCCTTATTACTGATTCCATGCACAACACACAAGCAGACCAGAACAGACACAGACAAGATAGGCCCTTAACAACATGCAGTGCACCTACATCAGGTTAATGTTGCCAGTATTATACACCTGTGAGATAAGCGACATGTCAGTGTATGTGATGGACCTTCACCTAAAACACAATGCACCCATCTCCAACATACTATTGCTCCTTGCATAGTAGACTGCATACACCTTCACAAAGATATGTGAAAATGTGTTACAGCTCCTGCAAACATGCTACTGTGATTATCAATTCAATGTACTGCAGTGATCTCTCCACAACTGAACATACAGGTATTGTACTATGGCTAAGATTAACAGTTGTGTCCATGGCAAATTGGCAGCCATTAACATTCCTAGGGTATAGATGAGGCATAACAAAACAGTTTCACACTCACTGGCTACAGGATGTTAGAATCCAGCGACACCAGATGAAAATATGGAATTTCAGGGGAGAGGTATTGTAAACAAACACAAATGTGGCATTGGTAGAGGACAATACATATGCGTATATCAACATGTGCAGTACAAACTGTGATACTGCCCACATTGCTGACATTCTGAGTATCTTTGCACACATGTGTATTACAAACCTCCCCCATAGGCAAATTGGCCTGGCATCTCTGTGCAGGTATGCAGAGGCTGCCACTATGACTGCTACAGTATTAAAGTGATGAGAGCAGAAGGCTTACCTGGACACTCCTCTGCTGTGGAAGCTGTGCCACCCACCTTCATGACATATGGGGTGATGGATGCTTGTGAGCTGGTGTTTGAACCCAGGTTTGCCAGGAATGCCTCTGTGGCCAGGAGTGGCTGTTGTGTTGCAGGCCCTCCACCTGTGCCAACATGGTCCCTGGCCACAACGGTGACCCTTTGCCATGCAGCATTTATCATGTTAGTGACCCGGAGTCAGACCTGCTCATAGCTTCTTTCCTGTAGCCTGATGTGATTTACTGATGCAACAAGGTCTGCCCACAGTGCAGCACATTGTTCCTAATTATGGTGACTCCTCGACAGCAGGATGACATGATGCAATCTGAGGCGGTTAACTACAACTTCATTCTTGGCTGCAGAAAAAGGTGGGTTCCTCTGTTTGTACTTCACTCCTGAAAGACAAGAAAAGGGGAACACGTCACAGGACCACATACATTGCTTTCTATTATGTACACACCCTGCACATCCACATTTGCCAGCACTACCCTCCACTAACTCCCACATGATACCCCGCCATCTCTCACCACAGTATGTATGTGACTGTCAGCAACATAGCAGCAATACATCATGCCTATCCCTCCTCATCATGCTGTTTCTTGCTACTTGCTGCATGTTCTCCAATGTGTTCAACTGCATTTTTCTGTTGCACCTATTTTTATTTGTTTACAGCCTGTATACATTGTATGTGCTAGTGTAAGCTTCCTACTTTTGTTTTAATCACCTAGGCTTCCTCCCTCAGATTCTGACAAATATAGCTGGACAATGTCCTACAGTTTTCCTTGCTAGTCTGGTTGATATGGGCATCCTGACACAGTGTAGCAACTGCATCATGTACATGGACAACCATCTACAAACACCACCAAGGAACACAATTTGTGAGAGATGCAATGACATTAGGAACCTACAGTCCATGCTCTCTCCCTCTCAAGCCCATATATCTGGCACTGAAAAGGTTGACAACACAATCAGTACACCTCAGACAACACCCACACCTACACAACACACATCCACATATGCAGAGGTGCTCAACATAAACATTCTCAAACAAAGGAGACCTCTGAGACAGAAACAAATGCGAACTCAACAGCCCTGCACACCACATACCACGCATAGTGACATACCTGTGTCCCACAGCCACTAAGGCATCATAGGAGACTCCAGTGTGAGAGACACAGATATGCATCTCACCAGGCTGTATAAGAAGGTCACGGTTACTTGTCTGTCAGGTGCCAGATTCTGCCATATCACATACGCACTGCTGTCTCTCAACAACAGATACTGTTATGAGTCTGTCATAGTCCATGTTGGTGAGACTGATCCGAGACATGATTGAGCCCACTGATTATGTGTCCCAGCCAGGTATTCCCATAGCCTTAAGCAGCATTCTGCCATCATCAATAATGATGCTGCAATACAATCAGGAAATGATTGACCTTAACAATTGGCTTGGTTTCTGGTGCCATTCCAGGGGACTCCAGTACCTGACAGCCTGGGATGATATGATCAACAGACCACAATGCTTTGCCAAAGATGGCCTCCATCTGTCTCACCTGGCCTTCAAGCTTCTGGCTATGGTTCTTGCCACCCCCATAGTGCCTTTATTAGGAAAAGTGGTGACATTAACACTACCAACATAAAACTGCAACAAATCACAAATTGAAGGCCATGCTGCTAAACGTTAAAAGTCTAAACATGAATTTGCACATATTGCAAGCAGACTTAACTGAAAATGCTGACATCTGTGCAGTCACAGACACATGGATCAAAGCTGCAGACAGCATTCCAGCCTGACACATGGTCGCCCATCCTATCATACAGTCAGACCCCAGGTGTGGGGAGTAAAGCCAAGGGACGTGCATTTCACTATATATTAAAGACATACACACCTCCAGGGTGGTCAAACAGTAAGTCACACAGGAGACACTCCAGGTGCAGTTAGCCATTACCAAGATCCTATTCAAATCATAGCTAGCTACCATCCCCCACATGTAACCAGGAAGCCCATTCTGCCTATATGGACCTGTTCAACTCTATCAGGATTCAGCTCTGTACTCTAATCCTGGGTGACTTTAAATACCCAAACATAGACTGGAAGAAGTACTCATGCCAGCACACAAATGCCAAGAGATTCATGGACTTTGGCAATGCAAACACCTTGGAACAGCTAGTTGCTACCTGTACGAGGTGAATATCTCTTGGAGTTGATATTAAACAACATGGGTAACCACTGCAGCATCCCTACAGTATCATCCTCAGTGGTAAAACCAAGAATAAAGCAGTCACATTTGCAGTTACCATCTCCCACAATACCCATGTTGCTAGGGTCAGACATACAAAAATCTCCAAAGTTGATTACAGCCTCCTGAAAGATGGTATAAACAGCTTCACAGCCCCCTCCCCCTCTGCAGAAACTAGCACCAATATCCACAAATACAGCAAAGTACTATATACTTTTGTATAGATGCATGGAGTCAGGTATACCCAACAGGACTACATCATCCTTTGGAAGGATAAGTAAACATGTCTGGTGGACATCTGCAATAAATAGACTCTATAACAGGATTAAAATATTGCTGTCTGAGACCAAGAAGGAGCAGGTGCCCAATTTGATGCAATGTCTCCTAAGCCTGAACAAGCAAATAAGAGCACCACTGAAATCCTGCAAAGCAAACTCTGAGCCCACATTAGCAACATCCCCTACAGATAATCATATCTCCTTTTTCACATATGTCTGCAACCTCAGAGGAAGCACCCAGACCTGCTCAGAAGTGGTGGTCAAGGATACAAGATATACAAGTGCTGTAGATATAACAAACTTGCTGCCTGACAGAGTCAGTGAAAGCTTCACCCCCTGTCCCCCCATCAGTACACCAGGACATCCATGGTACCTGCCCCCTTCCCCTTATATCTAGGGAACAGGTCATTACTGCCATCTCAAAGTCATGGAATACAGCCTGCAAAGGAACTGATCACATCACAGGATGCATCCTACATGACCTCAAGCATAAACCTGCAGCACCATTAGGGACTGTATTCAACAAAAACCTGAATACTGCCTTTGTCTCATCTGAGTGGAGGACACCCACTGAAAACCCTTTACACTAAGGTGGAGCATCCACTGATGCAGCACATTATAGACCCATCAGCCTAACTAACCTCATCTGCAAGGCCATGGAACAGATTATCGTGAACCTCATTAACAAGGACAATGGCGGCATCCACACACTTGATCACACACAGTTTGGCTTTGTTAAGAGGGGATCATGCCTGCTACATTTGGTTGACTTCTTTGACACAGTCACTAAAGCCATGGATGAGGGGGAGATAGTGCACACTGCCTATTTTGACCTGGCCAAAGACTTTCACAGTATTCCCCACTTGGTCCTAATAGATATATGCTCTCAACCAGGCATCAATCCATATGTTACCAGATGGGTAGTACACTGGCACACTGACAACACCCACCTACTCAATATAGGGTAAGCTAACTCAATGGTAGACCCATAATTAGCGACATAATCCAGTGTTCTATCTTAGGGCCTCTGTTATGTGTGCTTTACTCTTCTGAAGTGCAGAGCACAACCAATGGGCTATGGCTGACCATGTTTGCAGAAGACTGGAAGCTGGGTGCTGTCACCAAATCCCCTAGTGATGTGGACATCTACCAAGAGGGTCTCACACAGACACATGAGTGGTGCCAGACACATGGTCTCGGGCTGCATACCACAAAATACAGCATCATCCCCTTTGGGAGAGTGACATCCCCACAAATTATCACATTACTAACAACATCCTAAGCACACAATCAGTCATGAGGGATTTGGGCACACAGGTTGATGGCACCATGACATTTGACCACCATGTCACTTCCTTTGTAAGGAAAGCCTTCCATGTGCCCCACCTCATACGTAAGGGTATCTCATCCAGGGACATGGGGGGTCATAATATCCCTGTATTCTTTCCTAATGAGGCCCATTATTGAGTATAATGCCCCTTTTATCATGTACCTCGCAAAGCACATGCAGCAGCTCGGGAGACCACAAAGTTTCCTCACCAGGGAATACCAGGCCCTCAAAAATCTACCATACAAAGATAGGCTAAATGCCCTATCCCTCTACCCGGTTTCATACAGACTCCTCAAAGGTGACCTCTGTGTGGCATACAAGGTGATCATGGACTCCACCTTGATAGACTGCACATCCGCAATTCAAACTCCACTCGAGTAACCAGTACATGTGCCCTCAACCTGGTCTGTGACATCAGCAGGAGCTGTTGGCAGGTCACAGGTGTGTGCCACACACACTCACCCAGCTGTGGAATGGACACCCTGTCCACATCAGGCAGAGTACCTCTTTACCCCTTTTTAAGCAAAACCTAGATAACGAGATGGTAAACAGGACATACACCCTTGGGATACCACCTGTGTCCCTGTTGGACTGAGGCATCAGGTGCTGACTTGCATAAACATGGGGTAAACTCTGAGCTAGGCTTATGAGGGCCTCCGGGCCAATAGCCTAGTAACCTCCTATGAGCCTAGGTATACTGGTTATGGCCCTGTGTGCTGTGACAGACTGTGTTGTTATGTCTCCACACCCATCACTGCCATCTACTGACATGTGTCCTCAATAGGCGATGTCCCAGTACCATGTTATACAGCCACTATCCAACAAATAGGTGAGTGGTACTACAAGTGTATGGGGATAGTCCAGCAACATGTGTGTGACCCAGTGACAGACAGCACTGCAAACGTGTTGTAGGGTATCCTCCCTGTAGGTTTCCAACATCCACAATACTCAGATGTTTGCAGAATGTGTACATGTGCCTGATATATGTGGACCCTCTGCCAGACAAATGTGGATGTGTGGCAAACAGTTGGACAATACATAATGGTTGTTCCCAGACTGTGGGGAATCTGGCTGTCACACGCCAGACCACTCAGAAAACAGTTATGGTACATTAATATCTGGTACTGTATTTATTTGCTTACTTTGTATACTCAATATGTACACTCTGTCACTGAGGCCTGGTCTGTGTTCCCTGATGACTACTGACTATCACTTGCTGTCCTGCTGCAGACCACTCAGAAAAAAGTTATGGTACATTAATATCTGGTACTGTATTCATTTGCTTACTTTGTATACTCAATATGTACACTCTGTCCCTGAGGTTTGGTCTGTGTTCCCCCACAACTACTGACTATAACCTGCTGTAGGGGCTCAACAGGTATGCTAGGCATAGCTCCCAAGTGATGAGCTATGGGTGCGGAGTACACAGTGACCTAGCCAGAGTACATCAGGAACAGTCAGGGACACCTGTACAATGCTTGAAGTATGCCTGTGTGACATTCACAGACTGAGAGGAGCTGACTGATAGTACATCATGTGAGATGCCAGCTGTATCCACCAGTAATTACTGTCACTATTGTGTAAAACACAATCCAGTAGCATTTGTACATGAGCCAACCATTGTTGGAGGGACTCAGGGGGACAGAGCTGTGATCTATATCACAGCAGACAGAGCAGGAAGGGAAGTCTGTAGGTGCTAGACAGCTGACTAACAGCAACATGTCATTCCAAGATATGTACTACAGACCTGTTGTAATCCCTATTTCCCATAACTGCATCTTCCCATCTGCATCTCATTACATGGGAACTTCTATTACATACCTAGAATAGTGCCGTTCTCCTTTATGTGCACAGATCCAGTAGTATAATGCTTATGTTCTCACAGTCTGTCTTCATACAGAAAGTCACAGACCTGTTTACTATAGGCAGCAGCTTGACTTTTGTAGGTAATGCTCATGAACAGGTGATTGCATGTGCACCAATCTGTGGCTCACACTTGCTAATTGTATCCAGATTAGCTGGGTTGCATTTTCATTAGACAATGGCATGGCACCACAGTGCTATATTTAAGGCCTTCATGAAGGCCATGACCCTGCTCCTGGCCTGTGAGATGTACATTATTGAGATGTGGGGACTATAGTATCACGGAGGGTATTTAAAATACCGTCCACTGTCTGGATTTATGTGGTATGTTCACAGTTGTGCATGCTATGTTTGGGCATTGTGAACAGACTTTCTAATTATGTGCCAGTTTACTGTTTAACAATGTGGGTTGAGGTCAGTAAGGGGACAGACAGATGTGAGTGTTATATGTCATTTGCATCAGAATATGCATGCTGCTGCAGTAGCTACTGGTCTATCAGCCGTGTATGTTTGTAGGGGGAGGCTGTGACACATGTCCCTGTCACTTAACCACCCCCACCTCTTTATGTATGGGTGTTGTGCATTCAAGGTGTTTGGGAGGTTTGGTAGGTCTGTAGCAGGCAGCTGGACATACTGCCACATATGTTGCAGGATGCAGCTGCTGCATTCTGCCCAGGAGTCATACTGAGGATTTTGAATGCATTGGGGGACAGCAAACAGTATATGTCAGTGAGGGAAAAGTGTCAGCTCTGTTGTCACAGGATAGCCAGGGAGAGGGTACCCATAACAGTCCAGGTGAGGCATGTGCCTCAGGTACATATGTTATGTAATAGTGCTATCTAGAGAGTGGTAGGTGACATTTAGGATGCCTATACAAATTTGTGAAGTGTGTCCCAACCTACAGGCCTTTGACATGCTAATATGGGTGGCAGTGACTGCAGTAGCAGCAACCTGTTCTGCTTAAAATTGCAGGGCTCAATCAAATTTTTGTTGTTTTGACAAGTATGTACTTGACATGCAACAGACTGGAATGGAAGCCAGGACTGTGAGAGGCAAAATGTACAGCATGCTAGGATGACTGCAGTAGCAGCAACCAGTTTTGATTAAAATTGCATGGTTCAGTCAGTTATTTGTTGCATTGGCAAGCATGTACTTGATGTGCAACAGACTGGAGTGGAAGCCAGAACTGTGGGCGGCAAAATTTAAAGCATGCTAGGAATGTAAAAGTTTGAGCTACTGAACGGAGCTACTGAGTCAATACTATAGCAGGTTTATTTGCGAGACATATGTGCATGCATACAGTCTGTTACACAGGATTGGTATGAACATGTGTGTTCAGATGGTTATGAAATGTGACACTGAACTGTCTGTAATGATTTTCTAATCTCAATCTGTACTGACTTGCCAGTACTTCAGCACACAGAACGTATTGGCTATGTACTGCATGCATCCAACAGAGTCAGTCCTGAAGCACTGTTATCTAAACTGCTGCAGGCATAAAATAAGTTACTTTTCTTTACAACAAATGTATGGGGTACTTGACTATGATAGTATATGTATGGACCTTCTGCATGTATACAAAGGAATAGAGTGAGCTACTGGGATACCTGCAGACAACTGACAGCTATGTGGGACAAGAGGAACTCTCTGCCCAATACTGGCTGCTCCATAATATGCAGTAGGTCCCAGGGCAGCAAAACCCACTGCACTATGTGAGGGAAATGACAAACAGCAGGGTCATAGGACAGATGCATGACTGTCAATGCTAGAGTCCCCTAACCCTAACACACCCATGTTCCCATACAACTGCAGTAACATTATGTTACACCACACAATTCCAGGGCTGTCCCAATCAACCTGGTGACATGTTCTATTTCCACAATATGTAGGGGTCAATGTGCTATGTATGTCTGTGGTTGACAGTGTCAGGAAATAAACTATGCTGTCTGGTGGCTGTTGTGGCTTAGTGGGCTATGTACATTACTATGGTTGATGGTGTTCATAGTTCGAGACTAGCTGCACCTAGTATTTTGCATGTAAGCTACACCTATGGTAGGAGTTCTACAGACTGTCCATATGTCACTATTTGTTACTGCAAGAAAGCTGGGAAAAGCCAGAGACAAAGGAGGGACAGGAGCCACAGATATGGACAGTACACAGCTCTGAGTAACCTAGAGAGTGGCTAGTAGAACAGCAGGTTGTAACAAGTCAGAGTAGTAGCAGGATGTCAAGGCTGTCACATAACTGTGTCAGTACTTACAACAAGTCAGTGGGCACCATCATACTTCTCAAATGTAATAGTGTCACAGAATGTCCATATTTTTGCCTCATATTTCTGGTCTGTTTTTCATAACATTGCAGTTTTCTGGCAAACTAGTGGGAAATCAAGAAAAGTTGACATTAGAAAATAATGACAGACATTTAAGATGCAGACATCATACCCTTCAGAAAATTCATGCTAATACAAATCCTGTAATTCTACCAACTGTCTAAGTTTATAAGAACAATATTAAAAAATGTCCCTACTTTTGGGCCCAAGTCCCACTTTTATATATGGATTTATCCATATTTCTTGCTATAAGAGGTTGAGAAATATCAGCTCCATGTAGCATTATAATACCAAATACAACACAAACTGTCTGAGGACCAGAGCAGACATATGGGGCACAATGCTGGACATCCTGCGAAACAGGTACAGTCAGAGGTGTGAAGTCTGTAACTCTGTGTGTGGTGTTACATCTTGTACCCCAGTCATAGCATACCTACAACTACACAGAGCTGCAACTGTGGACAAAGCCAGGAACAGAAGCAGGACAAAAGCTCACATATAAGGAGAAGAATGAACTACTGGAAAAACAAATGTAAAAAGTGCAGAGAAGAACAGTCCGTGCAGTATCAAGGGTTCCCTGCTGTGTAAGGAGTCAGTAACGCAAATGTCTGTCAGCAATTCCTCACATCAATCTATAATGATCTGCCACTGATCTACCAGGAAATAACATTGCTATGTAAAATGTACCAGACATATGATGAAAAGCCCTGTTCAGTCTAATACAATCTGTACACACCCTAGGTATGAGTCAGATATTATGGCCAGCACACAGCTGGGAATCCCTTGGTCATTATATCAGGTATGTGCTGGACTGTGTAATTAGCTGCAGCAGCCAATTGGCTGTGGCATACAAAATCCCGGACTGGAGTCCCCTTGTAAGTACTGATGGTCACACTGGGCATGGTCCTACACTTAGCTAATTTCAGTCCATGTCTAAAGCCTCATCTGCCTATAGAACAGAGATGTCAATATATCTTTGTCATACAGACAGCTATGTATACCTGGCTCTCCCTATCCCATCAGACAAAATTACCCTTGTCTATCAGTATGTGGCACATATAAGATATATATGTATCTGTAGAGTTTTATATATATATTTATATATCTATATCTATATTATATATTATATAGAGAGAGACAGAGATAGGGGGGAGAGGCATAGAAAGGTATAGAGTGATGTAGTGCTGCAGCAGTTACACACCAAGTGTTACCAGTAGCACGTCCAACTAGTACTGTGAGCTGTACTGTGTATTAGTAGGGAGGTAGGGGTTCTAATTTCACATTAGCCACCTTGTCTGTGTTTGTAAATATTCCACATACAGCAGCATACACATGCCTATGTCTGTGGAATGGCCAATCATTTTATGGCTCTGTGACTAGTGTCCTCCAGAATAGTGGCCTTCCTGTCAACAGCTGCTGATGTCATCCACCCCAACAGCAGTGGCAGACATTCTTCAAGCACATAAGGTTTGTGGTGCAATGAATATGTATGTAGCACTGCACTCTATACAGCTAGATAGATAGGAGTTCTAATCCCAACAGTGGCAGCTCTGTGAGTGTGTGCTTAAGTACCTTGCAACAGTGTGTCTGTCTTGCCTATGTGTGCGCAATGCTAATGCATTTTAAGGCCCATGCCTACCTGTTAACCCCCACATTGGCTTACTTTACAGGGCCTGCTGATGTCATCCACCTTAGAACAGTGAGATGCTCTCCAAGCACATAAGCTCAGTGGTACATGTGATAAGTACATAGCACTCTAGTATATATATTTAGATAGGTAGGGATTCTAGTCCAAAGAATGGCAACTCTTGTGAGTATGAGTGGATGTGAGTA
This sequence comes from Protopterus annectens, assembly GCF_019279795.1. Taxonomy (NCBI): domain Eukaryota; kingdom Metazoa; phylum Chordata; order Ceratodontiformes; family Protopteridae; genus Protopterus; species Protopterus annectens. The sequence continues at coordinate 685,342,909 of NC_056749.1, read as the reverse complement.
AATATATCTCCTAAAAGTAGCGTGTCTGTCTTGCCTATGTGTGACCAATGCTAGTACATTTTAATGTCCATGCCTACCTGTTAGCCCCCACATTGGCTTACTTTACAGGGCCTGTTGATGGCATCCACCTTAGAAGCACCATTAGACACTCTCCAAATATATAAGCTTAGTGGTGCATGTGATAAGTACGTAGCACTATAGTATATATATCTAGGGGCTCTAATCCCAACAACAACATCTCTATGAGTGTGTGTGCACCCACCTTTCTGTAGTGCTGGTGGTACTGCCACTATGGGAGCGTGGCTGTGCACAGCCACATGGACTGTCAGTTGATGTTGGTGCTGACCTACATCCACGTGTCGAACACCTTACTCCAACCACATGTTTCAGCACAGACAATGCAAGGTTAAGAACTGACAATGCGTCACCCCACTGTCTATCCACTACATCAACAAAATGATGCATGGCATCACCAATGTTGTGGATGGAGTCATGGATGCCAGACAGTGATGCATCCATGATCCTGAGCATCCATCTGGTGTTGCGTTCAGAATATGCCTGTGCCTCCATGATGGACTGAAACATGCGTTGAGTGATTCATGTTATCACACCTATGACAGGTGGTGGATAGGCAGCAGTCTTCCTTCAAAGTCAATCTGCCTGTGTAGGACCTTGCCAACTCTCTGGCTATGGCTAGTGTCTACAGTTACAGATACCATAGTAGCCACACTCTACTGTTCAATGTCACCACCCTCTAACTGTCCAATATCTGTGGGCCACAGGGGACTGGGTATGTGTGGGCATACTGACTGTGTGCATGGACATTGGGGAGGAAATGGGATGTTAACCCTTGGGACAGATTTAGCTGTCAACAATCCCACCTGTGGCTCACTATGGCCACCATCATCATCCGATGAAACTCTGACATCAGGTTGTGAAGGGGACAGATTCCAACCCCCATGGTCACCTGTGAGGAGGAAGACAATATGACTACATTTATACATGCACTATTTATGTCTGCTGATCCACACACACACACACACACACACACACACACACACACACATACAAATACAGGTGAGGTGCCATAACTACATTATACATACCACTCCTTATTACTGATTCCATGCACAACACACAAGCAGACCAGAACAGACACAGACAAGATAGGCCCTTAACAACATGCAGTGCACCTACATCAGGTTAATGTTGCCAGTATTATACACCTGTGAGATAAGCGACACGTCAGTGTATGTGATGGACCTTCACCTAAAACACAATGCACCCATCTCCAACATACTATTGCTCCTTGCATAGTAGACTGCATACACCTTCACAAAGATATGTGAAAATGTGTTACAGCTCCTGCAAACATGCTACTGTGATTATCAATTCAATGTACTGCAGTGATCTCTCCACAACTGAACATACAGGTATTGTACTATGGCTAAGATTAACAGTTGTGTCCATGGCAAATTGGCAGCCATTAACATTCCTAGGGTATAGATGAGGCATAACAAAACAGTTTCACACTCACTGGCTACAGGATGTTAGAATCCAGCGACACCAGATGAAAATATGGAATTTCAGGGGAGAGGTATTGTAAACAAACACAAATGTGGCATTGGTAGAGGACAATACATATGCGTATATCAACATGTGCAGTACAAACTGTGATACTGCCCACATTGCTGACATTCTGAGTATCTTTGCACACATGTGTATTACAAACCTCCCCCATAGGCAAATTGGCCTGGCATCTCTGTGCAGGTATGCAGAGGCTGCCACTATGATTGCTACAGTATTAAAGTGATGAGAGCAGAAGGCTTACCTGGACACTCCTCTGCTGTGGAAGCTGTGCCACCCACCTTCATGACATATGGGGTGATGGATGCTTGTGAGCTGGTGTTTGAACCCAGGTTTGCCAGGAATGCCTCTGTGGCCAGGAGTGGCTGTTGTGTTGCAGGCCCTCCACCTGTGCCAACATGGTCCCTGGCCACAACGGTGACCCTTTGCCATGCAGCATTTATCATGTTAGTGACCCGGAGTCAGACCTGCTCATAGCTTCTTTCCTGTAGCCTGATGTGATTTACTGATGCAACAAGGTCTGCCCACAGTGCAGCACATTGTTCCTAATTATGGTGACTCCTCGACAGCAGGATGACATGATGCAATCTGAGGCGGTTAACTACAACTTCATTCTTGGCTGCAGAAAAGGTGGGTTCCTCTGTTTGTACTTCACTCCTGAAAGACAAGAAAAGGGGAACACGTCACAGGACCACATACATTGCTTTCTATTATGTACACACTGCACATCCACATTTGCCAGCACTACCCTCCACTAACTCCCACATGATACCCCGCCATCTCTCACCACAGTATGTATGTGACTGTCAGCAACATAGCAGCAATACATCATGCCTATCCCTCCTCATCATGCTGTTTCTTGCTACTTGCTGCATGTTCTCCAATGTGTTCAACTGCATTTTTCTGTTGCACCTATTTTTATTTGTTTACAGCCTGTATACATTGTATGTGCTAGTGTAAGCTTCCTACTTTTGTTTTAATCACCTAGGCTTCCTCCCTCAGATTCTGACAAATATAGCTGGACAATGTCCTACAGTTTTCCTTGCTAGTCTGGTTGATATGGGCATCCTGACACAGTGTAGCAACTGCATCATGTACATGGACAACCATCTACAAACACCACCAAGGAACACAATTTGTGAGAGATGCAATGACATTAGGAACCTACAGTCCATGCTCTCTCCCTCTCAAGCCCATATATCTGGCACTGAAAAGGTTGACAACACAATCAGTACATCTCAGACAACACCCACACCTACACAACACACATCCACATATGCAGAGGTGCTCAACATAAACATTCTCAAACAAAGGAGACCTCTGAGACAGAAACAAATGCGAACTCAACAGCCCTGCACACCACATACCACGCATAGTGACATACCTGTGTCCCACAGCCACTAAGGCATCATAGGAGACTCCAGTGTGAGAGACACAGATATGCATCTCACCAGGCTGTATAAGAAGGTCACGGTTACTTGTCTGTCAGGTGCCAGATTCTGCCATATCACATACGCACTGCTGTCTCTCAACAACAGATACTGTTATGAGTCTGTCATAGTCCATGTTGGTGAGACTGATCCGAGACATGATTGAGCCCACTGATTATGTGTCCCAGCCAGGTATTCCCATAGCCTTAAGCAGCATTCTGCCATCATCAATAATGATGCTGCAATACAATCAGGAAATGATTGACCTTAACAATTGGCTTGGTTTCTGGTGCCATTCCAGGGGACTCCAGTACCTGACAGCCTGGGATGATATGATCAACAGACCACAATGCTTTGCCAGAGATGGCCTCCATCTGTCTCACCTGGCCTTCAAGCTTCTGGCTATGGTTCTTGCCACCCCCATAGTGCCTTTATTAGGAAAAGTGGTGACATTAACACTACCAACATAAAACTGCAACAAATCACAAATTGAAGGCCATGCTGCTAAACGTTAAAAGTCTAAACATGAATTTGCACATATTGCAAGCAGACTTAACTGAAAATGCTGACATCTGTGCAGTCACAGACACATGGATCAAAGCTGCAGACAGCATTCCAGCCTGACACATGGTCGCCCATCCTATCATACAGTCAGACCCCAGGTGTGGGGAGTAAAGCCAAGGGACGTGCATTTCACTATATATTAAAGACATACACACCTCCAGGGTGGTCAAACAGTAAGTCACACAGGAGACACTCCAGGTGCAGTTAACCATTACCAAGATCCTATTCAAATCATAGCTAGCTACCATCCCCCACATGTAACCAGGAAGCCCATTCTGCCTATATGGACCTGTTCAACTCTATCAGGATTCAGCTCTGTACTCTAATCCTGGGTGACTTTAAATACCCAAACATAGACTGGAAGAAGTACTCATGCCAGCACACAAATGCCAAGAGATTCATGGACTTTGGCAATGCAAACACCTTGGAACAGCTAGTTGCTACCTGTACATGAGGTGAATATCTCTTGGAGTTGATATTAAACAACATGGGTAACCACTGCAGCATCCCTACAGTATCATCCTCAGTGGTAAAACCAAGAATAAAGCAGTCACATTTGCAGTTACCATCTCCCACAATACCCATGTAGCTAGGGTCAGACATACAAAAATCTCCAAAGTTGATTACAGCCTCCTGAAAGATGGTATAAACAGCTTCACAGCCCCATCCCCCTCTGTAGAAACTAGCACCAATATCCACAAATACACCAAAGCACTATACGTACTTTTGTATAGATGCATGAAGGCAGGTATGCCCGACAGGACTACGTCATCTTTTGCAAGGATAAGTAAACCTGTCTGGTGGACATCTGCAATAAATAGACTCTATAACAGGATTAAAATATTGCTGTCTGAGACCAAGAAGGAGCAGGTGCTCAATTTGAAGCAATGTCTCCTTAGCCTGAAAAAGCAAATAAGAGCACTACTGAAATCCTGCCAAGCAAACTCTGAGCCCACATTAGCAACATCCACTACAGATAATCATATCTCCTTTTTCACATATGTCTGCAACCTCAGAGGAAGCACCCAGACCTGCTCAGAAGTGGTGGTCAAGGATACAAGATATACAAGTGCTGTAGATATAACAAACTTGCTGCCTGACAGAGTCAGTGAAAGCTTCACCCCCTGTCCCCCCATCAGTACACCAGGACATCCATGGTACCTGCCCCCTTCCCCTTATATCTAGGGAACAGGTCATTACTGCCATCTCAAAGTCATGGAATACAGCCTGCAAAGGAACTGATCACATCACAGGATGCATCCTACATGACCTCAAGCATAAACCTGCAGCACCATTAGGGACTGTATTCAACAAAAACCTGAATACTGCCTTTGTCTCATCTGAGTGGAGGACACCCACTGAAAACCCTTTACACTAAGGTGGAGCATCCACTGATGCAGCACATTATAGACCCATCAGCCTAACTAACCTCATCTGCAAGGCCATGGAATAGATTATCGTGAACCTCATTAACAAGGACAATGGCGGCATCCACACTTGATCACACACAGTTTGGCTTTGTTAAGAGGGATCATGCCTGCTACATTTGGTTGACTTCTTTGACACAGTCACTAAAGCCATGGATGAGGGGGAGATAGTGCACACTGCCTATTTTGACCTGGCCAAAGACTTTCACAGTATTCCCACTTGGTCCTAATAGATATATGCTCTCAACCAGGCATCAATCCATATGTTACCAGATGGGTAGTACACTGGCACACTGACAACACCCACCTACTCAATATAGGGTAAGCTAACTCAATGGTAGACCCATAATTAGCGACATAATCCAGTGTTCTATCTTAGGGCCTCTGTTATGTGTGCTTTACTCTTCTGAAGTGCAGAGCACAACCAATGGGCTATGGCTGACCATGTTTGCAGAAGACTGGAAGCTGGGTGCTGTCACCAAATCCCCTAGTGATGTGGACATCTACCAAGAGGGTCTCACACAGACACATGAGTGGTGCCAGACACATGGTCTCGGGCTGCATACCACAAAATACAGCATCATCCCCTTTGGGGAGAGTGACATCCCCACAAATTATCACATTACTAACAACATCCTAAGCACACAATCAGTCATGAGGGATTTGGGCACACAGGTTGATGGCACCATGACATTTGACCACCATGTCACTTCCTTTGTAAGGAAAGCCTTCCATGTGCCCCACCTCATACGTAAGGGTATCTCATCCAGGGACACGGGGGGTCATAATATCCCTGTATTCTTTCCTAATGAGGCCCATTATTGAGTATAATGCCCCTTTTATCATGTACCTCGCAAAGCACATGCAGCAGCTCGGGAGACCACAAAGTTTCCTCACCAGGGAATACCAGGCCCTCAAAAATCTACCATACAAAGATAGGCTAAATGCCCTATCCCTCTACCCGGTTTCATACAGACTCCTCAAAGGTGACCTCTGTGTGGCATACAAGGTGATCATGGACTCCACCTTGATAGACTGCACATCCGCAATTCAAACTCCACTCGAGTAACCAGTACATGTGCCCTCAACCTGGTCTGTGACATCAGCAGGAGCTGTTGGCAGGTCACAGGTGTGTGCCACACACACTCACCCAGCTGTGGAATGGACACCCTGTCCACATCAGGCAGAGTACCTCTTTACCCCTTTTTAAGCAAAACCTAGATAACGAGATGGTAAACAGGACATACACCCTTGGGATACCACCTGTGTCCCTGTTGGACTGAGGCATCAGGTGCTGACTTGCATAAACATGGGGTAAACTCTGAGCTAGGCTTATGAGGGCCTCCGGGCCAATAGCCTAGTAACCTCCTATGAGCCTAGGTATACTGGTTATGGCCCTGTGTGCTGTGACAGACTGTGTTGTTATGTCTCCACACCCATCACTGCCATCTACTGACATGTGTCCTCAATAGGCGATGTCCCAGTACCATGTTATACAGCCACTATCCAACAAATAGGTGAGTGGTACTACAAGTGTATGGGGATAGTCCAGCAACATGTGTGTGACCCAGTGACAGACAGCACTGCAAACGTGTTGTAGGGTATCCTCCCTGTAGGTTTCCAACATCCACAATACTCAGATGTTTGCAGAATGTGTACATGTGCCTGATATATGTGGACCCTCTGCCAGACAAATGTGGATGTGTGGCAAACAGTTGGACAATACATAATGGTTGTTCCCAGACTGTGGGGAATCTGGCTGTCACACGCCAGACCACTCAGAAAACAGTTATGGTACATTAATATCTGGTACTGTATTTATTTGCTTACTTTGTATACTCAATATGTACACTCTGTCACTGAGGCCTGGTCTGTGTTCCCTGATGACTACTGACTATCACTTGCTGTCCTGCTGCAGACCACTCAGAAAAAAGTTATGGTACATTAATATCTGGTACTGTATTCATTTGCTTACTTTGTATACTCAATATGTACACTCTGTCCCTGAGGTTTGGTCTGTGTTCCCCCACAACTACTGACTATAACCTGCTGTAGGGGCTCAACAGGTATGCTAGGCATAGCTCCCAAGTGATGAGCTATGGGTGCGGAGTACACAGTGACCTAGCCAGAGTACATCAGGAACAGTCAGGGACACCTGTACAATGCTTGAAGTATGCCTGTGTGACATTCACAGACTGAGAGGAGCTGATTGATAGTACATCATGTGAGATGCCAGCTGTATCCACCAGTAATTACTGTCACTATTGTGTAAAACACAATCCAGTAGCATTTGTACATGAGCCAACCATTGTTGGAGGGACTCAGGGGGACAGAGCTGTGATCTATATCACAGCAGACAGAGCAGGAAGGGAAGTCTGTAGGTGCTAGACAGCTGACTAACAGCAACATGTCATTCCAAGATATGTACTACAGACCTGTTGTAATCCCTATTTCCCATAACTGCATCTTCCCATCTGCATCTCATTACATGGGAACTTCTATTACATACCTAGAATAGTGCCGTTCTCCTTTATGTGCACAGATCCAGTAGTATAATGCTTATGTTCTCACAGTCTGTCTTCATACAGAAAGTCACAGACCTGTTTACTATAGGCAGCAGCTTGACTTTTGTAGGTAATGCTCATGAACAGGTGATTGCATGTGCACCAATCTGTGGCTCACACTTACTAATTGTATCCAGATTAGCTGGGTTGCATTTTCATTAGACAATGGCATGGCACCACAGTGCTATATTTAAGGCCTTCATGAAGGCCATGACCCTGCTCCTGGCCTGTGAGATGTACATTATTGAGATGTGGGGACTATAGTATCACGGAGGGTATTTAAAATACCGTCCACTGTCTGGATTTATGTGGTATGTTCACAGTTGTGCATGCTATGTTTGGGCATTGTGAACAGACTTTCTAATTATGTGTCAGTTTACTGTTTAACAATGTGGGTTGAGGTCAGTAAGGGGACAGACAGATGTGAGTGTTATATGTCATTTGCATCAGAATATGCATGCTGCTGCAGTAGCTACTGGTCTATCAGCCGTGTATGTTTGTAGGGGGAGGCTGTGACACATGTCCCTGTCACTTAACCACCCCCACCTCTTTATGTATGGGTGTTGTGCATTCAAGGTGTTTGGGAGGTTTGGTAGGTCTGTAGCAGGCAGCTGGACATACTGCCACATATGTTGCAGGATGCAGCTGCTGCATTCTGCCCAGGAGTCATACTGAGGATTTTGAATGCATTGGGGGACAGCAAACAGTATATGTCAGTGAGGGAAAAGTGTCAGCTCTGTTGTCACAGGATAGCCAGGGAGAGGGTACCCATAACAGTCCAGGTGAGGCATGTGCCTCAGGTACATATGTTATGTAATAGTGCTATCTAGAGAGTGGTAGGTGACATTTAGGATGCCTATACAAATTTGTGAAGTGTGTCCCAACCTACAGGCCTTTGACATGCTAATATGGGTGGCAGTGACTGCAGTAGCAGCAACCTGTTCTGCTTAAAATTGCAGGGCTCAATCAAATTTTTGTTGTTTTGACAAGTATGTACTTGACATGCAACAGACTGGAATGGAAGCCAGGACTGTGAGAGGCAAAATGTACAGCATGCTAGGATGACTGCAGTAGCAGCAACCAGTTTTGATTAAAATTGCATGGTTCAGTCAGTTATTTGTTGCATTGACAAGCATGTACTTGATGTGCAACAGACTGGAGTGGAAGCCAGAACTGTGGGCGGCAAAATTTAAAGCATGCTAGGAATGTAAAAGTTTGAGCTACTGAACGGAGCTACTGAGTCAATACTATAGCAGGTTTATTTGCGAGACATATGTGCATGCATACAGTCTGTTACACAGGATTGGTATGAACATGTGTGTTCAGATGGTTATGAAATGTGACACTGAACTGTCTGTAATGATTTTCTAATCTCAATCTGTACTGACTTGCCAGTACTTCAGCACACAGAATAGGCTTTATGAAAACTGTGCCAAAAGTAGGTGCCACAACTGTGGATATTCTGCAACAGTCTGTGCAGTTGTCAGTTCTACCTGGTATCCTAGGCCTTGCATACACCCATCAACATTTATTTGGATGTGTACTCATTTGGTATCTGCATCACAGTCCTAAGTATGCTGCCATTTTTCCCATTATATGTACAAGCAGTGTGTCACTGGCACCGAAGATATGTGTGTGGATACACCTGTTACTCATCAGAGCTGAGTGCCTTAGTGGGCTAATGTCTTCTGCTGAAGTTGGTAAGGTCCTGGGTTCAAGACTTGGCAGGGTTGAACATTTTGCTGATGTGCATCACTGACTCAGGATATATTTATGGGAACACTTGCTATTCTTCAGAGCTGAGTGACCTAATGGGCTAATGCACTATGCCCTAGTTGGCAGGGTCCTGTGTTTGAGGCTTGGCAGAGGTGATCATTTTGCTGATGTGCATAACAATGTCACAAAGACAGAAGGTGACTAAAGCAGTTTTAAGTGGGTTTGTGAGACACGATGCTTAGCTCTGCTTAAACCTGCTCTATTTCCAAAAAAGAAAAGAAAAAATGGATGACAGGAAAATGGTGAAATGGGGGCATGCAGGGCAGGGGGAACATTGTGAAAGGCAGGTAGGGATGTGAAGGATGGGTGTAGGAAAAGACCATAGCTCTCTATTTCCTGTATAGCAACAGGTGTGCAGGTTGTAGAGAATTTGGAATTTGGAGCCTCAAAGCTGAGAGAGAGGGGTGTGGATAACTGTGTTGATTAACTGCTGCAATAATTGATTGTTGGCAGTGTATATGGAGGCGAAATGGAGAGACATGTATGGGGTGATATTGTTTTTGTGGGAGAGATATACATTTTTTTTAAGAAGAGATTGGAATGTTGGGGAAGGGATATAGGTACGTGTGGGGAGGTAAGTTGGGTAGGGGAAGTAGCATTCGCAAACAGACAAGACAGCAGTCAGGGGTGGTGTATGACACATGAGGGGGTAAACACCTTGGATGGGGAGGTTGTTGTGGAATTGGAAAGCCATGTGCCCCTGGACAGCAGCAGTGGGACTGAGCTCCCCACCCATGGGCAGTCACCACTGCTCCTTCACTACTCTGAAGATAGCTGTGCTGGGGGCTGGGTGCCAGGGCCAGCCTGCCCCTCCAATTTGGCCAGTCTGCCTTCAATCCTGTGTAGTCAATCAAACTCTTGCTGCAAGATCCTGTGCACCATGCCTGATAGCTGTCTCTGGGTGACAACCCCCTCTCTGTGCCTGCTCCCAGTCGAGCTATGGTGCTGAGGTATTTTCAAAGTGTATAGGTTAGTAATGAACACCACATTTAAATGTTACTTAGAACAGCATGCCAGGTTGTTCCAATTAACTCAGTAACATAACATTGCATAGCATATGGAACACAACAATAAGTGGTGTAACAGTAGTATTGTAACAGCATGCCAGTAACAGTTAAGGCAAAAGGCCAGCAACATAGGTAATTCAACAAGGTATGTTAGTATGCAACCATTGTAATATATAACAATAATAAAACACAAGGTCCAACATAACATTCTGAAAACAACATATGCTAAAACTAAGCCATCCCTGATGTATAACAATAATAAATTATGATACAGATAAAGGGTGTGGGGGAGCCATTCAATTATTATTGGAAATTACAGGAATTACAGGTAAATAAATGGCTGCAGTAGGCTATATTCTTTGCAACAGTACTCTGATATGCTCTACAGGTTTGCCCTTACTTTATGCATAAAAGTGCCCTATAACTTTTGTAGCACCTACCCAACTCCCAAGCTATCTGCATGGGACAGTATGGGCCAAGCTGTAACACCTAGAGGTACACAACTACAGGGGACTATTACATGTCAGGGGAACAAGAGTACCAAGGTGTACTGGGGACTGATGTAGTGTGACTGTGCTACTGACATAAATCAAGTGTATGTTAAATCTGTGTCCCAGGGATTTGGCAACAGTGATCACAGTCCATGACAGTGTGACACTTGAGAGACATGTATTGTGCATAGTGCAGACATGTTACGCTTATCATGCTGTCCTTGACAGGCATGAGGTTAAACTTTCAGTAGACATTCACAGACACACGAGGCATATAGCTGCACCAAGATTAAACAGTTTTATTTGGTTTATTAACCTGTATTAGTATAGTGCTTGTTGATTTTTTATATACTGACGTCTTATCACCTTGCTGAGCAATGCTGTTAACACTCTGGTACATCTGGACACACAAATTAGTAACCCATTCTAATGGCTACTGCAGCCATTTATTTACCTGTAATTCCTGTGTGGAGAACATCTGTTAACAATACATAACTGCTTCTATAAATATTTAGTAGTACTTGTCCCTGGATTCAAACCCCAGTCTGTGTGTGACAAAATGTAGAACATGCCTAGCATTTTATCAAACTGTGCTACTGAGCCATTGCTGAATGTTAATTGACTGATATGTGCCTAGAGCTTACCTGTGACCTTGTAATAGAGATAGAGTGTTATACAAGACCGCAGTGATACTTGAACACACATGCATGAGTTTCATGTGTAACAGAAATAGCAGGTGAACTGTGCATTAATACATGGAATGCAGGTGTAGACAATTAACCCCTAGTGGGTGGAACTAATTAACCCCTAGTGGGTGGAACTATGTGTGATGTGTACAGACCATATCGGAGTGCTGAATTGGCTATGTTGCATATGGTATATTTGTAGTCTACAGCTATTACAGTTTCATACTTGCCTCCAGCAGTGTAACTAAGATCAGGAATGAATGTAGCTGAAATGCAATGGTTAACACAAGACAATCCTAAGATACACACTATAAACCTTGGCCATTCCTATTCTAAGTTCAGATCTTAGGGCAGAACAAATATCATAATGCATTACATCTTGTAGTACAGCTCCACATCTACAGTTTAGCAAGACACTTCTTTATTAGCTAACCTTCAATGATTTTGTGGTATTATTCCCATTTTTACTTCACAGCAGTTGTACTACTCAATTTCATGACCAACACCCCAAATTGCACACATATTGCACAACACAGTTATATTAGGGGTGACATCATGCAGTAATTGGTATACATAGGTTCATAGGTAAGTACTAGGCTATCTGCCCAAGGGCCCAAATAAGCCTAGCCAACAAAGTTCCCTGGCTTACACCAACCCAAGAAAGCTAATTCCCTGTGCCCCTGTTGAGCAGAGCCACAGAAGTGATCTCCAGGGTGTATTTCCTGCTTCCCATCCACTCATCAAGATTTTTCTTGAAGAGTGTTAATGAGGAACTTTGCTTGACACAGATGGGTAGCTTGTTCCAGAGTATGGGAAGTCTCTGGGCCAGGAATCTATCCCTCCAGCAAGTTCTGTTTATTGTGGTGGCAAGGTTTAGGTCCCTTGAGTGTGTAGCTCAGAGGGATTGGGATTTTTTAGGTACAACATGTCCAACAGCTATGGGTTTGACATAGCTTTATATGTTAGGCAGAGATCAACTCGGAGTAGGTGATATGCTACAGAGTAAAGCTGGAGTTTTTTGAGATGATCAGTGTAGGGCATCTGTTTGAGGCCAGTAATTCTCTTTGTGAGGTACTTCTGTGGCCTTTCCAGCTGCTGCAGATGTCTTTTGAGGTACATTCCAAAAGATACGTTGTACTCTATAATGGGTCTAATGAGTGTCTTTATTAATGAACACTTACTATAATGCAGGTATTGCAATACAGCTGTAATTCCACAATTAATGCAGTAGAAACTTTATTTCCTTAACATTATGAATGGAGTTGAATTTTATTTCCTTAACATTATTACTGCAGTAAAAACTTTTATCTTAACATTATCAGGTATTATGCTTTCATCTTTATTAAACTGTACCTGGCATTACTCAGTTATATCAGTCCAGGTCTATGACCACATTAATTTCAGTACACTCAAAATGTACTGGCAGTTACTAATGTACTCTTTCTTGTTTATATGACTATACATTGCAAGATACATCTGTACTCGTCACACTCTCAACGCAACCTGGCCAGGTGCTCTGCATGGGCCTCCAGGTTTTGAGCTCCCTACTCTGCAGGTGTGGGGAGAGAAACACACCATTATGTCTACCTGTCTATCACATATGCAGATTAGTTATTGGTAAAACAATGCTAACAATACTTACAAACTTGTGGGATATTGTCATCCTGGGCATCTCGGATCCAAGTGGCCAAGAGATCCCCCTTCCTAGGTCATCAAAATCATGACACACCTGCTCACCTGTGTAGGGGATACCAGATGCACTGCTGAGGTTGTGTGCCAGCTAGTTCCAGGCTTCTGATTTGTATTCTAACCCCTGGTACTGGCCATGCAGCAGCTGGATGCAATAGTCTTTTACAAGGAGTCCAACCATGACCCTGAACTCCAGAATGCCCCACTGCTGCACCCAGAAGCTGCACCCTCTCAATCTCCTCCCACAGTCTCTGCCAAGATCAAACTCCAATAGATTCTGGCTGTATTTCCACCTGTTGCACTTAAATAAGGCAGTTTTCCCACCCTTTGCTGCCATTGGGCCATTTTTAAAAATGCAGCGCTTTGCTTAGCATCATGCAAACCTGCTGAGCAGTGCTTAAACTAGCAATGCCTAGTGGTGCGCATACCAGGTTAGCTGGGCTAAGTACTGTTCAAACCGAGAGTGCTTAGCAGTGCTTCACACTGCTTAGCAATGCACAAACTGGCTAGGTACTGATAAAACATTCCTTGTTTAAACAGTGCTTGGTAGGCTTAGCTATGCTTACTGGAGCATAGCTGGGCACAGCTTGCTGGATTTCATTATACATTTCATAATTGAGTAATTGCAAAATAAATGCTTCATAAAATGTCTCTGCATCCATACAACATGTATTTGCAACATACATGCTTAATAACCTATGTATTCATACAAAATTCAGTCAGGGCTTACTAGTAAATCTCATAAATGTGTATTTGCACAATAGTATTAATAACCTGTTTGTGTAATCACACAGTTATTTCATTGGGATTTTAAATAACTCTCAGAATGTGCATTTACAAAATAACTGGTCTGTGTATTCAAATCTTGCCCCTACTGCACATGAGGCTGTCACTCCAACCATAGTCTTATGAATTGCTGTTGTACTTTTATATACATCTTTCCACTATGTTTAAGCACCACTGAGCACCGTGGTGTGCTGCGGAAACCCACTCAGCTATGCATAAACTTGACCTTTCCAATTATAACTGAATTCATCCGGTTTCTATTTTTAGATGTCTGGCACATGTCCATTGCTAAGTGTCATGCCATGCCACGAAACACACAAAAAAACTATTTAAATTTTATTTTCAATCCCATACGCTGACTTTTCAGCACTTTGACAGTGCAACGAGTATGTTACACGTTTCTAGACATGGTAACACACCCCCTACACTGATTCTGTAACTGTTTTACATGACTCCCCCTCAGTAGCGCACCTTCATTAATATGCAAAGTGTGCTGCCGAGGCACAGCCACAGACACAGACATGGTACCTTCCATGTAGGAATTACACTATTCCTACACAGATTTTATTAAATCCCCAGGTTTGTCTTCTTTATAAAATACCTCACCATCTTAAATTTGTTCTATGCACACTTCTCTTTTGCCATATAAATCAAATACATAGCTGTTAATTATTTCATATATTCCTTTTTGCTTAACTTGTTTCCCCTTCTTCATTTTTTAATTCTATTATTATTTCTTTATCTTTCATTATTTTACATAAATATGGTGCTACTTCCTCTTTTTTCCTTTGTAAGCAATATTTTGCTTATATAACAAATTATTTTTTTCTTGATTTCTTTTGTATATTTATTTTTCTTTTTCATATAATATTCTATCCTTTTCTACTAAACCTTTAAAAAATTATTTACGTAATACTCTGTGTTCCTTTTTGTTTTTCATCTACACATTCTAAAATATCTTTTTATATTTCATTTTAAATTGTATACACCAAAAAGTCCAATTTTCATAGAATGTCTCAGTCTAATATATGTCATTTCCATAATTCTATAAGTTCTTTTCTTTCTTCTACATCCAAATCTTTTTATTCCTTTTCCTATTTTAATATATTCCCCATTTTCAAGAATTTTTAACCAAATAGCCACATAATCAGAAAATCCAGTATATTTTATTCTTTTTTGAGTCATTTTTACCTTTCTGATATTCAAAAGTAATCAATTTCTTAGTTTCATTACTTTTTTATATCCAGCGTTCATTCCCCCATATCTTTAATTGCCTACTCATCATAATTTCAGTAACTATTTTAACATCACAGTCCTTGTTTTTATTCCTTAGGTTACAATTAAAGCAACATGTGATTATTATATCCATATTCACACAAACATAATTATACTTTTAAGCATTGTTTCTCTCAATTTTTTGTCACATACTCATATAAGGCTATAACCCTATATACATACCTTTTCCATCTCAAATCAGCTACAGCTATTCTCCCTAGTTATATTATTGTTATATATCTAATATCTTAATATTCTCTTCACACAATATACATATACCTGAACAGTTTCTACAGGTTTCTTTACCTGTATTCCAAATAACAGTACCATTCCAAAGTCTTTCTGTTTGTACCCTTTCTTCTTCCATTAACAGTGTAATGTCTTCTAACACTATTATTTGAGCATCTACAGCTGCACATCAATACATAACATTAATTCTCTTGATATTTTTCATACTGTTCACATTTAAAGCTATTTTTTTAGGTTTATTGAACAGCTGTATTAAAGATGTTTTTATCCCTTACCTTTTTATTTTCTGGTACCATAATATATATTTTTTTTCTTTCCCTAACTCTTTTTTTATATAGAATTTTCTTGCCTTTTACCATATGCCACTCTGACTCTTCTTCACTTTTCTTATTTATTTCTATTTCTTTATCTTCCTATTTAATTTTAAAGGCAACTTCTATATTTTTCATTTGTAGTGTAACTTCCTGTACAACATCCTCTTCTATCTCTTTTTCTTGTATAACTTCATTTGGAGTTTCTTTTTTTTATTTGTATTTTCTTATGTCTCTATCTCACACTCTAACCATGAATGTCCTGCATTGCCACATTTTTTACACTTGAATTCACACTTCTTTGCATTATAGGCTCTCTGACCACATAAATAACATCATTTTTTTGACATTCATTAATTAAATGATCATTCTTCGCATAAAAAATAACACATTTTAGGTTTCCTCTGTGCTTCACAAACCCTCTATTACCATGCACATTAATAATACTAGGTGTATGTATCATATTATCATTTTCCATTTTTAAAATTACTCCACATTCCCATCCCCCAGTCCAATGTCCTCATTCATAGGTTCATAGATTAGTGCTAGGCTAACTGCCATTGTGGGCCATTTTAAGCCTAGCCAGTTACCCTATGTGAGAATCAAACCCTGTACCTTGTGTCTCCAAGGTAAACACCTTAACCGTTATGCCATCCTGTCATATATTTTATTAATGTCCATCACTTCTTTACATATTGTCAACAAATGTTCTTTCATGTCTTTTGCTTCCACTTCAGCTCTAAACTGAATCAAAACCCCTTTTTTGTTTGTCTAAAACAGGGGTTATACAACATATTCTGACAATGGAAAATCTATTTTCTTTTTTTTTTCATAAACCCCGCAAAACTTTCCATAGCCTACCCAGTATCAAATGTCAAGTCAGAAAATGTCTCTTTGTTAATTAAAATGAAAGCTCTTACCTCTTCAACATTAACACCCAGCAGTACTATAACATTGTCCCACACCTCATATCTGTCCAAATCTTCTTCCTTTTTACTGCTCACCCTATACAACAAATTTCTTCTGTTTCCCTTATTCCCCTCTCCTCTTTGGCAGTTTCTCCCACTGTTTCAGCATAAGGATTTTTCTCTGGAACTTTCTCTGACTCATTTTCTTTTTCTATTTTCTCCATAATCTCACTCTAAGATACTGCAGCTCTGCTTTTTGGCTCACTCTGGTTTATCATCTCCTCCACATAAACATCCTGCAACCCCCCCCCCCAGACTGAATGGTTGAAACAATGTATTTTCCACTGTCTTTGTTGATTCAAACAGATTTTTCTGGAAACTTTGCTCCAAATCCACTTCCACATTCGCATCCACCTCCATTTCCTCCTTAACCTCTTCTCCATTTGAAAACAGTTTTCTCTGCTCCCAAATCATTTAAGAATATTTCTGGTAGTGATTCGACCATTTCAACTGCATTTTCAACAACTTTCATTTCAGTTTCAGCATAAGCTGAATCAGCCATGTTTTCTCCCTGTTTCTCTGGGTCACCTCCATGGCTGGAACTGGAACAGAACATCAGTTGTGTCACATGCAAACACTTCCCCCTACTACCAAGAGTATAGTATAGTATATATATATATATATATACATATATATATATTATTGATATATACATAACATATTTACATATTTATATTATTTACACCTATTTACAAAACTCAGTATATTGTAAACTTCAATTTAAACATTCCCTCTCCATTCTTTTATCCATGACCAAAACATTATTTTCTCCAGAATCTTTGTCAAAGTCCATTTTACATTGCATTTGATTTCATTTAGTCTCATTACATGTAGTCCATGAAACATAAAATATTACTCTGTCCATTTTCTTCACTTCTTCCTGTTTACATGCACCATAATAACCAAATTATATTATGTCCATATTTAGTTGTTCAAATTTTAACAAACTTTTCACCCTAGTATATTTACATATTTCTTTCCACAAATTATTAATTCTTTCACATTTCAAAAACACATGCTAAGTAGTCTCAAACTCTCCACATTTTTTACATATTCTATCTTGTTTTTTTTTTTTTTGGTATGGCATATAATATCTCATTATTATGGCTTTTTTCTTATCTATTTCTAAATCTTTCCATGGATCAATACAATAAAATGCTTAAATAATAATTAATAAAAAAAAAAAAAAAAAAAAAAAAAGTAATCTCCGTGGTATCCCCGAAGTCTCAAAACAACCCACTAAAGTGTAGTGGGTCTAAAAACAAAACAGTGTAAGAAACTTCTCTGTGTGGAAGATTTTCAGTCCATATATTTCTAGTTAATCACTGTATATTAATCAGATCAGACAATAGTAGAAGAAGTAGCGAAAGTAAACTCGTCAAGTCAAAAAGTAATAATAGAAAATATATAATTCTACAGCATTACTAAGTATTCAAAAGTAATCCAAGCAAGGCAGGCTGTCTGTTTCCAGTCAAAAATCCTTTATTAAGTACACAGACAAGCGATCCAAGTAAAACAAAAATAGAGTAATAATTTCCTCACAAGCTTTCTAAATATATATATGCTTTTTATCAGGCATGGGAGTGGTTTATTGTGCTGTAAAACAAAATGTTATTGGTACACATGTTAAATTCACATCCCTTCCCCTATCAGTGTGACATCCAAGCTGGTCCTGCCCTACCTAGTAGCTGTCATAATAATATATAGCCCTAATATACTTTAATGGTACATCTTATTTAACCAAATTATTAAGTAGATTATTAAGTCTGTGATTTTATCCAAGGCAATATACTACATGGCTGGAAATATATCAACCTTAGTTCATTTTGCGATCACAAATTATATATAAATATATACATATACATTTTGCATGTAAAAATCAGTTTCTATTTTCATAACCTATTGTTAACAAAGATCGCTTTCATCCTTCTAGACTTCTTCAGATCTGTATACAAGAACCCTAAAAACCTATATAATTGTATAATTAGTTAGTATTGTTATTACCATCATTTTGAATAAAGTGGAAAAAAGAGAACCAGAAAAAAATAAAAATAAGACAAAATGTATGAATGATGATGGAAACAAAATGTACACTTACATTTCAAATGATTTAAAATGGTATTTAAAACCAATTTGTAGAAGAAAAATAATAATAATAATAAAATAAAATACAATTAGTCATGTAAACAATGTGGCAATTTTCTAAGTTCCAGTGCACTTTTAATTGAACAGTAGTAGTTTAGTCCAGGCTTTCTAAAAGAGTTCAGCTTTAATTGCCACATGAGTTCATGTTTCTCCAGAATATTCAGGATGTCTCCTTCAAGATCACCCATGTCTATGCGATCCAGGATCTGGAACTTAAAACCTGTGTTTTTTTATGAAGAGAAAGGTGTTTGGCTAGTGCATTATTTTCACATCCAGAGCGGATTTCTGACAGATGACATGAAATCCTTCGCTTGAGTTTATTTACAGTCCTGCCCACATAGAATGCATCACATTCATTGCACTGTGCCCTATAAATTACTTTTTTAGTGTTACAGTCACCCCCTGCACTGGTTTTAATGATCTGCTTTAAATAAGGGCAATAAAAACTATCACCTTGCTGTATAAATATACAAAATGCACAATTAGTTTCACATCTTTTAGTGCTTTTCTCACATGGTCTAGGTTTAAATTCAACAAAACTTCTAATATTCCTTGCCTTCCTATAAACAAATGATGGGGCTTCACCTAAGATGTTAATCAGAAAAGGGTTTCCTGTGACAATGTCCCAGTTTTCTTCAATAATATTTTTGATACTGTGATAATCCAAAATGTATGTCAGGATGCAGCTATTTTTGCATTTGTTATTCTCTGTGGAATTACTTAACATTTTTCTACTGGGGAGGTTGAGTGAAGGTGCTTCAGTCCTTTTCAGTTCTATAATGGGTTCCAGGATGTTTTTTAACATCTGACTTTCATAGCCTCTCACTAGAAAATCATTCTCTAAGTTGTTCAGGTTTCTCAAAAATAGTGCCATCTCTGTGGTAATTCGAGCTCATCTATAGCCTTGGGATTTCACTACATTATACTTGGTTTTTGTAAGATGTAGACTTTTACTGTGGAGTAATAAGTTAACCCTCATTGGTTTTCTGAATAGATCAGTGATGATTCTGTTATTGTTGGTGTCCTTGGAAATCTGCATATCTAAGAAAGTGGTTGAAGTACAGCTATGGGAAGAGGTAAACTTCAAGAAGGGGGTTGTTTGATTGAGGTAAGTGATAAAATTTCCAAGCTGCAAGGTGTCACCTTCCCACACAATAAAGATATTGTCAATAAAACGTAAATAGCATATGATATGCTGCATGTAATCTGTGTTGTTTAACACAAAGTCCTCCTCCCATTTGCCCAGGGCTATATTAGCTATGCTGGGAGCCATGGCAACCCCCATTGCTATACCAGTTTTTTGTTTGTAGTGTTTGCCATTGAAAGTAAAGAAATTGAAGTCCAGTACAAGATTAATGAGCTTGCTTAACTTTTGCAGTTGTGCCTGTGTACCCTGATTATGTTTCTTAAAAGACTCCATAGCTGCTGTTATACAGTAATTGTGAGGGAGCGCTGTGTACAAGGATTTCACATCAATAGTTACCAAAATACTGTCAGCTTCCACTGTAATGTTTTTTATTTTCTTCAAAAAATCCATTGAATCTCTTATGTATGACTTATTCTTTTCTGCTAATGGTTTCAGCAAGTAATCAAGGTAAATGGCCGTGGCTTCAGTAAGGGAACCTCCACTTGCTACCACCGGTCTATAAGGTGGGTCTTCTCTGTCTTTGTGTGGCTTTGGTATTCCAAAAAAGTAAGGTAAATGTGGGCATGGGCTCCATAAATAATTATAAAGATTTTCAGTGATAAGTTTTTCTTCCCATAATGTGGTGAGATTAGTGTTCCATAAATCATATGCTCCTTTTATGCCATCCATGGCAAATAACTCAAAATCTGTTATCCTCCAGCATGTTCTCTATCTTTTGGTTGTAGCTAGTGGTATCAGTCACAAGTATACCTCCTCCCTTGTCGGCCTTCATTACACGTCTGGATTTATCATTGCCTAGCTCAAGCAAAGCTTTTCTTTCTCCCTGTGTTAAGTTATAAAGTTTTTTCTTAGGAGGTTTTTTTAAGCAGTTTCCTGATATCCATCTCACATTTCACTTCGAAAGCAGCAAGTGTTTGATGTAGTGGTGGACAATAGCTGCTAGGCCTTTTTATAGTTTCATCAATAGGCTTATTTTCAGTGTCATTACTTTTGCCATGAAAGTGTACCCTTAAGTTTAGCTTCCTGTATGCAGGGTCTCTACTGGGAACACATTTATTTACAACAAAGCATAGATAAGAAGAGACTACCCCAGGGACTTAGATTGAACAAAAGACCAATGTGGAAAAATATGGATGATTCACTTTCTAAGGAATGGGAAGGTATTTTAGAGGATGCCAGCTACAAACGTATTCGTCTGCTAGTAAGGAACAACTTTAGTGTGCAGGAAGCTACAAAGGCTGACATCACGTCTTTAAAAACAACATTGGAAAATGAGAACCACAATAACCTAGATGCTAAATTTGAGCTACTTAAAGAAAGAGTGAAAGGATATGAGCAGTCCATTAAAGAAAGAAAGATTAATAAAATGAAACGAGATCAACTGGACAAAGATGATCCTGGGAGACTTACTAGGAGGTACAATAATAATATCAACAACAACAGGAGAACCAACAACAGACAAGGTTTTAGTTATTACAGGGGATATAAAGGAAAATATAACCGTGCCAGCAGACCTCAACGGGATTTTCCCAGGGGAGATCCTCACACAAAACCAGACAGGGCACAATACAGGACCACCAGGAGACTGCCCCTCCAACATCTCATTCCCCACAATCCCAATCCCCTCTGGCTATCAACACTCCACAGAAGCCTTTGACATCACAGAAGGATCAGGACAGGAACATAAGCCACAGCGGCAACCAGAACCGACAGAGAGTTCTACAGGACGAATTACAGGACTACCAGGACAACCGGGACCACAGACAATCCAGCTACCAGGAGCAGCAGCACCATCACAGAGACCAGTTTCTTCAGGAAGACCAATATCGACAGCACAGACATCAAACACCACACCAATACCAAAGCCAGCACCAGTACCAGAACAAGAACGATGACCACCACCAGAGCCCCAGAGCTTGTCCCTCTTACCAGGTCCCCCCATACCACAGCGAGGAATACTACTACAACCCACCGAGATTCCAGAAAGCAGAGGAGGAATTCCAGAGGTCTCATACTCTATCCACAAACTCCCAGGGAGACAGGAGAACCAAACAGTGGACAGAGGTGAGGGAAATACAATACCTGGGCAATCCCGACTGGTACCCCGACTACAACCCAGGTCCCAGGCTCAGACAGAGGAAACAGCCACAATAACAGGTACAATATCAAGAACAACAGGTACCACAATAACAGGTGCTCCACTTACCTGGAACCACTCTGTTAAAGCACTGACTAAAGAGGAAAAAAGTGTATTGTCCAAAGGACTTACTTTTGTACCAAGCTGCAGGAGTGAGGTTGCTCAAGTACTGATAGACCTTAAAATGTTTGTGAGGAAGCTCAACTTAAGGGTACAGTTTCATGGCAAAAGTAATGACACTGAAAATAAGCCTATTGATGAAACTATAAAAAGGCCTAGCAGCTATTGTCCACCACTACATCAAACACTAGCTGCTTTCGAAGTGAAATGTGAGATAGATATCAGGAAACTGCTTAAAAAACCTCCTAAGAAAAAACTTTATAACTTAACACAGGGAGAAAGAAAAGCATTGCTTGAGCTAGGCAATGATAAATCCAGGTGTGTAATGAAGGCCAACAAGGGAGGAGGTATACTTGTGACTGATACCACTAGCTACAGCCAAAAGATAGAGAACATGCTGGAGGATAACAGATTTTATGAATTATTTGCCATGGATGACATAAAAAGAGCATATGATTTATGGAACACTAATCTCACCACATTATGGGAAGAAAAACTTATCACTGAAAATCTTTATAATTATTTATGGAGCCCATGCCCACGTTTACCTTACTTTTTTGGAATACCAAAGCCACACAAGAACAGAGAAGACCCACCTTATAGACCGGTGGTAGCAAGTGGAGGTTCCCTTACTGAAGCCACGACCATTTACCTTGATTACTTGCTGAAACCATTAGCAGAAAAGAATAAGTCATACATAAGAGATTCAATGGATTTTTTGAAGAAAATAAAAAACATTACAGTGGAAGCTGACAGTATTTTGGTAACTATTGATGTGAAATCCTTGTACACAGCGCTCCCTCACAATTACTGTATAACAGCAGCTATGGAGTCTTTTAAGAAACATAATCAGGGTACACAGGCACAACTGCAAAAGTTAAGCAAGCTCATTAATCTTGTACTGGACTTCAATTTCTTTACTTTCAATGGCAAACACTACAAACAAAAAACTGGTATAGCAATGGGGGCTGCCATGGCTCCCAGCATAGCTAACATAGCCCTTGGCAAATGGGAGGAGGACTTTGTGTTAAACAACACATATCACATGCTATTTACGTTTTATTGACAATGTCTTTATTGTGTGGGAAGGTGACACCTTGCAGCTTGGAAATTTTATCACTTACCTCAATCAAACAACCCCCTTCTTGAAGTTTACCTCTTCCCATAGCTGTACTTCAACTACTTTCTTAGATATGCAGATTTCCAAGGACACCAACAATAACAGAATCATCACTGATCTATTCAGAAAACCAACGAGGGTTAACTTATTACTTCACAGTAAAAGTCTACATCCTACAAAAACCAAGTATAATGTAGTGAAATCCCAAGGCTATAGATGAGCTCGAATTACCACAGAGATGGAACCATTTTTGAGAAACCTGAACAACTCAGAGAATGATTTTCTAGTGAGAGGCTATGAAAGTCAGATGTTAAAAAACATCCTGGAACCCATTATAGAACTGAAAAGGACTGAAGCACCTTCACTCAACCTCCCCAGTAAAAAAATATTAAGTAATTCCACAGAGAATAACAAACGCAAAAATAGCTGCATCCTGACATACACTTTGGATTATCACAGTATCAAAAATATTATTGAAGAAAACCGGGACATTGACACAGGAAACCCTTTTCTGATTAACATCTTAGGTGAAGCCCCATCATTTGTTTGTAGGAAGGCAAGGAATATTAGAAGTTTTGTTGAATTTAAACCTAGACCATGTGAGAAAAGCACTAAAAGATGCGAAACTAATTGTACATTTTGTATATTTATACAGCAAGTTGATAGTTTTTATTGCCCTTATTTAAAGAAG
Organism: Protopterus annectens; assembly: GCF_019279795.1. Classification (NCBI taxonomy): domain Eukaryota; kingdom Metazoa; phylum Chordata; order Ceratodontiformes; family Protopteridae; genus Protopterus; species Protopterus annectens. Next base: position 685,318,739 of record NC_056749.1, on the reverse strand, counting down.
ATAATTAAAACCAGTGCAGGTGGTGACTGTAACACTAAAAAAATAATTTACAGGGCACAGTGCAATGAATGTGATGCATTCTATGTGGGTAAGACTGTAAATAAACTCAAGTGAAGGATTTCATGTCATCTGTCAGAAATCCGCTCTGGATGTAAAAATAATGCACTAGCCAAACACCTTTCTCTTCATAAAAAACACACAGGTTTTAAGTTCCAGATCCTGGATTGCATAGACATGGGTGATCTTGAAGGAGACATCCTGAATATTCTGGAGAAACATGAACTCATGTGGCAATTAAAGCTGAACTCTTTTAGAAAGCCTGGACAAAACTACTACTGTTCAATTAAAAGTGCACTGGAACTTAGAAAATTGCCACATTGTTTACATGACTAATTGTTTTATTTTATTATTATTATTATTATTTTTTTTTCTACAAATTGGTTTTAAATACCATTTTAAATCATTTGAAATTTAAGTGTATATTTTGTTTCCATCATCATACATACATTTTGTCTTATTTTTATTTTTTTCTGGTTCTCTTTTTTCCACTTTATTCAAAATGATGGTAATAACAATCCTAACTAATTATACAATTATATAGGTTTTTAGGGTTCTTGTACACAGACCTGAAGAAGTCTAGAAGGACAAAAGCGATCTTTGTTAACAATAGGTTATGAAAATAGAAACTGATTTTTACATGCAAAATGTATATGTATATATTTATATATAATTTTTGATCGCAAAATGAACTAAGGTTGATATATTTCCAGCCATGTTGTATATTGCCTTGGATAAAATCACAGACTTAATAATCTACTTAATAATTTTGTTAAATAAGATGTACCATTAAAGTACATTAGGTCTATATATTATTATGACAGCTACTAGGTAAGGCAGGACCAGCTCGAATGTCACACTGATGGGGGAAGGGATATGAATTTAACATGTGTACCAATAACACTTTGTTTTACAGCACAATAAACCACTCCCATGCCTGATAAAAAGTATATATATATATATATATATATATATATATATATATATATATATATATTTAGAAAGCTTGTGAGGAAATTATTACTCTGTTTTTGTTTTACTTGGATCGCTTGTCTGTGTACTTAATAAAGGATTTTCGACTGGAAACAGATGGCCTGCCTTGCTTGGATTACTTTTGAATACTTAGTAATGCTGTAGAATTACATATTTTCTATTATTACTTTTTGACTTGATGAGTTTACGTTTGCTACTTCTACTACTATTGTCTGATCTGATTAATATACAGTGATTAACTAGAAATATATGGACTGAAAATCTTCCACACAGAGAAGTTTCTTGCAATGTTTTCTTACATAATAATTAAATACCATTCTTTTCTATTTTTCTCACATATATTATTTTTTATTTTCCATAACACAATTTTGTTTTGGTATGCTTTCATTTCTTCATTCACAATGCTTTTAGTTCATATTTTAACTTCCATTCATTCCCACAATTCTTTGTATTTATAATATAGTATCATTTCTATTAAGTTTTTATTTTCCTTCATAATTCCTTTTAATACCTTATATAAAATTAAAGATGCTGCATGTACTATTGGGCTTTTTAAACCCAAACCTCCTTGCTCTTCTTTCATATACAGAATCCCTCTTTTGACTGTATTCAGTCTAGAGCCCCATATAAAAGAGAATATAATCATCATTAATTTCTTTTCATACTTAATTGAAATCATATAGATGTCAGCAACGTAAGCAATTTTTTCTTTTACCATGGTGTTCAACAAATGCGCTTTTTTTCTATATGAAAATCTATATGATTTCCAAACATTAGTCATATCCTTTGCTTCTTTGAATACATTATCCCATTGTTGTTGTCTGTATTCATTCCTTCTAAATGTTATTCTTTATACAGCTATATATTTTTCATTGAACTCAACACCTCCTATCATACCTTCAAAACCAAATCCTTTACTTTTCACCTTATTTATACTTAAACCATTTTTTAAAAACTTATACTTAATTTTTTAATTTACTTTTTCCATCCATACTTTATTCTTAACAATTAATACAATATCATCTGCATAATTATACATTATAGGCAACTGTTTTTTCCTTCATCATTTTGTATCCACCACTACTTGACATTTTATTAATTTCCTTCACTAGTACATTCAAAATTAATGAGAAAATTACACTGCTTGCTGGGCAGACCCCCTTTATTACACATTCTATTTTTATTTCTTCCCCAATCCAGCCATTTACATTTAATTTCACAGTTACTTTCATAAACATATTTTTATTACTTGTAATATTTTTTGCTTACATTATATGCCTGCAAAATTCTCCATACTGATTTATATTGAATATTATCATAAGCTTTACCTATATCCCCTATCATAACCTTCACTTCTACATTTTTATTTATGATATAATCAATTATTTCTCTTATTATCAATAATAACGCTTGACTTCCTTTTCCTTTTTTTTTTTCCAAATACATTTTGGCCATATATTCTATCCATTTTTTTCTGTAACCTTTTTATTATTATTCTCATAAAAATTTACAATCTGTATTGTTCAATGTTATAGGTCTCCAATTTATCTCTTTATTTCCTTTTTTAAATATAAATTTTATAACTCCTGTACAACCTCTTTCTCTTTAATTCCAGTTTCTAATATTAATTCATAACTTCTATAAAAATTATATTTTGCCACTCTTTCATTTCTTTATACATACCACATTCAATTCCGTCCAGTCCGGTTGCAGAATTCATCTTAATATATTTTAGAATTTCATTCAATTTTTTTGTGGTTATTTTTTGTTCTAAATACTCATTATCTTCCTTGTTTAAATTTTCACCTTTATAAATTTGTTCTAAGTTTTCTTCTCTCTTAACAAATAATTCCAATACATATTCTTTAATTATTTTATATATTCCTTTTTTCTGTCTTATTCACGTATCTTCCTTATTTTTAATTATCTTATTACTTCTCCTTCTTTTATTATTTTACTCAGATATGGTGCTACCTCTTATTTCTTTTCTTTAAACAATATTTTTGCTTGTATAACAAGTTGTTAATTTTAATTTGATAAATTTTATATATTTCTCTCTATTTTTCAAAAAATTAATTTTTCTTCTCTAATAAGTCTCTAATGTTTCTTGACAATATCTTATATCTCTCTTTTTTTTCTTCTTTTCTTCCTTATACATTCTAAAAATACTTTTTTATATTTCTCTTTAAAATGAAGCCACCAAACAGTCCAATGCTCATAAAGCTCCCTCATAGTCATATGATTTTTCCATAATTCCACAAGTTTTTTCTCTTCTAAATCTAATTAATTTTCATTCATTTTCTTTATTCCTTTTCCTATTCTTAGATATTCTTCATTTTCTTGTACTTTAACCCATATTGCCAAATGACCTGAAAATCCAGCATACTTAATTCCTTTTTTTATAACTTTTAAACTATCAGATATTAAAAAATAATCAATTTTTGTCCTAATTTCATTCCTTTTATAGGTCCAATGGTTATTGTCCCATACACTTACATTTCCTCTTCTCATAATTTCTTTAGCCATTTTAACATCACAAATGCTCTTACTTTTTCTTAAATTACAATTAAAATCAACCACCACTATAATGTCCATATTTACAGAAACATATTCAAGAATATTTTAAACATCAGTTCTCCCTCTTTTTTGTTACATATGGATATAAAGCTATGATTTTATACACATATTTTTTCCATCTCATGTCTATTACCATAATTTGGCCTAGTTCCACTATAGTTACAGCTAATATTTTAATGCTTTCTTGACATAATATACATATGCATGAGCATGTTTCTTCCCCCATGTTCCAAACTACCACACCATTCCAAAGTTTTTTTCAGTCTGTGTTCTTTCTTCCTCTGTTAATAATCTGATATCTTGTAAAACAATATGTACTAATATTTTCAGCTTTTAAGAACAGTTACTATAAAACAATTTTATCCCTTTCCTTTCTTATTTTCTCTAAGCATTATGTTTTTGAATGTTCTTGTCCTTTCTTTAACTCTTTTCCCTAGCCCAATCCTTTTTATTTCTTACTGTGCACCAATCAGCTTCTTCCTAACTTATCTCCTCTGTTTCCTTTTTCTTATTGCTTTCTTTAACTTCATGTGTAACATCTTTATCAGTTACATCTTTTTGTACATTTTTTTGTATAACACATTCTACTATCTTTTTAGCCTGTATAACTAAGTTTTTATTTTCATTTTCTTTCACATTCTAGCCATGAATGACCAGTATTGCTACATCTTTGTACTTTAAATCACATTTTTTGCATTCTGCCCTGTTTTACCACATAAATAACATATTTATCACATTCATTGATTAAATTATCATTTTTTCACACAAAAATAACACGTCTTTGGTTGACCCCTGTATTTCACAAAACCCCTATTACCATGGGCATCAATAATACTAGGTATGTGCATAACATTATCATTTTCAGGATTACTTGACATTTTCATCCCCCACAGTCCATAGTCCTCTCTCATCATACATTTTGTAGTGTCTGTTACTTCTTTATGTATAGTTAACAAATGTTCTTTCGGTTCTTTTGCTTCAACTTCAGTTCTAAACTGGATCATTATTATTTTTCTTGTCTGTCTGTAAAAAGCTTGCACAACATATTCTGACCATGGATAAATATTTTTCTTTTGTTCATATGCACCTAAAAATGTTATGGTCTGCCCAGTCTCAAATATCAAGTCACAAAAAATCTCTTCATTAATTAAAATGAATGCTCTTACCTCTTTTTCTTTGACACACAATAGGCGCTATGACAGAGTCCCAAACTTTATACCTGTCCAAACTTTCTTCTTTTTTACAGCTCATATGTACTGTATACTTCTTTTTTTGTTTCTGTTATTTCTTCTTTATTGCTTTTCCCACAGTTTGTGCATACGTTTTTGTCTCTTGACGTTTTCTAGCACAGTCTCTTTTTCTCGTTTTTCTTCTTCTATTTTCTCCATGGTGTCACTCCATGAAATTGCTGCTTCACTTTGGTTCATCATTTCTTCCAAATAATCATCCCGCAACCCTCCTGATTGGAGGGTTGTAATTATGCACTTCTCAGAGGTAACTGTCTCTCCTTTAAACAATCTCCTCTGAAAGTTTTCCTCTGAATCCATCTCTGTTATAGCTACAATGTCAATTTCTTCCAATATCACTGTTTTTCTTCACCCACAGCACCAGAAAAAACTTTAGCTAGCAATTCTACCATTTCAACTAAATTTTCATCAACCTTCACTTCATTTTCAGCCAAAGCTGAATCAGCCATATTTTCTTCTTGTGCCTTCTAACTGCCTCTGTACCTGGACAGGAAACAGGAAGTCAGGATGTGTAACACACAAATCCTTCCCGGACTACCAAGAGTAGGGGAAGTCCCCCAATGCCCTAGTCAAATTTCCCCTAGAAGCATAAATATCTCAGTTCTTCCCTGAAAAAAGGTCATTAGCTACGTGGTACTTACACTGTCAACAAAGAATAAATAAATAAATACCCCCCCTGGCTTTCCATTTCTATTACTTAATGAGACTATAACATTCTATCCTTGAAAAGACTTAGACTAATCAATTGAATTACATTTTATTTTTATTACATATAAAAATTCTTAAATAGATCAAACTATTTATGAACTAGTGTATTTATTTATTGCCTGCAGAAGTTGTGCCTTGCAGTATGCACTTTAAGATGTCAGTCTTTTTTTTAACCTTTTGTGGTCGATGTTTGTAGTATCGCTCTACCTATAGTTTAGACTAACTTTGTTCAGTCCATATATATGAATTGATATGCATCTGTGTATGTTATGCATTATATATATATTGCTTTGACCAGTCAGGGATACATCAAACTGTCATTATTCATAGCAATATGATCTTGAAGCCTATAAGAGTTGTGCCCCCCACCACCACTACCACCACCATCATCATCATCATCCCTGGTATGATTGTGACTCTGAAACTAACATGGTTTCTGCAGGGAAAATAGGTCAAACAGCATAACATGCCTCAATCAAGGATGAGGATGTGAGTATTAACATGAGTCCTGCAGGAGGGACAGGTTTATTAGGACATCATATTTTCATAATGTGTATACTAGATTAACAACCACTAGGGCCCTTAAAAGCCTATCCATGCAACTCAAATGTGACCTACAAATTTGATTTATATAGGGGTGATTTACTGACTGCCTTTGTCCATCAGAGACACAGATGCCAGATCAGGGGTGAATTTCCAATTACTCATCCATTGGTTTAAGTTGTCCTTAAATAAGGTTAGGGAGGAACTCTGCTTCACAATGATGGAGACCCTGTTCAGGTTCAATGATGTCTTGTATGCCAGTCAAAGATCACCTGTAAGAAGTTTGTATAATACTGAGTAAGGAGACAGGAACTGAGGCAATCAGTGTAGGACATTGTTTTTGCCCTCTGTATTCATTAGGTAAGGAACTTTTGTGGATGTTCCAGTTTCTGTATATGTTTGGGCAGGTGCATTTCAATGTGGGCATTATACTCTATGATGGGTCTGATGAAGGCCGAGTACAGTGATACAATGACCTTTCTGGACCTAGATGTCATTCCCTTACTTATAGGTTGATCAAAATAGAATGATTTTCTTACTACCTTGGACAGATATTGGTCAACAGCTAGGTTACTATCTACATGACTTCCCATATCCTTAACTAGTGAATCAGCTTTTAAGGGATGTTTATTTATCAAATAGTTAACCAGGGGATGACAACTTCCAAATAAGTGCTATAATGTATTTTGCTTTAAGCCATAGCTTTGGTAGCAAGCCTTTGTCTGTGTTAGATATTCCTGAAAGGTATTCTCATCTTAGGGGGATTCAGTGACTGCTCCAAGCAATCATCTGCAAAGTTCATTAGCCAGAGGACTCTGACATTGGCTTTGACATCTGAGAAGTAGATGCTAAACAGTTGTGGGCCCAACACAGATCCCTGAGGGACGTAGCTAGTGAACAGCCTCTTTGTGGAGGTGTCCTCACTGATCCTAACTTCTTTGGTCCTATCTGTGAACTAGCTAGCTATCCAGCATGTTACAAAGAGGTTTATGCCTAGTTACATAGGTTTGTTGACAATGCCCAAGTGGGGTATTGTAGCAAATGCTTTAGATAGCTCAAGATAGGCAGTACACATTATTTTTCCTTCATCCATTGCCTTACATTCCTGTGTGCTACCCTTGAGGTTTCTGACATAGCTGTAGAAGGCTTTATGGTTATCTTTCACCTGGGAAGCTATCTTAAACTTCAAGAAAGGGTTTGTTTGTCCAAGTGCACATTGTGAGCTTATTGGGATATGTAGGGTGACTTATAGCTGGCAGGGATATGGCATGGGATTTTATCTCTGCTGATCAGCACATGGAGGAACTACAGCATGTCATCAAATTTGACCACCTAGAAGTATATTTGTTACTAACATTTATTGAAACACCTCCTCCTTTAGCCCTTGTTTGTATAGTTACTGGCCTAAAAGTGTAGAAGGTGCTGAAACCTTGCACTGCCAGAGTGCTCCCTACCATTTTATACCATATCTCAGTAATGGCATCGATGTCTACATTTCAAGTGTGAAGATGGCTTGCAGTAATGTAGTTTATTTAGGTTTATGTCACTGAGCAGCAACACTTTGAGGTTTAGTTAAGTTGACTTTACTATGTCAGTAGTTTGTCAGTTTGACATTGCCTAAAAAAGGTGTGGATAAAGTTTTAGCCAGTATTTGAAGACCTACAGGGGACAGGTGCAGACCACCCTTGGCAAAACTACGTGGTCTATTAACCTTATCCTCCCAAGCTGACACATACTGGATCCCCTTAAAATGGCACCAGAAGGACAGCCAATTGCTAAAACAATCATTTTTGCTCATATTGTGGCATCATCCTCGGCGATGGTAATATGCTACTCAATGCACTGTGACATCATCCTCAGTGATACATTGTATCATCCTTGGTGATGGTAATATGCTGCTTAATTCACTATGACATCATTCTCAGTGATACATTGTATCATTGTATCATCCTCAGTGATGGTAATATGCTGCTCAATGCTAGGTTCATGCCAGCCTCAGACACATAGTCTGAAAGCTCCATAATGTCTCTCCTTATATAGTCCAGGGAGGTATGTCTCAGATAATTTACATCTGCATAGACTGTGATGGAATCATACTGATACCTGTGGTGTAATGACTTAACTGCATGCGTGATTTGGCAGATCCTAGACCCAGATGAGCAACTAACCATTATCTTCTCCTTGTTCAGCCTGGTTAAAGGGATATCAATATATCTTACAATGGAGTCCCCTGTGATGAGAGTCATGAAAAGTGTGTTTGCTTGCCTTAGAGGCTTAGTGTTTGGGGCTCCATTAATAGTTACTGTATGTGTGGTGTTAGGTACTCTTTCTTTACTGTGTGCCTTTGGGCTTGCTGAGGCATAGCTTTGCTAATGGGCAGTCTAGCTGATCTTTGTTGTTTAGAAAAATTGCTTTTAAGTGCCTCAGCATATGGTAGTCTATGTGTGTGGTTTCTGTGCTATGAGAGGAGGGTGTTGTGTGTGTGCTTTTGACAACCTGAAGTGCATTTGTACATGAGAATTTAGCCTCCAGTGTCATTGTGTAAGTACTCCTCTCGCGTACTGTGTCTGCTTCTTTAAGGATTAACTGGCTGTAGGTAAACATGAGACAATTGCTACATTGTCTCAAGATGCCCATATCCATCAAGGTGGCTAGAGGGAGGTTAGGAAATTGCATAGCCATGCTAACCAGTCCTTTGTCAATGAATTCTGTTCTTCCTTTCAGTGGTTTAAATTTATCAAGTAACAGGTTCAATGAACTGTGACTCTCTCTCTCTCTCTCTAGCTATTCATATATATATATATATATATATATATATATATATATATATATATATATAAACACACACTCACACACATATAATTATACATAATTTTATACACACATACACACACAAAAACATTGACTGAATAATCACTGTTGACAATAAAAATATCCATGTCATGTTTTTCAAATGGTAATACTACATTTAATGTCAAATTCTGATACAGAAAGCATTCACAATCAAAATGTTAAAACATTACCAATTTTTGTATATCCAGCAGCTGTGCATATGTGTACATAACAGTATCGGCACTGGATATGCCTGCTGTGAAAGGCATAGCAAAGCATTTTAGCTGGCATACTTCTGGGATCACTAATGATTAATTAGTGAGTATCATTATGTGAAGCAAATGTCACCCCAGCTACCTGGGGTAGCTGTCATTCTACAGTAGCTCTGGTCCCAAAGGAATGACTTGATTAATTAAATGAAGGCATAGTTGTGTCTGCCCTCTTGTGGGCACAAGAAGAATTACCTGACATAAAAAAAAAAAAAAAAACAGAGCGGCCACTGAAACACATAATTATACTGTCAGGTGAACTCATGGAAAACAGTTCACTTTCCTTTATTTTTATGGTAATGCAGTCTGGTGATTTCGTTTAGTGATACCATAACAAAATCTGTTGTCTCATTACTTGTGACTGGAATATTAATGAGAGTCTGAAAAAGCTCTTTAAGGACCTGGGATTTTTAGTTCAGCAACATTATCATTGTGCACGTGCAGAGTTCCAGTTCCTTCTAATTGTTATAAGAAAAGAATTGGCCCCAAATTCCACAGAACAAAACATACGCTTATTTTAGTAACGTTAAACAATGGTATGTAGCTTAACAGATATGTAGAAGTAAAATAAACATACCTGTTTAGAAATGTTATTTACACTTAAATTTATGCATTTTATTCTTTATTTTGCACAAATGCATATTAGATGTAGTTATCAACTCCATTCCACTATTACATTGAAAATCACATTATTTTTATTATGAGCAAATGCCACGGGCAACAAATTAGACTACAGACAGCTTAGAGTATAAATCTATGCACTATTTAAATTGTATTGGATCATCTGTGAATAAATAAATGTACTAGCTCATAAATTTACTGCTTTTAGAATTTTTATATCTAATACAAATAAAATGTAATATAATTGATTAGTCTAAATGCCTTTTCGAGGATAGCATGTTATGTTCTCAGTAGGTATTGAAAATGGAAAGCCAGGTGGGTATCATAATTACTCTGGAAAAAGCCTTGAATAGAAGCAATGGCTGCAGCTACAGGGAATCCATTGATGGCTCAGATGTATGTGTACCAGTCTTACTTTATTAACAGTTTATAGAGTAGTGAAGCGTTTGGGTTAATTAACTATGAAATAGCTAACCTTTGGGAGAAAATTGCTCTTGTGCTTTAATTGCGCTTGTTCAGGGTAGCATGTAGCCACCTGGTTAATGGGTGACCTTACCTTTTTCAGAGCCGTCAGACTCAAGTGTGTACTCATTTGTAGGCCTAGTCCAACAGTGACACGTTCATTCAAAGGGCAATGCTGTTTAAATGAAATTAGCTGATGAAAGAAATAAAAGACCACATTTATTTTCTTCCGCATTTCTTGTATGCTGATAGTCTGATTTGACAGAAAGAGTCCCTTGTCACAGAATACTTAGTTTCACTACCTGAATAACAATGTTTGTGTATGTTTGCAACAAATACCATATGCACATTACATTACTTTCTGTTTTGAAAAAACACACACACATCAGTGACAATACAGAAGGAAAATTAGGAGTAAACACTTTCACAAAATGGTCCCTGTGCTAAGGTTTTATCAGAGAACTGCATAAAACATTTAATGTCACTTGTCAAGGATGAAATTAATCTCTTATTGTAAAAACTCAGTTAATTTACTGCCACTGTTTATATATGTTATTTCCCTTCTGTGGTGTATAAACTCTGATGGCTTCTTTCTCATTTTTGTAGACATATAAATACTTCTTTAGTCTGCTTAAGTGCACATAATGCATTAACAATGATTGGAAGTCTGTGCTTATATTACAGAAAAACAAAGGGCATCCAAAAATCATATCTTTTGAAACAATGTACATATATTTAAGATATATTTTTTAATTTGTTGCATTCTTTTAAACAGTAGATAGAAAACACACTGGCAAAAATATTTTTAATTAAAACAAATTGAAATCTAATAAACAGAATATTTAAAAAAAATCATAGCCTTACTGGAAATGTTGATGACATTTATAGTCCATGCATTAACCTGCATTGAGTTAATAGTACTGTCCAAAAATAAAATTTTGGTTAACTTTTCTCATCAGTTCTCATGATAACAGAGCTGTATGAATTAAAAATTGTGCAGGTATATTGGATTTGTGTAATCCTTACTTTGTATAACCTGAATCTAAATTGTTTACTATGAAATGCATATCAAATGGCACCAGCAATGCAATCTACTGAACCAGTTATGCTCAGAAAGTTCTTTTCTTTTGGTTTTTGGTTAACTGTTTTCCCTAATGAAAGTGGTCCAAATTTATTTTCTTTATTAAACTTCAGTGTGTTTTAATTGCAGAGCCAGCAACGGACATATATTTTTTTCTGAATTGTTGGTATTATATGTGGAAATAATAAGCCATTTTAAAGCAGATACCTGTGGAATTCTGTGTGGGCCTCTCTGCCCACCCACTGGGTCAGTAAAAGCAGTGCTCAGACCTCTTTATGCAGCTGCTCTGTCATTAAGATCCTGGCTACACTGCATCTGCCCACATGCTGCGACAGAAGCAGCCGCAGTGTATTGTGTATTACCACCCTGTGTATTATCGAGACAGTGTGCATAGATGGTCTAAATACTTCCAGTAAATTACTGCAATAGCATAAAATATGCACCAAGAGCTGAGATCAGATTACATGTTGTATTCTAAATATGGTTGTATTATTCTTTCCTCCCAATAAAGTATTAAAGTATATGTGTTGCTGCAAAAGTCTAATGTTGAAAGGTGATTTAAAATAACATCTGCCTTGGCAATTCATTTGAAAGCTTATTCTGTTGGCTAATTACCCTTGCAAACCCTTCTCAGTAATACCATTCCTTCTTGCCATCAGACCTGTAACATATTACATAACACTTCTTATAACAGACTTTTCCTGCTAGCTTTTACTGTAGCATCCTGATTCATGCCTTATTGTTTACTTTTGAGGAGGTCTAGCATGAAGGAGGTTTCTAGGTGGTTAGCAGTTATGCTATACAAAACAGGGCACATAAAGCAAATAGGTCAGGTCTGATCAGAAACTCCATCTTGGTATATCTAACTATAGACTGACTATTTATATTTAAAAGTTATAACCTGGACCTGTTTGGGCAAGCTAGTACCGTGCTGTTTATGTATCTTTAAAAATGATCCACTAAATGTTTAGAAATAATGAATGGCTCTAGATGATTGTCACTGTTGCAGTGACACCCCAACCCCATGTGGAAAACTGGGAAAAAGGAATTGTGGATGGATGGATTATAAAAATTTTAAATGCTGCAAATAGTATATAAAGATAGGTATAGATTGAGTGTGTGTGTGTGGGTGTGAATGGTTTGAGATAGAAGGAAGAGAAAGACAAGTAGATAGAAAGGCACATGTAGGTAGGTAGATAGATACATAAACAGATCAAAAGATAGACAGATAGATATATTGAAGATGCATCACATACCTAAAACAAGCTCTACTAAATATTCCTGAAATATAGACTTAAAACATAATTTTCCAACCTATAAAATCAGTTTATTTCCTTTTAGTGCTAATTTTCTCCCATTTAATCCATTCTTTTGGTAATTTAATTTCTTGCTGCCTATGTCCAAATACGAGTATTGCTTACTTCTTCTGAAAATTGTACCAGTCAAAGTAGTGTGATATTGTGTAACAAGTAAACATGCACAGCTTCTGCCTTTCTGATTCTGTTTTACTTGACAATGAGAGCCAATGTTAAAATAAACCGTTACTAAATAAACAGAAAGCTGCAAGAAATCATAACACTGAAAAAATATATGTTACACACAAAAAACATATTTATTTTGTGTTGTGCAATAATTAAAAATGAGTTATGCAAATATTTAAAAATATCTAAATCCAGGCATTCCTAAAAGTGAAATGGTGATGCATTCTGTAATTGTCTAGTATTAAGTAGCAGGTATATGATATCAATGAACAGATGATATCAAATAAAAGATGACATGCAAGACTGAAGCCTTATAGATTTTTTGTCAAAATATAAAAACTGCATCATAAAACAACACCTTGTACAATTGTCTTAGGGTTTTGCCGTACCATTTTCAGCTGTGTAATGTACTACAATATCAGAATTCTGTTTTATTATTTCGAAATGTGTTTGTTTTATTTTTCTATATTGTTTTCCTTTGTTTCATCACTTTAAGATATTAAGTTGTAAATCAAGTTACTTTATTTATTACTATAGAACAAAACAATTTAGCATAAAATTACTTTTGAAAATATATTTGGTGAGTTTTGATTCCCTTCCTGAAAATGCATTATCATGGTTTGAATATTTCTTACTGCTGTCTATATATGATGTAATGCAGAGCTGAACTAATGCCTGACTTGTGATATAAATGAACACTGATCACATAAATAAATTATAAATAAATATAAAACATTTCAGAGTGGATGCCAACTTGTAAATCTGAGCTAAGGTTTAGATTATGTTTGGCATATTCTTCTACTTTTATTAATTATTATAAAAATAACTAACATTTATATGTGCATAAATATATGTGCCCACAGACGTATACACATACATACATATATCTAGGCAGCTAAAATGATGACAGTTAAAAACAAAAAATAATATATATATATATATATATATATATATATATATATATATATACATACATACATACATGAAATCTACTGCTGTTTTCATGTGTTTCTAATACTAACAGATATTTATGAAATTTTGTTTACTCCATAATATTCGTAGTTTCTCCATCTTTATTCTGAAAAAGTAGACTTTTGAACTAGATGGCAGGCTGCACATAGGCTTGTTGCAATGGTGTTCTTTGATCTAGTTTTTCTAATGTTTTGAACAGTAGCAGTCCATACAGTGAGTACAGGCGTACAGCATGTTGGTACTATAAACTTGGTATACCTTTTATATTTTTATTAGACCGAACCATTTAGTTTCACAGAAGATAACTTGTATGGGTGCTCTGCAAGATTCTTCTGGTGCTTTACAATATTTTCATGTCTACTTTTATATCTGAGAATTTCATGAACACTAAATATAGTGCTGTCACCGTAACTGCAAAACAGGGCTGCACTTTTTATATATTTCAAGTTACGTACTTTGCAAATTATCTTGACTAATAAGTATAATTGAATTTAAAGTCACTTTATTGCCTTAAAGCATTCTGGCATTCCTGTTTGCATACTTTCTGTTCACATACATTTCCATCACCAGTGATGTGTGATACTTGTGAGAGTTGTCACCTTTTTAGATTTCCAAAGTGTGACTTTGTGGAAACATGAACTTTTGTAAGACAAACCACCATACCCACAACCATTACAAAGGTGTGGACTTCCCTTTTGCCAAAATAAAAGTGTATTCTTATATAATTTGAGTTGTTTTGTTGTTGTTTTGGTGGTTTTATATCATATTATCTTGGATACATATTGTTTGTTTTATGAAACTATTCAGGGAACTTAGAATGTTTAGTCCAAAACATCAAGATATTTTCCAATTTTCATGTTTTTTTCACAAGCTGCAACTGCTTAAATAGGGCAGGTAGTAACTCTACCTGTGGCTAGTTTTAACCGAATGTGAGAAAACACATGAAAATATAAGTATTATTTTAGCAAATGGAAGATATAAAAATACTTTATGCATATACCTCTCAACCTCTTAGGCCAAGAAATCTGAACAAAGCCTGACATAATGGCTGGACAAAGGCCCCAAAATAGGGAGAAATTTTAAATATTGTTCTTATAAACCTAGAAAGTAGCTAGAATAACATGATTTATGTTAAAATGTATTTTCTAAAGGATATGAAGTCTGAAATTCAATTGCATGTCTTTATTTTGTGATTTCATTCTATAGATCATCTTGATGATTTTCCAGAAAACTACAAATTGTATGGGTAACAGATCAAAATTATAAGAGAAAAATCAAGACGTTCTCCAAAAATCTTTACAGTTAATAGGTATACCTAGTTACCATATTAACATGTTCCCAAGTCCTTGCTTTCCTCAATAAGAGTTGCATCATAGCTCTGTGGAACATCTGTGCTTCTGCATGCCAACAACTACAGTCACCTACACTTATAAAACATATCAGACACACTGTCTGGGTCACAGCTGCTGCTCACAAAAAAATCTAGGTGGGTTTATTGAGCAGCTAGTGAGACCTCCACATTGGCAATGTTTTGGGTGGATGGATGATCCGAAGAAGAATTACATTATGTAAGGAGATGAGATCATCAGTATCCCATGGGTACATCACAAAACCACTGCAATGAATCTGTTTTTTTCATGCATAATACATACACAATCACATGTGCACATACATACATACACACACACACACACACAGTGAACCTAGGTTGTGAGTGAAAATAAAGTCTGAGCACCAGACCTCTCACCTGGTTAAAAAGATAACTATAATTAAAATATAAATGGATAAATAAAAAAATATAGATGCATATCTTCTGTTCTCAGCTTTGTTTGTACATGTGTGATTGCAAATGCACACTGACATTCATTGACATTCACACACATCTGTGTGGGTGTACATTTTCTTTGACATAACTAGCACCGAGTCATGAATCAATAATAAAAAAGCATCAGACCCATCTTCGTGATACTTGAAAATGAACGCCAACCTGGGTCCCACAACAGCAGGAGGAGACAAGTCCATGTCTCCACTAAATTGCTGTTGAAGGCTCATGCTTGCAAAAATAACCTGCACGCATCCCAGTTATGCTTTCCAAATGTCACCATCCTAAACTCTTTTGGTAAGTTTCTCTTATTAAATATTGCACTTTGAAACTGGCATCCATCAAATAAGTCTGTGTTGAAAGTGACGCTAGAAGGAGAAGATATATGTACTTCCCAGTTTATAAAAAGAGTTCAGATATACCCGATGGATAAATATTGTATATCTAACTTGTCAGCGCATTTAAATTAAGTACAGATACTATGGCAGAATGTGATCAAACTACAGTTTGTGCATTCCATTTACCAGTCATACTGCTGTATTTACACCTGTGTTATGCTATTTGTCAAAGACAAGAGTGCTCTTAGCCTATGAAGTTATGAGATGATGCCCGAATAAAGAAAATAAGCCAAATTATGTATAGGCAAGCTGAAAAAAAGACAAAAAAGGTTCCTTCTTTTTTGGATTAATTACTGCTGAAAGTAAAGGCCACATGATGTGAGGAAATCAGAAAAAAAAAGTAATCTCCGTGGTATCCCTTTGTTAGACCATTGTTTTATTTTGAAGCAATGTTTGAAATAATGGAAAAAAAAATCTCTTCGGTGTGTGACACAGTTTTCTTCATCTAAAACCATTTTCACACACATTTTTTGTTATAACTAATCAAAAATAAGGACTTATCATAAATGGTCAAGTTAAATTAATATTTAAAATGATCTCATCTGAAACATGCTTGGTGAGAATCATGAATAGCAAAACATAATTAAGTAAAAGAAAAGCAAAGGAAAAAAATGGATTTTGATCACTGTGGTCTATAAAGATTAATTTCATTTTAATCTTGCTTATTTATTTACTTATTAATCTATCAGTAATAGTACCCATTGGAAACTCATCTTACAGTATTGCTTAATGTTTATTCTCTAGCTTTTATCTTTCGTAGCACTGAATTTGTCTTGCATAATACTGCTTTTAGAAAACAATAGTTATTGCAAAAGCTCTTTTTTTAGATAGCACAGTTAGAAAATAGATTGTTTTAATATTTTGGCAGCTAGAATGCTAATAAAAACATACCCTGCATTTATTAGTATGCCTTCCATTTTAATATCCTGAAGAAGATGTAGAAGCCTTAAGACATAAAAATAACCACCCTTCTCTGTAGTTTACATACTTTTTAATAAAAGAAAATGATTTTCTTATTTTATCTGGTGCTCCAAATTTTACCCCATAAAGGTTGCTATGATAAGTAACACAAACACTCAGTGCTGTTTCACTGGAGTGTTGTATGTAGACATTTTATATACAAATGTGGGAACATTATTTTATGAGTCATAATAAGAAAGTGTAAATGACAGAAAATCTGGATAAATCTTTTGAATTTTATGCAGGAAAACAGTCAAAAAGACTTCTGTAAGTGATGCATGTCATATCTTGGCTCTTTCATGCATGTTTTGTTTCGAATGGCAGAATTATTAATGTTTTATTGCCAGTAAAATGCAGGAGAACTACAAACACAAATTGCCTGTTCATCAATGTAATATTCAGATTTATTATTAATTTGCAGTACACAGGGTCTCTAATACATAAGTTCATAGATTAGTACTAGGCTAATTGCACTTGGGGGTCATTTGAAGACTAGCCAATTATTCTACGTGAGAATCAAACCCTGCATCGTGTCGGTAAGGTAACCACCTTAACCACTGTGCCAACCACCCAGCCTAGCATCCTTTTCTAATGCAGTTAGGACCCCAGTGGGGTGAGTGGGATTGCATAGATAACAGAGCATGCATGGCACTGTGCACCAAAAGTCAACACAATCTCAAAATGTGCAGTTTACCAGTAACTAAGAAGACTTCATTCCATTTAAAACCTGAAAATGGAATACTGTTTTGCATTTGGATTCTGAATTATCATAAAATGGTTTGTAATTTTTTTCAATGCAAGTATTTTATTTTGCAGTACTGTGTGTGTTCAAATTTTGCACAACATATTTACAAACAATAAAGATAAAGAGATATAATTCCTTTCTTAAAACCTGCTTTTCAGAACTGGGTAACATGAGTATCTGTCAGACATTACCTTAATTTGTTACCTTCTAAGTTGTGTCCTTAATGCGTGTCACAGAATAAGATGTGAGTCTGCATATTTTGAAAACAGATCTATTCGGTTCCTCTTTTGTCTTGCCTATGGCTCATTTCATTCTATCCAAAGACTACATGTACTTTGCTTAACCCCACCAGCTTCACTCTGAGGTGAAAACAAATTCTTCACTTTCCATTTATTTCTTTAGTTGTTCCCAACAAGCTGCTTCCCTTTAACTTGTATGTTAGATTTGAATCACAGAAGGATTGTTTATTTACTTTTTTAATAACCGCATTATTCATTTAGCAAGGCTCATTTTCAGTGGAGACCTGGGGAAATATGCTCTGTAACTAAAAGTATAGCATATTACAATGTGCCACAAAATTGCAAGTTAATACAAGCACTGTGTCAAGTAAAGCAACAAAGTTAATACAAGCACTGAACCACACAAAGCAAAAAAAGGCATTGTGCCCTATATGGTAGCAAAGCATAAGGTATGTCATTATGTAGCAAAAAGTACTTAGATATTTACATAAGTTGAAAGAGATGTAAAAAATATCACTTTTGAAATCCATAGCAAAGGAAAGAAGAAAATAAATGTAGAAATGTCCCCCTCACCAGACTGGACAAGGCGAAGGTCATGGTCAGCTGCCTATCAGGTGCCAGGATCTGACAAATAATGCATACATGAGGTCAATACTACCAACATAAAAATTTCAACAAAATGCAAATTAAAGGTCATGCTGCTAAATGCTATGAGTCTAAATATGAAACTGTACTCATTGCAAGCATTCTTAACCATGGAAGATGCTGACATTTGTGCAGTCACAGAAATCTGATTCAAAGCTGCAGAGAGCACCCCAGCCTTACCTGGTTACTCATCCTGTCATACATTCAGACCCCAAAATGTGGGCAGCAAAGCCAAAGGACGTAGCGTTTCAATATATATTAAAGATGCACACACCTCCAGGCTGCTCAAACAGTATGACACACAGGAGACACTCCAGGTGCAGTTAACCATTGACAAAACTCCTATTCAAATTATAGCTAGCCACATGCCCCCAAATTTTACTCAAGATGCCCACTCCACCTATCTGGACCTCTTCAAATCTATCAAGATTCAACCCTTTACCCTGATCCAGGGTGACTTTAGTTACCCAACCATAGACTGGAAAAACTACTCATGCCAGAACACAAACACCCAGAGATTCCTCGATTTTATCAATGCAAATGCCTTGGAACAGCTAGTTAGTACCCCAACAAGAGGTGATAATATCTTGGACTTGGTATTAACCAATATGAGTAACCACTGCAGCACCCCTATGGTATCATCCTCCCTGGTAAGATCCGACCATAAAGTGGTCACTTTTGAAGTCAACATCTCCCCTGACCCCCCTCTACCTATGGTCAAACAAAAAAACTTCACCAACGTTGATTACAACCTCCTGAGGGATGATATAAACAGCTTCACAACCCCTCCCCCACTGTAGGAACTGGTGCCAATGTCTAAATCTATACCAAAGTACTATATGAGCATTTACAGTATATAGATACATGGAATCAGGAATACCGGACAGGACAAAATCATCCTCCGCAAGCAAGGGTAAACCTGTCTGGTGGACATCTGCAATAAATAAACTATATAACAAAAGGAAAAAAATTGCTGTCCAGTACCAAGAAGGAGCAGTTGCCCAACTGGAAGCAATATCTCCTTAGGGTGAACAATCAAATAAGAGCACTAGTGAAATCCTCTAAAGCCAACTTTGAATCCAAATTGGCCATATCTACTAGAGACAGTCATAAAGCCTTCTTCACATATGTCTGCAATCTCAAAGGAAGCACCCGGATCTGTTCAGAACTGGTGGTCAAGGACACCACATGCACAAATGCTGTAGATATAGCCAATCTACTGGCAGACAGATTCACCAAAAACTTCTCCCCTCTACCCCCCCCCATCAGTAAATCAGGACATTCCCAGTACCTGCCCCCACCTCGTATCTCTAGGGAACAGGCCATCATTGCCCTCTCAAAGGCAAAAATACAGCCTCAATGGGTCCCGATAACATCCCAGGCTGCTTCCTATATGAACTCAGGCATGAACTTGCAGCACCATTAGGCACCCTATTCAACCAAAGCCTGAGTACCAGCTTTGTCCCAGCTGAGTGGAGGACAGCCACTGTCATCCCTTTACACAAAGGTGGAGCGTCCATTGATCCAGGAAATTATAGACCCATCAGCCTAACTAGCCTGAACTGCAAGGCCATGGGATGGATTATCATGGACTTCATTAACAGGGACATTGGCAACCTCCAAACACTCTACCCCACATAGTTTGGCTTTGTCAAGGGGAGGCCATGTCTATTAAATATGGCCGACTTCTTTGAGACAGTCACCGAAGCCATGGATAAGGGGAAGACAGTGCATACCACCTACCTTGACCTGGCCAAAGCCTTCGACACTATTCCCCACTTGGGTATAGTAGATAAACTCTCTCAACTAGGGATCAATCCATATGTTACCAGATGGGTAGCAAACTGGCTCACTGATAGAACCCACCTAATCAAAATAGGGAAAGCCACCTCAAGCAGTAGGCCTATAATGAGTGGCGTACCCCAAGGATCGGTCTTGGGGCCTCTGTTATTTGGGATTAACTTCTCTGAGGTACAGGCCAAAACCAGTGGGCTATGGCTGACCAAGTTTGCAGATGACTGCAAGCTGGGTGAAGTCATCAATTCTCCAAGTGATGTGGACGTTCTCCAACAGGATCTCACCCAAACAAATCACTGGTGCCAGAAGCATGGCCTTAAACTAAATGCCAAAAAATGCATCATCATCATCATCCCCTTTGTAGAGAGTGACATCCCCACATATTATCACATTAATAACAACATCCTAAGTACACAATCAGTAGTGAGGGATTTGGGCACCCAGGCTGATAGCAACCTGACCTTTGACCACCATGTTGCTTCCGTTATACGGAAAACTTTATACATGGCCCACCTCATAAGTAAGGGTTTCTCATCAGGAACAAAGGGGTCATAACATCCCTGCATTCTTCCCTTATAAGGCCAATTATCGAGTACCATGCCCCTTCAGCATGTACCTCACAAAGCACATGCAGGAGCTGGAGAGACCACAGAGGTTCCTCACTAGGAGAATCCAGGGCCTCACACATCTACCCTACACAGATAGGTTAAAAGCTCTGTCGCTCTACTCAGTTTCATACAGACTCCTCAGAGGTGACCTCTTTCTGGCATACAAAGCAATCTCAGACCCCGCCTTGATGGGACTGCTGCATAGCCGCAAGTCAAGCTCCACTCGAGCAACCCATACGTGCAACCTCAACCTGGTCTGTGATATCAATAGGACTTGTTGGTGGGACAGATTTGTGTCCCAGAAACTCCCCCATCTGTGGAACAGACTCCATCTCCATGTTAAGCAAAGTACCTCATTATCCCTTTTTAAGTGCAACCTGGATAAATGGATGGGAAACAGAAAATGTACTCCTGGGATTACACCTGTGTCCCTGCTGGACAGGGGCTTTGGGTACTGACTTGTCTAAACATGGGATAAACTCTTGGCTAGGCTTATAAGGGCCTTAGGGCCAATAGTCTAGTAACCTCCTATGATCCTATGACACTCAAGTCACTCAACAGCAAGTACCATTCTGACTCTATCATAGTCCATGTTGGAGTGAATAACTTGAGACACACTTTTCTGGACTATATGAAGAGACACATGACATAACTCTCTATATTAATAAAACCTTAATTCAAGTGAACTTTCTTGTCATGCCTTTGGTGAATTTAAGTTGTTTTTTTTGGTTGAAGTTGTCTCTGATTATGCGTCCCAGACAGGTATGTCCCTAGCCCTAAGTAGTATCCTACCCTCACCTAGGATGATACCACAATAAAAACAAAAAAATGATTCACTTCAACAATTGGCTCAGCTTCTGGTGTCAGTCCAGGGGGATTCAGTATCTGTAAGCCTGGGAGGATATCATAGACAGACCTCACTGCTTTGCTAGAGATGGTTGCACTTGTCCCCCCCATAGGCTTTCGGATACTGTCAAAGGCCCTTGCTTCCCCTATGTAAAAAAAAAACAAATTTTCCAATGTAACAAAATCTAATCAAGACACACTCAGGCATGCTGCTTAATGCTAGGAGTTTAAACATGAAACTGCACTCCCTTGAAGCACTCCTCACCATGGAGGATAATGTCATCTGTGCAATTACTGAGACATGGTTCAAGGCTTCTGAGAGCAGCCTGGCTGTGCAAGTCTACAATGCCTTCCACACATTTAGACCTCAAAATGAGCATGAGGGAACCAAAGGTGGAGGTGTATCCATCTTCATCAAAATCAAATACACTTTGAGACTGGTCAAACAGCATGACTCTCTCAAACTACTCCATGTCCAGTTAACAATTGGGAAAGTACCATACCACATCATTGCTAGCTATAGATTCCCCACCATGTAAAACAGCTCACGTTAAACCTTTGCCAGTCTCTTCTAATGTTTTTGTGTGTGTGTGTGTGTGTTTGAGTGTGCGTGTCTTCAGAGTTGTGGACCGGAAGTTATGTGGTATTTTAATGAGCCAGTGATAACTCAAAAGGTGGTGGTACAGACTCTTACACAACTAAGTATACCAACATAATGTTCTGGTCAAAAGGAAAAATGCACAAAGTACTTTTTTCAAAAGTCCCAGAACCCCCCTCAAACAGATCAACCATTACTTCTTAAGCTTTCCAGTAATTTCTTTCTGCACTGGAGCAGGAATCAATGTTCATAGCATACAGATGCTCTCCTGCAGAGTCTCTCCCCTTTGAGTTCCTTATCAGGATGGTGTCCAGGTTGTCTCAGAAAAAATTCGCATTGATTCTTCACCACTGCAGCTTAAGAGTCTATATTATAAGAATGAAAGTGCATATGTGCGACTACATAAAAGTTGACACATAATGCACAAAAACTAAAAATAGCGAATGGCCACGTAAGCAAATTTTTCCCTAGGGAAAAAAACTTACACGGCCGTTCGCTAAAAAAAATAATTTAACATCATAAATCCACCCCCCACACCCCCCTAACTAAATATACCAACTCCGAGATTGTACTATAGGGAAGGAAAGGGCAACTCCGTAAAGTTGGCTAACCATCTCCTTGCCCTATGACATATTCATCGAATCGCTTAAATGTGATTCAATGAATATGCGCCACTGTTTCCGTATTTATTTAGAAGCGTTTTCATGCTTCTAATATAGACCCCAGCATAACACCCTGAATGTTATTCTAGGCAACCATACTCCATCTGTGAGATGCCAACTTGTCTGGCTTAGTAGTGTTAAAACCCACTCTTTTATGCAAAATTTAAGTACACGAGCAGTTCTATTAGAAATCGCAACAGTCTAATGTAGGCTCTGAATAAAGTGTTCTCTCCAATTATTAAAAACACTGTCTGCCTCTAATACCTACTGCACCTTAAGGAGTGCCTTTCATCAAGTCAAATCTGGAAGGGGTTATGCTATTGATGTAAAGTAAGGTAAAACTTTTTGATAGAACCTAGCTAACTTTAAGAATACTCCTACTCACTTCTTCTTGTGAGGAATAAGTCAGTTTATCACGTCTTCCAGTTTTTTTCTTTCTGCAGCCAAACACCCCCACCCCCTCCACCAGTAGCATAACCTAAATATTGGATATCTTGCTGTTTGCGGCAAAGGTAGTTAATCTGGCTAGTCTCAGAGAGTCTGTACAGCCCATACCTTAGATAGGTGGGGGTCCCAATCCTCTAAGTGCATTATTATATCATCTAGGTAAGCAACAGCATATTTGACATGGGAATTCTGTGGCTCTGTTCACTAATCTCTGAAAATTCACAGGGACACCATGTAACCCAAAAGGAAAGACAGTATACTACAAAAGACAAATGTGTTTTTCTTGGCTTCAGTCATTAGATAGATCTGACAGTATCCTTTTGTTAGCTCTAATGTAAAGAATGCTTCCTTCTTCAATCTTTCTATTAGTTCATATTGGGTAGCTGTCAGATTTCAAAATACTGTTCAGTTTCCTAAAATCATTACAGAACCTGGTTGTTGCATTCGACTTTGTGACTAACACTATGGGGCTGTTCCATTCACTTTCTGACTTCCCTTTTACCACCATTTTAAATCATTTACTGTATACAGACAGTGCAGTGGTACAGCAGTAGTGTTGTCACCACTCAGCAAGAGGTTCTCCAGTTTGATTCTCGGCTGGGGTGCCTTCTGTGCAGAAAACTGGCTTTGTTCCAAGTTGGCCTTTCCCAGTTAACAAATGTTAAATAAAATTATACCTTTTTACACAGTTTTCCTCTGTGAGTCTGATATTCTCCAAAGGTTTAAGTTAACCTTATCCATAGGAATAATCGTAATATGGTGTTCACTCAGGTCTGGCCTGCCAGGATGTTCTGAGAACATTTGTTTCTTTCCTTTGTTTCTGTCACTTTAATGTTGTATCATCTACTTGAACCACAGCTATAGAGGTCAGTTTTCATTCTTAACTGGAAATTACAGGTCTCTGTTGCTAAATGACCAAGCTTTGTGTTTTTTTTAATATGATTTCTAAATGCTTATAAGGTATATTTGTTTCATTTTCTCTTCTTACCAGCCAGCTTAACCCTGTAATTTGCATCATTTAATTTTTCTTCTTCAAATGGATCTTCCCCTGTAGTCAAAAATCTGTTTTCTGTGGATGGGACCAAAACTGAAGTTTGGTTTCCGGCTATGGATTCCCTTGTCTTTGTACCCGTATTATACTCCCATTGCTGTGTAGCCAGGGATCTTTTCATGGTTCCCAAATGATAGGCATCACCACGTCCAGATTACCTGTGACACATTTAAATTTTTTTTTTCTTCCCAAGTTTCTCTGGTAGTATCTAATATTCCACAAGACTGCATGCCCCATAACAACTCAAAAGGACAGAATCATATTAAGGCTTGTGGTAATTCTCTGATGGCAAAAAGGAGGCATGGCATTAAATGATCCCACTTTGTGCCATCCTGCTCAATAACTCTTCTCAGGATATATTTTAATGTTCAGTTATAATGGTCTACTAACCCATCTGCCTGAGGATGGGGACTGATGTTTTTAACGGATTGATGTTAAGGCACTGGCATTGTTAGTGTATTATTTTGAACGTAAATGGAGTCCTATGGTTGGTGAGTATTTTCATAGGGATCCCTACTTTGGAAAATAACAAGAGTAATTCCCTAGGTATAAATCTGGCATTAGCCTTCCATAAGGGAGGGGACCCAAAGTACTTAGTTGCACAGTCCAGAGTAATCGAAATGCATTGAAATCCACTGCTGGATTTTACCAGTAGTCCAACAATGTTCATAGCAATGCAATCAAATGGTATTTCTACAATGGCCTTTGGAATCAAAGTATTTTTAATGCCTGGGTGATGGTCTGTCTGCTGGCATTCAGAGCATCCAGCGCAGATGTTCGCAAGTGCTCTCACTGTTCCTGGCTGGTAAAACCTTGAGAGGATCCATGCTTTAGCTTTGTCCCTTCCTAGGTGTTCTGCTGGTAAGTGACCATGTGCTAATCTCATCACTAAGCTCCTGCAAGTTTGGGCACTAATAGTCAATGTACTACTTTGTCCTTGTCCTTACTGTTGTTTTGTAGGTCAAAGCATTGGTAGTAAGTGAGAACATTTTGTCCAGTTTCTACTCCTACAGCTCTAGCTCTATTTTCCCTTGCTCTTCTCAATGTGTTATCTTCCCACTGTGCCTTTTTTACAGTTTATCTATCTTACCTGGAGGTCCACTAGCTCGTTTCCTCAGGGTTAGTCTATCATGAAGTAGAAGAAACTGCCTCCCCTTCTACCAATATAGGCACTGGGATCTCAGTGCCCAACTCATCTCATAGATTCATAAGTGATTACTAGGCTTATGGCCATTGGGTACCCTTTTTAAGACTAGGCCTGCTTCGTAAATGTATCTGCCAGGTTTATACTCTAGGTATGCTTTATAGTGAGTTTGTAGACTTGGGGATGGGAGCAATAAAAGGTGGCCGCTATCTGTTAGACATAGGTGCCAGACCAGACGTACATTTCTGACTCCCAATCCCTTGGTCCAAGTTACACCTGAATTGGGTTAGGGAAGAGCTCTGCTTGACATTGATTGGAGGCAGCTCATACCAGTTTCTATCTCTGCTTTACTTTTTATTGTTCTTTTAATTTCTAGAACCTGATGCATTGAACCCTCTTTCTTTTGTTTAGAGGTCCTGTATTTGGACTCAACAAAAATATCATTAGGGTTCTGTTCAAGGTTACCTCGGCTCTCATATATTCTACTACAGTCCTATTTTTTTTCTTTTCTGTTGTTGCCCTCCATCTGTCTTAGTTTGAATGAGTACCACCCTTTCACTTTATTTTCAGTTTTCTTATTTCCTTCATCATAGGATCATAATAAATGCAAGGCAACTGTGTCTTGCTAACCTTTACAGCTCACCAATAGGCACTCTTAGACTATACTGCCTTTTCTAAGAGGGCTAGGCCAGTTCTGTCAGGGGTTAATTTGTGAATACCCATCCAATCATCCATTTCCCATTGGAAGGAAGACAGTGCATTTCACTGCTTAAGTTGCAGTCAAAGTCTATTTCAGACATGGGGAAGGAGCTGCAGAACGACTCTCTCTCTCCATGTTTTATTTATCAGCTAGTAAAGATTCTGATCCCTGGTCCTGGTATTTGAACTCTAAGTACAGTTTCTTCCTGTCACTACACTAGTGAAGTACTGTTTATTGTTAATGTTCTCTTCAGTATGCAACTGCTACCTAGAATTCCTAATTTCTGGAACTTTCTTTATAGTGTGATAGAAACTTTATTCATTTATTTATTTATTTGTTTGTTTTTTGTGTTTTTTGTTTATATAGTCATTTGTTTACCAGGCTAGAACACTGATCCACATTGTCCATTTACATAAGCAGCAAGTTAGTAGTCATATTAAGCAACAATTTATGAAATTTATATAAAGCAGTAGCAGTTGACTATTTATAAAGTGAAATCAGAACAGGATTATAGTTCTTAACTTCATCCCTACTGAACACAATTTCATAGCGTGATTCCACCACTTCAGTTCTACCTGCTACTTCTCTCGGCTCTGGAACACTTTCAGGATACAGTACCTTATTGTGTAATTCTTTTCTTTCGACTGACTGTTTTCCTTTAGGCTTCCCCATCTTAGTTAAGTGTTGATTTATGTCATTAATTTTTTTCTTTGTTTTTCTTTTTGGAAATGTACATATTCTGCTTCTTTTTCTATTTGTAAGATTAGCCAAATTTTAGAATACTTGAAGCTTTCTAACACTAGTCTTTGATCTTTTATACTCTAATTATTGTCTGATGGCTCCACCTCCATTTTTCCTAGATTAGGCAGAGGTGTATCTATAGGCTCATTAATTATCTAGTTCCACTTCCTGCACTGATATAAGGTGATCATTCAAAATTAATAATATCTTCCTGTTGCCTCCACAAATATTTAAAGTGAGACAATTTTTTTCACGGGAGCTACACAAACAAGATGAAGCATCTTCCAAAACACAGTTTGTATTAATATCTGAGTTAATAGGATACTGTGTTTCTGTTCCATGAATACAGACCACTAAAACTGCCTTTTAGTGGCATTCTTCTTTTTATACTCAAACTGAGACTTTATACGTGTGACCATGCTGTCAGAATTAAGTAGCCTCTGCAGCTCCCTCCTCTCCACTAAGACACAGCACTTAATTAACTTTAGAGTCGCAAATAGATTTATGTTACTATTATATTAGAGCTTGTTTGTATGATATGCGTTACTTTGCTTGATTCTGTTAAATGCAGCATATGATTGGCTGCCTGTTAACCATACTGCTCCAACCAGCTTGAACCTGTTAGTATTTATACAGATTACTTTCTATCTTAATGGTCTGAAGAAGCAATGTGATGCATTGCGAAAGTGCTTACCGATCTATATGTTTCATGAAAGAATCTATTATTCTTATGCAGCTTTCATTTACATCAATCATTGAGCTCTACTGGTCATATAGTGAAGGCTGAACTGTGCGTTGGTTTCAATCACCATTTTATTTGTGCAAAAGGGAAACTCTGCTGCTGTTGGCATAACATTCTAATCATATGTATAACCATAGTACAACATTGAGCTATGCGCCCCCTTCCCCCATTTAAAGCAGAGTATTTCAGCAAACTGATAATACTGTTTGTTACCAGAATTTGACACATGCTTTACCAAAGGTATAGGCTGTTCACTTTTAAACATAGTTTCATTGCTTAACAATATATTTACTAACAGAGCAAAATTTCCTCCATACTTAGGGTCATTTTGAAATGCCCATGTTCATAAAGACATAGCAAAGTCCTTTCAAATTTATCAGCCTCTAAGACATCTGTCATTTTAATTTTAGTATGTGGACCTTCAATATCTAACTAAATTTAGGGATATGCTTTAGATAACATAACTGAAGAAAATGGCCAGCTATGAAACAACTATGTTGTATCTCAGAGGTTAACTGTACCTCAGGCTAATACTGCCTTCTTTATTTTTCATAATACTGATTGTCAGACCCTTGCATGATGTTCATGAAGGCTTTCTAAAGGCAGCCTAGTAAGTTGAGCTGAATGGATTCTAGACAAGTCACTCTATTCCTGACCCTCTTGCTCGGACATACTGCTCACATCTGGCAGGTATGCCTTGAGGTATTCCCCATAGTCAACGTTTTCAGTGGTGGAACTGTCTTTGAAACTGGCACAGCTCTGGCAGTGGACACCATACACTTAGCAGCAGCAGCAGGTAAGATTTTCAGGTATTGTTCAACTACAGCCATCTTGGCATATAGGCAGGAATGATCTAGGTGCACAAAAGCAACAAAACAGGTACCACATGACTAGACAGATTACAATAGCGCAGTAAGATTTTTTTCTTCAGGTGGAGTACATTTGCTCAAACAGTTTAACTTCATACAAGCAGCAAAAGTTAAAATTTGGGATATTTGGCATAAAATGCGTGACAAAAATGCCCGCTTCATCCACCATTGTGTTATATTAATGCACCAATCTCCAAAGAGTACCAAACATGGTACAGTTTTTATTTCATGATAAAAGAAGAGGGAGTGGTACAGACTGTTGCTTACACAGTCAAGTGTACCAAAAATACCTTTCTGTACAAGAGGAAGAAAACATACAAAGTACCATTTTCAGGTTTTCAAAAGTCCCAGAATCCTAACAAACAGAGCATCAGTACTTCCAAAACAGTCCAATAATTTCCTTCTGCATTGGCAAGAAGCAGGAACCAAAGCTCATAGCATACAGTTATTCTCTTACAGAGTCTCTTCCTCTTGGATTCCTTCTCAGGAAGATGTTCAAGTTTTTACAGAATAGTCTACAGTGATTCTTCCTTGGTACAGCATAACTTCCAGGACTAAAGTTCCAGGCAACCATTCCCCCTCTATGAGAGGCCCACTTCTCTGGTTTTGTAGGGCTGCAACCCTCTCTTTTATACACCGTTTAATTACACATCTGTTTCTATTAATTTAACCATACACAAATTCTCTGCCTAATACAAAATGATGTCCACCTTCTAATAGGTTATTATTAGGCAGTTGATCAGGTGGATCATCTGTAGCCTCGCCCACGCAAATCCCCCTACTTGCTACCCATTTCCACGAGAGACTGTAGTGGACAATCCGGACCACACTCATGGTTATCTATCCATTCATTTAGGTTTTGTTTGGGGAGCTACTTTGTTCAGTATGAAGTGGGATCCTATTCTGGAGGAGATAAATTCTTTGGGATCAGTATTTTTCCCACTAGGAAGTTGTGATTTTGTTGTGCTGGAAGTTTAAGTCTCTTGTATAGGTGTGAGTAGTATTAAAAGTTTTACATACATGTATGAGGCCGAGCAGTGCCGGGATGGCTAAGGCCTTGTAGACTAGGCAAAGGTCAATCTGAAGGACTCTGAGACGAGACGAGAAGAGAAGAGAAGAGACCGAGTGCTTTTAAGTGATTTACATAGCACATGGAATTCAAGGACTTGATTTTCTTAGTGAAAAAATGCTGGGGTCTTTTAAGCTGGGTCATATGTCTGGGCAAGTGCATGTTAAAGG
The DNA here is from genome assembly GCF_019279795.1 of Protopterus annectens. Lineage (NCBI taxonomy): Eukaryota > Metazoa > Chordata > Ceratodontiformes > Protopteridae > Protopterus > Protopterus annectens. Next base: position 685,288,643 of record NC_056749.1, on the reverse strand, counting down.
GAGAGTTATATTCTATTATGGACTTAATAAGGAAGGAGTAGAGATGGACAATAATATCTTTAGACTGTAGGATATACCTTTAGGAATTAGTTGAGATAGGTAGAAAGATGATCTAATGATTAAGGATACATGGAGGTAGAAGAGTTCAGTTTGGATCTACAGATTATGGCCTGACAATATAATTCTGTATGAGGTCTAGAAGGATATATTCCATTACCTTACAGATAAGACTGACAAGGCTTATCAGTCTGCACCTGACAAGATATGAACTAATACCACTCTTGCAGAGGGGACAACCATAGCTTCTTTCCACACCTGAAGTATGAACCGGGTTTAGAGGCTGAGTTTGAGGAGAGCAAGAAGCAGGTCAGTAAACCAATACTTCATACTGAGCAGGAAACATCCATCAGGCCCTGCAGCACTGGTGTTTTTCACCCATGACAGGGCATTAAGAAATTTCTAGCTTATTTTGGGGAAATACTGATGGGAGGTCATGTGAAAAGCTAAAGGATTATGGAGAAGTTTGAAGTAAATGTATCACCTACAATGTTGGCTAGATCCTCAGAAGGCCAACAAGGATTTACTGTTATGTATATACTTGGTGCAATGTTGAGTAGTTTTTGTAAGATTCCTAACATAGTTGAAAAAAGGACTTATGGTTGTTTTTGGTAGAAGTGCAGTTTTGTAACTAGCCTTGGTAGATCTGGTTATGTTCATAAGTTCTTTGAGTTTCTAAGTTTGGTTTTGAAGTGTGAAGGTCTTCAGTTTGTGCATAGGGGTGAAGAATTTCTTTCATTATGTAGCATTTTTATTCTAGAGTTCCACATAGGAGGTTTGTTCGTAAACATGGGCCAGTATTTCTGTTGAAACAGGACCAAAGCCTCAGTGCAGACATTCAACGGAGTGTAATAAAATCTACAAATGCAGCAGTGCTGACTGCTGTGCCATCAAGGGAGGGGGCACTTAAACTGTACCAGGTCATCAGCTGACTGCAGTAAGTCAACTTTGGAGAAAACCCAAAAGACAGCAAGATTTGTGGACATCTTAGGTAAGGTTCAATAGGTGAATGCTACAGAATGGTGATCAGTTATGACAAAAATGGAGGTAGGGAATAATGGTGCCATAATTGTGTTAACCAGGTCCAGAAGATAGAACCCTGGTGGTGGAGTGCACTGACTGGTCTACAGAGTTTGCAGTGATAAAATCTTGGAAAAAATGCATATACATTTCAGTGTTTGTATAGGTCTCTGAGTTTATGGATGGGTAGTTAAAATTCCCCAAGGATAGCAGTATTTGAATGAATGGCAATTGACTCAAGCTTATTGGTGACAGAAAAAGGGCTCTATAACTGGCAAAATATGGTAGGAGATATTTATTGATAGATATGAAGCTATGGAGGAGTTCAAGATCATTATCTTGCATCACAAGTCTGAATGAGATAGAATTAGAGAGGAATCTGGGCACTTCTTCATTACAGGCAGACACACCCTTAGGGTAGGACCTGAATGAATGGTAGGCAGCAAAACCCGGTGGGGAGGGTGTGTTATTACTTCACTAGAGCCAGTGACAATAAAGATACGGTTAGAATGGATTAACCCCTTTGGACTCTGCAGGCCAGCAACTACACATGGAAATGTTCTACTCTTAGATGATTCAATAGTGAGACACACAAAGATGCACCACTCACAAGGGCGAGCAAGAAAGGATGTGCCATGTCATTAGGCACTCAAGTCTTTTTACCACAAGTACTCTTATCACATGACCATTGTCCATAGAGGTGTAAATGTATAGACTGAGTCAGACAGTAATCCCCAAATTAGCACATGCCCAACATGACCTCTAGAAACTTCCTAAACAACATACCACCTCCTAATAAACTCCAGGGTACTGCCCCCCCAAGAAGGCTGGGTGGGTACTATCCACCTTAGAAAAGTTGTACTTAGCACTGACCCCCAGAGGAAGACCGTGGTGACTGCTGTGGCTTAAGCTGAATGTCCTCTAACATGCCCTGGTACAAACTTTTTATAGGCAGAGTAGCAATAGCAGATGCAGTGTACCAGCCACTTAGATAATGATTGTTTGTTTATTGGCCTTCCCTCCCTGCCCTTAACAAATGATACCAAGCTGCTCTGATTTTCTGAATTCTTTTATCTATGTAAGTCTAAGGCATGCAGAGTCCCCCTCCCCCTTTATCAGAGGTTTAGGAAAAATACACACATAAGCTAATCACCCTTAACATCCACATCCCACCCCCCAGTAAGGAAACCTCCATAAAAAACTTCTCCAAAGCCAACTTCATGCTACTCGAGTCAGAAGTGACAAACGTTATGACACACATGTAGACGGGAACCGAAAGTTCGACTGCTGAATTCTACACTAAGGCACTGTACAAGCACATCCACTTATGCATGAATAGTGCCATCCCATATAGAACCAAGATGCTCTCCTCCAAAAAAAGGAAGCCAACCTGGTGGTCCCCTGCCATAAACAAACTTTACAACAAAAGGAAGAAACTGTTGCAGAAAAGAGGAAAATCCCAGGATGCAAAAAACTCCCTTACCAGCCTCAGTAAGAAGCTGAGATCCCTCATAAAATGCTCCAAAGCTAGTTATGAAAATAAAATTGCCAAAGATTCCAAAGACAACCACAAGGCATTCTATAACTATGTCAAGAATCTAAATGGCAATGGTCAGATCTGCTCTGAGCTACAACAGATTGGCATTAAATATACTGATCCCAAGGATATTGCCAATATCTTGGCAGATCAATTCAGTGCCAACTTCACCCCCCTCTCACCCCCGAAACAGCCCATCTCAATACCGGAAGATTGCCAAATTCCGGTAATAATGGCCACACAGGTAAAAAACACACTCTCCAAAGCTAAGAATACAGATGACATCCCGGGCTGTGTTTTATATGAACTACAAAATGAACTGGCACCTCACCTAAGTGTCATGTTTAATCATAGCCTCATCTCAGGCTTCATGCCTACTGAGTGGTGCACAACTACAGTTATCCCACTCCACAAGGGGGTATCCACCTTGGATCCCGGGAACTACCACTCCATCTTTCTGACAAGCCTGATCTGCAAGGCTATGGAATGTATTATCATGGAACTTATAAACAAAGACATTGGCAACCTTCATACACTGGATCCCACCCAGTTTGGGATCGTGAAGGGCCGATCTTGTCTCCTGAACCTGAGTGACTTCTTCAAATCAGTCTCCAGAGCCGTGAACGAGGGTAAGGCAGTCCACATAGCCTATCTGGACCTTGCCAAGGCCTTTGACACCGTCCCCCACTCTGGAATCATACATAGACTTACTAAGCTGGGCATTAATCCCTACATCACTCGATGGGTTGCCAAATGGCTTACTAACAGAACCCACACTGTAAAAGTAGCCGACTCCAAATCCATATCCAGACATGTGACAAGTGGAGTACCTCAGGGTTCAGTCCTGGGACTGCTCTTGTTTGGCATCTACTTCTCTGAAGTACAGGCCAACATTAAAGGACTCTGGCTAACAAAGTTCGCAGATGACTGCAAACTGGGAGCCATTATTGAATCCCCAAATGATGTAGATACTCTACAAAAGGGCCTTATAGAAACAGATGCTTGGTGCCAGAGCCATGGGCTCAAACTCAATGCCAAGAAATGTATAGGTATCCCCTTTGGGAAAAAACATGTTCCCGTGAATTACCACATAGGTGGCAGTATACTAAACACCAAAAGTGTGATGAGACTTAGGGACACAGGTGGACAGTGGTCTCACCTTTGATAACCACATCACCACAACAGTCAGGAAATCCTTCTATGTGGCACACCTCATCACTAAGGGCTTTTCATCCAGAAAAAAGGAGGTCATTGTCCCACTGTACTCATCCCTCATTAGACCCATTATAGAATACAATACCTCTCAAGACATCTGCAACAACTGGAAAGGCCGCAGAAATACCTCACTAAAAGAATCACAGGCCTAAAGCAGATGCCCTATGCTGACTGCCTTAAAAAACTCCAGCTATACTCTGTCACATATCATCTACTCAGAGGCAATCTCTGCTTAACATACAAGGCCATGTCAAACCCAGAGCTGTTGGACATGCTACACTTAATGAAATCCCAATCCCTCAGAGCCACACGTTCCAGGGATCTAAACCTCGTCATCACAATAAACAAAACATGCTGGAGGGATAGGTTCCTGACCCATAGACTCCCCAGACTCTGGAATAGACTGCCCATACATGTCAAGCAAAGGCCTCTAAGGAACCTTGACGATTGTATGGGAGAAAGGAAATTCACCCCGGGGATCACGTCAGTCACCCTGCTAGACAGGGGTCCAGGGAAGTAAATAGTGTGGGAAGAAATAGCCAGGGAATTGTTATGGCTAGGCTTGTATAGGCCCTAGGGCTAATAGCCTAGTACCAGCCTAAGAACCTAAGAGGTCTATTGCCTGTTTGAAAGAGATCTCCATCACTACATTGGACATAAAGGAGGGATTTGCAAAAATGGATACTCTATCACTGTGAAAGATCAGTAAGGGTTCTTTGCACTTCAGTGCCTGTAATTCTGAAATTCTCCTAAAAATGTCACAGCCATCAAAAACAGCATCTTCCAAGATAAGAACTTTACAGGGGCTGAAGCAGATGGTTCAAAAGGGGGTCTAAGTGCACTTTCCTAACACATGTGATCACATAATTGAATGATCTCCCTTTTTTACTAGTACCCCCTCCCTTTAAAAACTTATGTTCTGGAAGCTGAAACTATAAGAGAGAGGTCTATATTGTAAAGGTAACCCAGGACTAGTGACACTCTAGCTGTGCTAGGGTTTTGGTTATTGGAAAGATACCAAAGGGAGAGTATCTTCCATCTGGCTTTGTATTGCTTCCTTGTGTTAAGTTTCCTTGCTTCCATTATTACATTTAGCATGTCCACTAAAAACAATACTGGCTGGGATAATGGATAAATCATCCATGCTGTCAGCCCTAATGTAGTCAAGATAGGGTGCATATAGGACTCGTTTTTGGGTTAAGAGGTCCACATACTGAGGCAACACTTTTGGCTCCTTCCTTGGTAGTCTCAGCATGAGAAATAACCAGTGGTGTATGGGCTAAAAGGAAACTACCAGTATGACTTTTGACCTGCCTTCCCTGATGATCTGCAATATTCCAGGGATCAAGGGTATGGGATGAAAAGTGTATAAAAATAGATATTTTCCAATCTGCTGAAGCTGATGTTGTGTAACAGATGTTCCCAGCATATGTTTTTTGGGACAAGCAAAAAAGATCTACTTGTATCCATTTATATGGATCTGTTTGGGATCTGCTCAACCTGTCTGTTATGACATTTTCTTGAGAGGGGGGTATAGGTCACTCTGAGAGGCACATCGAATTCCTGAGCTACCTTCCTCACCTACATAGGTAGTCTACATAACATGCAAGACTGTTGATGTATAACAATGGTGCTGTGTATAAAGGTTTGGAGAATTCCATGTGCCAAAATCTGTTTGAAAACTTTTAATGTCAAGACTACCACCGTCATCTGTTTCACATTTATGGGTTTCTTCCTCATTGCTTTGTTACGTGTGTCCTGGACATTCAAGAGTCACACATGAGCTGCCCTGGGAAATCTGTAGTCAGTGTTTATATAGATTGTTCTAACCTGAGGACTTCTCCCAACATAAATTTTGCCTGTATTTCCACCATGATAGCTCCTTATTTATATAATATAGGATAGGGATTGGGGGTTTCCTAGGACTGTGAGTGTTAGTGCAATCTGTCCCCGAGATGCAATGTAACTTCCTCATGTGTAGCCCTGCTGTGTGTACCATCAGCATGCATGATGCCAATTACCCCACAAACCAGAGAAATTCCTTTGATGTGGTAAGATCCTTTACCAGAACACTGAATAAAGAAGGTCAGAGGAAGTACTTTGGTTTTTTTTTTGAGGAATGCTGCCTATAAGACTGTTTCCACTAGAGACCCCAGAAGAAAAATAACACTTTTTGTTGAGGTCAAGTTTGCCTTGGCTAGACTGACAGTCAGGCCTAGCTCCTAGAAGCACATAAAGGTAACATTCAAGGCATTCTAAATCCACTCCAAAGAATCTGCATAAATCAGTTAATCATCTAAGCAAGGGTAAAGGTCACGCAAAAAGGCTATAACTAGGGCACGGCATTTTGGAAGAATCTTGGATGCAGTAGACAAACCAAAGGGCAAGTTGATGAATTGGAAGTGATCTCTTTCTGCTCTGAATGTTATCAACCTGTAATCCTTGGTTATAGGGATAAGCAAATATACATCTTATGGACACTGAGTGAGCAGAAAGGTGTGGATGGATAACATAAGCAAATCCAAAGTAATCAAAAAACACTTGGGAGGATAACAGAATAATGCCCTGAATAGTTTACATTTTGAATGATGGTTTGTTTAACTTGGACTTTTTTCATTTTGATAGGTCTAAAATAAGGCCTCCATGTGCCTTCATTTCTAGATAATAGAAACAGCCTTGAGTAAAACCATGCTTTTTCTTTTGCTTTGAGTATTCTGTCTGTGTCTCCTTGTTCCAAAAGTACTCTTCATAGTTGGGGGGCCAGATTCACTTAAGCTTCTGGCACTGAAGGGATACACTCAGACTCAGGTCTGCTTTGCAATTGCAACTTTTATCCCTGTCTGCAGATTTCCAGGACCTGGGCTGGCAAAAAAAAGTCTACATACCCCCCTATTTTCCAGGAAAGTAAGTGAGAGGGAGGAACAGGCTAATAGATGGGTAGTCAGGATGTTATTTTGGGGGAAGGGGAGGGGGTAGCCAGGCCAAGTCATGACTGTTTGTTTTGGGAGTCTCAGGCCTGATAATCCCCAGGCTTCTATTTTGGCTTTAGTTGCCATTCTATCCTCAATATGACCTTCTTACTATTGCCTGACTAGTTTTTCTCTTGCTTAGGATACAAAGAACATGACTTTGTTGGATAGTTACTGCTGAATTCAGATGTCTGTGAGAGAAAAACCTGTGTGACAGTTTGCATTGCCTTACCTTTTTCATCTAGTCTTTTGACAAAACTGGAAGACTAAAGAGGAGGTCCTTATCTTCTGGTGCACCAAGCAGCTTCACCTTCACATGGCCTATCAAAGGCCAAGCATGCTTCCAAATAACTGACCCCATTGCTACTGCTGCTGCCATGCAAGACGTACCCATTGGATCATAAGCACATTTCCTGGAGTGCCTGGCAACATGGGCTGAAGTGTCACATAATTCAAACAACTCCTGCTTCTGATCCTTGTCACTGATCTCCACAGCCTTGGATCTCATATTCTCTAGCAGGATTTGCTATCTGCCGAGCATATAGATCTATAAGCTTTAGGTTCTGAAAGCTAGGATAGCAGAGGTATCTGCCTTTTTCCCCAAACTGGTCAAAACTCCTACTGTCCTAGACATTGAAAATAGAAACTGTGGATGGCACTGAAGAGGATCCTATGCTAGAATCCATGGAACCACTGATAGATCAGTCAAAGTGTTTTACACATTAACTTATGGAAATCTTGAACTTGTTTCATAGGAGCAGGGGGAAAGAATATGGCTTGAAATGATGAGCTAGTAAATGCATCCTCTGTCATATCAATAAATGGAGGAACTGCTAATGTTCTAGGCTCAGGCAGGGCCATGAAGGCTCTGCATTGAGCTGAGTCTGTGATTACTCTCTAGTCTGCTATTGGAAGTTCTCCATCTTATGAAAGCTGTCTCCAATGGAAAGGTCCTCTGGAGATGAAGCAAAGGATACGGTGTCCACAGAGTCATTAACTTAAACAGCGGTAGAAGGGAATTAGCTAACATAGGCCATCTCATCTGTCTCTGAGCATGGGATATCAGAATTCTTGAAAAATGGAGGTTCCCCTCCTCCTTTAGAGGTGTCTCCTAACACCTCAAAAATTTCCAATTCTGACTGCCTGGACATAAGGAAACTCCTTAAGTCCTAGGTTAGTTGGAAAAGCTGTTGTGAATAATCATGGGAGATATAATGAACTTCGGCTTTGCCTGACCAAGGTCAAGGTAAACTAACAGCAAACACTGGCTTAACCTTCATTGATTTGGGCCTCAGATTCTCTAGGGAGGTCATCTTGGGGGCAGGTGACCAAGATTTCCACCCAGTCTCTACGAACCAGCTCATGAACAAAAATCAAGGGAACATCACCGCTACCTTTGCTAATAAAAGACTCAGTGCCAAGAGCTTCGTCACTTATGGAGGCCTCAGAGATGGCTGACATCTCAATGTCTTTAGTACAGGAGAATACGTTAGCAGCTGAAAGCTTTGCATACAGAAAAACATTCATATCAGAAGCCTTGGTTAAATCTTACTCAGTCTGCTGTCACTGGACCTATGAGAAAGCAGTGGTATCTGAAGGATTGTACTTAGTTTTCTACTACTTCCCCCAATGTCTCTTTTCAGTATTCTTTGACATTGGACGAAGGCTTTCCTGGGTCTTGGCCGATGCTATCTTTTCAGAATGGAAACATGCACACCCTAACTTTTGCTTTGCAAACTCCTGGAGAAATTTCATTCTCCTTCTGCTGTTCTCAGGCTGATTCTGGGACAATGGAAAAACATGAGACTCCACATCATCATCATCACCATTTGGCCCTAAGCCAAAAAGGCACCAGGAATAGAAATCTTTGCATGGGATTTGCTTTCCACAATCTACCCAGTTAGTTTCCTTAATATCTACTTCTAACTCCCATTCACTATCAGACATTAAAAGCAATATAAAACAGCTGCAAAGTGGGAAAATATATTTCCCTGTGGGATACTTATCTGGGCTTTAGAAGTATGCTGAACTGACACACTGAAAATACTCAAGGATCACATAATCATACTATTGCAAGAAGAAAGAGCTAAAGAGGGCATTGGCTGAAGACCCTCTTTACCATCGCTGTCCTTTTGTCTAAAGGGAAGGAGTCAGCCAAAGCTAATGCAGAAGATATAACTCTGCAAGTCAAAGTGACCTCCATGCAGATAGTCAACAGATAATGAGTGCAATAAAGAATAGTATGACAAACATCTACACTTATGTGCTGAAAATGAATCATGTTGCAAAACTGATGTATTAACCACATACAGCATCCTAACCCAGGTTTGTGCCGAAATCAGTATATTATATATTAGTATATATCCAGAAATATTACATGTGAGCCTACTCATGTCATATACAATCTTTAATGAATGTCTGGCACCTTCTGGATTTCTAAAAGTAATTAATTATAAAGCAGCTAATATTAACTGCGATTAAGGGCGTATTCTTCTCCAGTGTCTGCAATTAATGTGATAAGCAGTACAGGAAAAATCCATTAATTGAGTCTCTCTATTTTTGTTGCTTCAACACACATAAGATAGTGCTAGATAGCACAGTTAGCATCAGATTGTCATTTGTGTTTTGCCAAATATGAGTTGTAGGAATAAATAATCTTAAGGAAAATGCAAGAGGAAAACAAATATTTATGACATTCTGTATAACTTTATTTACTATATAAGTAATATATGTAACTTGAGAATAAATGGATATACAAATATATTCACTACTTGCAGAACATTCATTTCTAATAGATAGAAACTTTCATGCCTTATTTACATTTGGTTTTAGTTAAGTAGGATGTCAATTAAGCAGACTGACTTACAATATAGTTTATTAGAAGAGAATAGAAAACTGAAGAAATAGAAATGGTGATTCCAACAATGTATTTGATAAATGCTAGTATAACAATTTTGCATTAATGCATATGCACATCATGTTATGACAAATGCATCTCATTAAGTCAATAGAATGTAGATGATAAAATGTTATAGATTTGCATACCTGTAATAATTAAATAACTTGATAACCTCTTTGTAGACTATTTATTTAAAGAATTAGAAATAAGACCTTTGAACAGAATGGAAACAAATTTCAATCAAATAGAGAAAAAAGGGTCTATTATATGATAATATAATTGTGTATTTTAATCTGTTTTCTTGGTTATATTAAACCTTATTATATCACTGAATAATATTTAAGCACCTTAGATTTATGTTCACTTAATGTACAATTATCAGGTCATGAAAGAACTGATGCCAAGGCATGAGAATACATAAAAGTTAAACATAAATAAAATGTATTACATTCCTCTATCAGCATATTTTCAAATATGATATGAAACAGCAACCCTGAACAACTTTTGACTTTGTCCTTACTTTATAGATTTGTATATAAACACACAATGTATTAATGTAGAACACACAAATAACAAGCAAATGATGTTTTGTTTTGGTACATGATAAAGAATGATATCTCCAGATATTAGTGACAAACTTTATTACTTAGTGGGTAATCTTTCCTTTCCCCCTTTTTCTAGTTTATATTTATAATACAATAACAAAATAATTCAGTATGTTTGTATGTTAATATTTATTTAGTGTTCTTTTTTCCCTGCAGAAATGAAATTAAATCATGTGATTTACCTAACAGATTTGATATGGATACAATAATTTTTCACATCTGATGTTGACCTTTAAAATGAATAATACTGTACTTTAGTGAGAGTAGGAAAATGTGAGCAGGTTTGGTCAGCTGGTATAAATACTAAATGGAGAAAGAATTTAGGAATTCCAGGTTATGGTTATTTAGATTATTGTTTATGTTTTGTGTTACAGTGCTTTTCTAAGATATGGCATGTCAAAAACATTATTGGGGGGGGGGGGGCATGGCCAAAATGCTGACTAACAGCAGTTTTCATCAGCACTGCTACATTTTCTCTATTCCTTACAGGAAATTTATTTTTTTTAATTATTTCTTCTACTTTTTTATCAAATAATATCAAGTAGTTAGATCTAGTAAAGGAATACCCAAAAAAGAATAGTTTAATTTTTCAATTTCCTGTCAAAATATCTCCAGGAAGTTCTTTGTCTTAAAATTCAAAATAAGCCACACAAAAGAAAATACTCAGGACTCTTTACTAAGTAAAGATATACATTTTGTTCTTACCAGTCTACAGAAGATTTCTCTTAAAATGGATAAAATGGACAACAAAATTGTGAACTTCAAAAAAAAAAAAAACACTTCAAGACAAATGGAACAACTACAAGAAACATTAAATCAATAGAAAACCCAGATATCAGGAATAGAGGAAGCCTTGAATGATTTTGAAGGAAGACTGACAGAAGATAAATATAACCTGGAATTTTTACTAAAACAAAACACCTTGTTACTGGAAAAGATGGATGACTTAAAAAATAGATCCCGCAGGAAAAATATTAGAATTTTTGGATTACCTGAAGGCATAGAAAATGACAACATGACAAATTTCCTAAAAACCTGGATTCCTAAAACCCTTATCTTACAGAAGGTATGTCTTTTGGTATTGAACGAGCCCATAGATCTTTATCAAAAATAACATCTCTCTCAAAGAAGTTAAATCCAAGATCCACAATTGTAAGATTTTTCTCAACACAAGATAAAGACCTGATTCTAAAAACAGCTTGGGCTAAGTCCCCTATTAAAATCCATGATCAAATAATAGGGTTTGATAATGACTTCTCATCTGCAGTAATGTCTAGAAGGAAAACATTTTTACCTTTAATAAAAGAACTAAAAAACGCCAGATCAAAATACACTTGCTCTTCCCAGCTAGACTGAAAATATTTGTCACAGATGAAACAAAAATCTTTGAATACATGGACAATGCAATAACAGTTGTTCGGTTAATCACGAACACTGTGGTGTAATAATTTAGTTGTTTTTAAGGCATTAGAATGCTGGTATGATGTAAGGGGATTTGCAATTAAATTGTATGCTACAAGAGAGGGAAAAGTCACATGAGCTAACTAAATATAGCCTTTACCTTAAGTAGTTTGACAATATCTTTATTCCCACCACAGTCATGAGGTAAAAGGTTCATTTAAATAAGTAAATCCTTAGTTGCTGAATACATGAAGACAGAAGTGATAATCTGGTCTTAAAACTGGAAATGCTTCTGGTTACCACAGCAATGTCCTTATGCCATATATACTAGTATGAGCACAAGGACTCTTTTAACATGACAATAAAGCATGTAAACATTCAAGAAAGCATTATTAGCACTCTAAGATATTCCTAACGCAAAGATTAACTGTACCCTTTTATGTGGTGAACCTACTGGTAAAAAAAAAAAAAAAACAGAAACAGATCTTATTTAGTTGCTGCCTGCTAATATCTTACATTCCTAATCAATAGAAAGTCATATGAGATATTTAAACATTTTAAAGAAATTGCATTAATCAACAAGTGACTGCATATAGGATCATGTCCTAAAAGTGTTACATAAATAACCCTGCTTACACTACAGCTGGTTTACAGAAATACACTATGAATAAAATCTTTGGTAGCATTCAGTTAAAAAGACATGGTTACCAGAGAACAGCTGCATTTATTTATATTATCTCAGTATCATATTTGCACATAAGAATATCTGAAAGAGATTTGTGGAATTACTGATTTGTAAAATATGTCTTAATTTTTTCTGTGCTAAATGGATACCATGAATATTTTGTTTGCTTATAAATGTCATAACAGGCATATTTTTACATATCACAAGTTTAGCAGCAGGACACAGTCATATATTGTTTATTCTGCACTGTACTTGTGCTGAAACAGAACTTTTCCATAATATAATCCAAAAATTGTGTGGCACACTCACAGTATTAAAAACACTATAAAGTTATATGCTTTTCTTGTTTATTGTCATCAAATAGCTTAGCAGTTTACATACTTGTCTTTAATGCCAAAAACATCAAAATGATGCTGGTTTTGTTCCCACATCAGGAGCATGGTTATGTTTATGTCTACATACTGATCCTAAAGTGCAGTGAATGGGGATACTCACTTATGAGGTTCTGTTTTATAGGTTCCCACTTATAAAATTCTGTCCTTTGGATATTAATTTATACACAACAATGAAATGGCTTCATAAAACTACATAAATAAGTAATTTGTCAATCTAAACTGACGCCAAGTCAAACATCCAGTTATTAATAAAGTGATAATTGAAACATAACATCATTCTCCATAGCAACTCCTCCTATTATTTAATTAATCATTATACCAGAGACTAAAGCTTTGGTGGACAGAAGTAATAAGAAGAATAAGTATATAACTTTTCACTTATTAACAAATATAACCATTGGTAATTCACTGGAAACTTTAATAGAAATATTTTTGAAGGAAAAATTAATTTATCAGAGGTACTAATGTAGGCTGCTGTATTTGACAATATTGTTTTTTACAATTTAAATAGGATTATCATATTGTCATATCCTTTTTTGCAGCCATTTAATGCATTAGCAAATATGATATGTGACAAGGTCTTACTGTATTCAAAACAGAAGTTATGTAAGTAGAATAAGTATCATGATTCTTTAGATGTAAGTCAAGAATGGTGTTATAACTAAGGAAGAAACTACAATACATCTAGTGAATACTCTGTTAAATATAACAATGACACATGACTTATAATTTAAAGAACTGTTGAATTGATATGGCTTGAGGAAATTTGCAATTGACGTATTAATAAAAATGATCTGTTGAAATGTTGACACTAATATCTTGTTGTTTGTTAATACATTAATGTTCTGATACAATCTAAATATTAAGTGCTTTGTAAGTAGTATTCCTCTAATGTTGCTGGTTAAAGCACCTGTTTGTTTAACTCATACTATTTTTATTTAAAATATCTAAGATATTAAAACTTATTAGTTTTCAAAAGTGTTATGAAATAGTTGTGAAATTAGATACTTTCTCTCACAATCAACAATAAAAAAGGGAAAGAAAAGTGGATTATAAAGAAAGAAGAAAGGTAATGAAAAAGGATGACAAAATAAGAACACAGGATGTATAAATAAGTTTTAAAATAAAGACTTTAACTCTAGCAAGCTGAATGAAACCTGGAATTAACAGAAAACACATGGACTTATGCTCTTATACTGTGATATAAATGTTTTCTTCTAGTATGTACTTTACAAGGAAATGTTGAGATAAGATAAATAATTTTATCCTCAGACATAAGTTATTATAGATTATAGAAAGTGATTTGTTGATATATTTTGTTAAATTAAATTAAATTATTAATAATAACTACAAAATATGTTGCAGACTGATGGTTAGCCCCACTTTACTTACTACTGAATGGAAGAAAATGCTTGTATAGTATTTCTGTCAAAGCAGGGAGTTGTAGACTCCAGGCAGGTGAGGAAAATTAAGAGTAATTTTTTTTTACAGTTAGCAAGACCTAGTTCAATGTTCATAGTGTCTATAAAAATATTATATACAATTTATGTACATAAGTCTAGTCAATATTAACATTTTCAATTACGTTATACCAGTGTATAGAGGAGTGAATAAAAAAGTTATATATAGTAAGAATTCTACAAAAAGAAACCTTAATCCCATTGATATAGCACAATGTTATTTTTAAATTATCATTAAATATTAATGGTTTAAATAATAGATGTAAAAGAGGGAACTTATTTAGATACTTAAGAGCACTCAATTCCCAGGTCATTTTTTTTTTTTTTTTTTTTTTTTTTACAAGAGACACATTTGTTACAATCTGATATTAACAGACTTAATCCCAAATTATATACTGTATTAGCAAGCTCACATTATACACAAAAAAAGAGGTGTAACAATACATATACAAATGCATGGATCTCGCCATACCCAATAGGACCAAGATGCTTTCCTCCAAAAAAGGAAGCCAATCTGGTGGTCCCCTGCCATAAAAAAACTTTACAACAGAAGGAGGAAACTGATGCAGAATAAGGTAACTTTACAACAGAAGGAGGAAACTGATGCAGAATAAGGTAAAGTCCCAAGACTGAAAAAACTCCCTTATCAACCTCAACAAAAACTTGAGATCCCTCATCAAATCATCTAAAGCTAACTATGAAAACAGAATTGCAGCAGATTGTAAAGACAATCACAAGGCCTTCTTTAGTTATTTAGAGAATCTCCACAGCAATACCCAGATTAGCTCTGAGCTACTGCACAATGGTACCTCCTATACCAAACCAACAGATATTGCCAATATACTGGCAGACAGATTCAGTGCCAACTTTCCCCCTCTTTCCCCCACCAAAGTACCAATCACAATACCAGTAGATTGCCAGGCACACAGTATTACTGCTGCACAGGTTAAAACAGCACTGTCCAAGGCCAAGAATACAGCTTCTATGGGACCTGACAATATTCCTGTCTGTGTTCTACATGAACTACAGACTGACTTGGCATCTCACCTGTGTGGCCTGTTCAATCACAGCCTCACTTCAGGCTTTGTCCCTACTGAATGGCACACTGCTACAGTAATTCCTCTCCACAAATGAGGAGTGACTACAGACCCTGGGAACTATTGCCCCATTAGCCTGATGAGTATGATATGCAAAGCTATGGAATGCATCATCTTGGACCTAATAAACAAGGATATAGGGAATCTCCAAACTTTGGATCCCACACAGTTTGGTTTTGTGAAAGGTAAATCATGCCTGCTCAACCTGGTCGACTACTTTGAGTCTGTCACCAGAGCTGTGAATGAAGGCAAGTCGGTTCATACAGCCTACCTTGACCTTTGCCAAGGCCTTTGATACCATTCCTCACTCAGGAATCATAGAAAAAACAGTAAGCTAGGCATTAACCCCTATATTACTAGATGGGTTGCAAATTGGCTCACAGACAGAACCCACAGTGTGAATGTAGCTGACTCCAAGTCAGACTGCCAACCAGTCATGAGTGGAGTACCACAGGGTTCAGTCCTGGGTCCTCTCCTGTTTGGTATCTACTTCTCTAAAGTCCAGGACAACTCGAAGGGACACTGGCTGACAAAAACTTCACAGGCGATTGCTAGTTGGGAGCTATTATTAGCTCCCCAAATGATGTTGACATCCTACAGAAAGACCTCACTGAGACCAACAACTAGTGTCGGAACCATGGCCTTAAGCTCAATGCCAAAAAATGTGGATCATCACCTTTGGGAAACACCCAGTTCCCATGAATTACCACATTGATGGTAGTCCACAGAACACAGAAGGTGGTATAAGAGATCTGGAAACACAGGTTGAAAGCAAACTCTCTTTTGTCCACCACATTGCCACTGTGGTCAGAAAGTCCTTCTATGTGGCACATATTTTTACTAAGGGTTTTGCATCCAGGAAGAAAGAGGTCATTGTCTCCCTCTACTCTTCCCTTATAAGGCCAATCATCAAGTACAATGCCCCATTTAGCATGTACCTCATTAGACACCTGCAACAACTGGAGAGGCTGCAAATGTAGCTCACAAAGAGGACCATAGGCCTTAAACACTTGTCCTATATGGACTGACTCAAAAAACTCCAACTATTCTCTGCCTCATATCATCTACTTAGAGGCAATCTCTGCTTGACTTACAAAGCCATGTCTGACCCAGCTCTGTTAGAAATGCTACATAAAAATTTTAAAACTAAAGAATCTTAAAAGATGACATTTCATAAATATATATGCACTTTACTATTTATTTTACACACTTTATGCATTACATATTTGCCATTTGTAAATATCTATATAGGCACATAGTTTAGGATTTCAAGATACTCAGTAGGTTTGTATATGTAGTATACAGTATATAGTATTGGTTTGCTTTAACATTTGCTTGATGTTGATTGAGGCAGGCTGCTCCTAAGTTAATTGAATAATTTTTGTAATTATATTAATGTGGATGTCAATGTTATGTCATTTCCTTTGAAGAAGTCAAGCATTGGGCTTGTCGAAAAGCGCTTTGGATATTTGTGTTAGTAAAGACTTGATTTTATTCACTTTCCTTGTTGGTCGCTGTTTTACGTTTTTTCTGTATTACTAGAAATGCTACATCTAAAGAAATCACAATCCCTCTGCACCACACACTCCAGAGACCTCAAACTCATTACCACAATTGATCGAACAAACAGGAGGGACAGGTTCATAACCCAGAGACTGCTCATGCTATGGAATAGACTTCCCATACATGTCAAACAGAGCATCTCACTTGCCCTCTTCAAGAGAAATCTTGATGAGTGGATGGGAAATAGAAAATTCACCCCGGGGATCACTCCAGCGGCTCTACTCCACAGAGGAGCTGGGAACTAAGGCCGGGTGGCACAATGCTAGAGTAATCCTATGAGCTAAGCTTGTAAAGGCTCCAGGGCATTTAGCCTAGTACACACCTCTAAACCTATGATAACAAGTTAATAGATTCAATTGAAAAAATAAAAGCACTTTCTTAAGAAAATATACTAAGAAAAAATTAAGCACTGATCACATAAAAATTATCGATAAACCTATTTCAATTTCTGAGTTAAAGTCACATTTCTAAATTAAAACTAAATAAAGCCCCTGGAAATGATGGTATAATCTCTGAATTCTATAAATTAATGACTAATGAATCCCTGAATATACTACTTGAAGTTGTCAATAATGGTTAAGAATTTAGAAGCAGTTTCCCCCCTTTTGGGGTTACTTTCTACTCACTGCAATATTAAAGACAGATAAGGACCCAATAAAATGGTCATCTTATAGATCAATTTCATTGCTGAATGTCGATTATAATTATTTATGGCTATACATACAGATTAAAACAGTGTCTTCCCTCTTTAATAGATAATGATCAAACATGCTTTATTTTGTATAGAAACATATATGATAACATAAAGAGAATAATGTCACTAATTGATCTGACCAACAAAATGAAAGAAAATATGACAATAGTAAGACTTGATATTAATTATGCCTTTGATTCTGTAAACTGGAAATACCTTTCACTTGTATTAGAAGAAAGCAATTTTTCAAATAAATTCATACAGCTCATTAATCTTGTATATATTAATTCACAAACATATATTAAAATAGGTCTATTTACATCAGAATCAATAAAATTAACAAAAGGCACTAAACAAGGGTGCCCTCTCTCGCCATTACTATTTACTTTAGTTATTGAACCATTTGCCAATCTAAGATCACACATTGATATTAAAGGTGTGTCAAAGAATAAAGAGTTAAAATTCAGTTATTTGCCGATAATTTTTTTTTACTTTAAAAGATTACAATAAATCTCTCACAACTCTTTCTACTCTAATTGAAGACTTTCAAAGAAAATCTGGCCTCACCTTTAATGAAAATAAGATGAAAATTCTACCTATCAATTATGATAATAATAATATACATGCAGTTTTTAAGAAATATACAGTAAAAGAAAGACAGTTAAAGTATTTAGGAATAGTTATTGAAGAAAACATTAAAACGATAATAGATATCAATTACAAGTCTAGTTTAGAAAGTATTAAAACCTTTAAAAGCAATTGGAACAAATATTTATTTACTATGGATGAAAGACTCTCTATTGTCAAAGTGATTATACTTCCAAAAATTGTATATATAGTACAATCCCTTTCTTTACCTCCACCCAAATCCATCATAAAGAAATTTAACTTAATAATGCTAAAATTCTTATGATTTGCCAATAAACCAAGAATAGTCCTAAATAATAATCTCAGAGACTGGTCAAACGGGGATATTAGTTTACCAGACATTGAATTATATTCCATTGCTTCAGTCACCAAAACAATAATTCTATGGTCAAATCTCTACTATAATGCTAAATGGAACTCTATTTTTGGACATTTTTTAACTCAATCTAAGTTTTTGATCCTAATAAACTTATATCTCCCCATAACTCCATATATTGGTTATTAAAAGAAGAATTTATAAATAACTGTAACCTTAAAACTAACTCAGACATAATTGTTATAACAATAAAAACATTTACAACATTTTTACTCAAGAATCCATTATACAAGGCATGGTTGTTTCTTATCTTTCCAATAGCCTACACACAAAATAACATCACATCCTCCAATGAAATGGTTATGAAAAGTTTTAAAGAAAATAACTTAATATATTGGTCTCAATTGACACATAAAGAGAACACTTTATCAGCCCTACATATACTAGATAGGTTTAATTTGGCGAAAGGATATTGGTTACATGTTCAAAATTATGTACTATATGTTGAAAAAAGAATAGAGATTATGCAACTTACAGTTAAAAAATCTATCCCAAAGTACACAATGTTTATCAATATTTATACAGCAAAAAATAGAAATTAACAATATATTTAAAGTATATAAAATAATAAGAACAGAGGTACAATTTATTAAAGAATCATATTGGAACTATTGTAATAGTATAAACAAAGAATTCTCAAGTGAAGAAAATAAACACAATCTTAAAATCATCCAAATTAACAATATCTTCATTCAAATGGAAACTGTTCACTTGGAAATATATACATAGATCATTTTACAGACCACATGAAATAGAAATCATATCTAAAATCAGAACCACTTGTTGGAGATGTAAATCAGATAAGAAAGCTGATTGAGAACATATATTCTTTGAATGTGTTGAAATTAAAACATTGTGGAAAGAAGTTAATAATTTTTTGCAAGCTCTATTCTCTGATAAATTTACATTGACCAAAGCCCTGATTCTCTTCAATGCTCCTATACCCGATTGCGTTGCAAAGGTGAAATATCCAGTTTTATGGAGCATATTGTCATTTGCAAGGAAACTAATAACAAGTCATTTGAAAAGTGACATTGTTCCCTCCTTTAAAGAATTTAGAAACATCACTTCAAAAGTTAGCCATTTGGAGATCATTACTATAAGAATAAGAACAACAAGAATAACTTCATATAATTCATGGAAAGGACTAATTGAACTTTTAAACAAACAATGACTGAACTATGGTACCAATTTAAATATATAGTTGTATGTAATTGAGTATGTATAGATGCACTTTGTAAATAGTTGCTTTGTTAGTTAACACGCATTTTTTTATTATCCTCTTACAGAAAAGGAATTAATTAATATTCTACTCTGTTTGATATTAACTTAACTCTTTAATTGTTATTGAGAAGTTTTATTGTTTATGTTTGTTTTGAAACATTAATAAAAAAAATTAAAAAAACATTATTTTGTATCTAACAGTTATCTCTTTGGAGCTTGTCATTTTAGACATCGTACTTCATATAAATCATAGAGTATCTCAAATTATTTTGAATAGTTGTGCCATAAGTCACGCGTTCAATGCTTAAAGTTCTGTCATTAAACACTAATGGTTTAAACAGTGGTTATAAACAAAGTGGGCTATTCAAATATTTACATCAAGTAAATCTGATGTTTTTTTTCTCCAGGAATCTCATACCATCTCTTAGAAAATCATACAAAGAGGTTTTTCTTATAACTTGTACTGATCTACTGAATTCTTCTTTTAAAGAAAAGATAACCCAGTATTCTAGATAAACAGTACTACATGCCTGAAGTTATCCATTCCACAGGTGACTCAAAAGGAACATGTGTCATAATACCTTGGTGTCATATTTGTTAGTTGGTGAAGCTAATTTCAGTTTATTATCAAGATATAGAATGGGTGTTTGTATATCTAACCATGAGGAATTATCTAGTCTATATTCCTGTATAATATGATCGACTGAACTAGTCTTGCATTCAGAGGTTATCTGGAACCAGTATTTGAGTTCATTGTTTTTAAGTAAAATAATTGTATTAATATCTGAGGTAACAAAAGTCTCTTGTGTGTATGCTATAGGATATAAAAATAATAATCCTTATATTTAATATGTTTATATATAAAATTTCTAAAATTAATTATAATAGTATGCATGCAACTGGTGGTGTGATTAAGATTAGGATGTGTGATGAAATATTCTTTTAAGATCCATATAAAAGATGCATTTATGATCTCTAACTGATATGTTGATGGTCTCGTTATACGTTCCATGGCTGATACTTCCCATAAAGATTTGCATTTAGCTAAATAGGTTATATCTAAGAGCTGTGAAATTGATCTGATTATAGTGAAAAATCAAATAAAGATTTAGATCTGGAAATGCTATTCCACCATTCTTCCAGCTGTTAGCATGTTGATTAATTGTAATTCTTGATTTTTTTGTGAGCAAAATAATCTTAATATTAAAGTGTTTAGTTTATTTATAAACCCTTTTGAGGGTAAAATTTGAATGGATTGTATTATGTATAAGATTTTAGGTAGAATTATCATTTTTATAATGGTTAGTCTTTCTTAGGTAGTAAATATTGTGTTCCATTTTGAAAATAGCTCTTGAATATTTTGTAAACATTTGTTATAGTTTAATTGTATTATTGATTTTATATCTTTGGCAAGAATAATTCCAAGATAAGTAATTTGATCTGTATTAGCAACATGATATGCATTATTTCCCATCATCCTGTTTTTTTTTTTTTTATTATTATTATTAGACTATATGGGTAAAATGTTTGCTTTATTGTCATTAAATGAGAGACCGGACATCATTTGAAAAGTTTTAATCAATTCATATAAATGACATGAATGAGGAGATATTTCCTTTTGTGGTGATAAGAATATCATCTGCAAACAGTTGGATTTTGGCTATAATGTCTTTATCCATTTCCAAGCCCTCTATATTTTTATTGTTTCTTATTTCATTTGCCCAGGGTTCCATGATCAAGTAAACAGTAGTGGGGAGAGAGGACATCCTTGTTTGGTTCCTTTTGTGATAGGTATTTTATTGGAGATATATGACCCTATTTTGATATATGCATAAGTTTCTTCATATAAATATTTTAGAAGATTAATAAAATTATGTGAAAAGTGTAAGCACTCCAAAAGAATAAATAGATAATTCCAGTTAACAGAATCAAAAGCAGCAATAATATCAAGACTAATTAAAGATAGATTCCTTTTTTCCTTTGTGCGAAGTCAATAATAGCTAGGGTTTGTTTTATATTATCAAATGTACTTCTGCTAGTTATAAATCCTGTCTGGTCTTCATCAATTAAGTGGGGTAAGAATTTCTTTAATCTTTCTGAGATTATATTCATAAACATCTTATAATCGATATTCAGTAAAGATACTGGTCTGTATGAGGAACAGTATTTTGGATCTTTGTTTGATTACAATTACTTCAATCAACATTATTACACCAGCATACATATTCAGGCAGTCTCTCCTTTATTTATAGACTTTTGAGAGAAGAAACATTTTCTTGCACGCATAACTACTGGAACTATTGTAGTTTAATTACTAATAATCCCCCAAGTGAGCAAGATAAGGTTAATATGTTACAATCAGCTGGGAAAACATCCTTTTCTCTGAAATGGAAGATATACATGGAGATTCATGAATAGATCATTTTATACACCGCAAATAATGGACAATCAATAAAAACAGAATATCTGTAATAGATGCAACTTTAGTGTAGACATTAACTGGGCACATATGTTCTTTGACTGTCCAACCTTAAATATCTTTTGGAGTAATATAAATGATTTTTACAAGCACTTTTTCAGATAATTTCATATTGAATATGTCTTTAATCATATTTAATACACCTGTTCCACTATGTGCAAGGAAAACTAAATGCTCATTTCTATGGACTATTTTGGCAGTGGCTAGAAAGATCATAACAAAAAATTGGATCTCAAAATATTCTCCTACATTCTCTGAGTTTACTTATTTATTAAAAGAAGTCAGCCATTTACAGATAAGAACCATAACCTCTAGAACATCTACAAAGACATATGAACATCATTTATGGGCTAATCTACAAAATATGTTGGGAAAAATGATCATATTTCATAAAGGTAATTGACTTTCCTTGTCATTCAAGAGAATAAGCTACAAAATGAAGATTACAGTGTATCCAAATGTATAAATGCTGGATGTCTATGTATATACTTTAGTTTGTTTTTTGTTAATCTTATATTCATATTTAAATGTTATAAATACATGTTATCAATTTGTAAACCTATAGTGCAAAATGTCTCATATATGTCTATGTGATTGTTTTCATTATAATCAAAATCAAATAAATTCTTTCAAAAAAAAAGGAACGTGTCATCATCATTACTAATTCTGAAAACATACCTTTTACAATTATATACTGAATGAAAATATTGTAATCTAAGTTTGTTTTTATTTAGTTATTTATTGATATTTGATTAACAGGTAAAGACCAAGTGGGTAAGAGCAGATTTTCAGCTGAGGCCTGAGGAGAAAGGCTCAAAAGTATTACAAAACATTTTAAGAACAATAATTTTACTGTCTTTAATAAATAATACATACAAAACACAACTACAGTTTAAATAATTATAACAAATCAGAAATAATATGGAAACATTGATTAGGGATAGACACGAGTTATATGACAATGATATAATAGTTAGAAAAATTTTAGACAGCTAATAGAGACATTTAAGGTAAGTTAGCACAATGCAAATAGGAAGTGTAATATGAAGCGAGAAGAAATCAGGTTTATGATATATTTAGAGAAAAAGCCAGGGGACAGAAATTAATAGAAGTGTGAGGATATCAGATATTGTTATCTGTGGTAGCATGACTAGCTGAAGTTTTGTAAATACCTGTAAATACTTGTAAATTACCCTGTGTTATATATGCCAGCACGACTAGCTATAATTCTATAAATATGTTTATATATTTTTTTTATTATTACTTTGATTTATGTAAGATGTTTGAATCAAACAGTGTTCTTCTGGCTGACTGTAGATCAATGTGTGTATATGTACCTTTAAGAAGCTATCCAAGGGCTTACACAAGTATATAAATGCTGAGCACATGCGAGCCTGACTGCCATTTTGTAGCAAGCTGTTGAGATGTAAGCATGTATGTATGTAAGGTCTGTCTGTTAATCAGTTTGTTTATATTTTATGATGCTGCTATCCATCCTGATGTGTTTCTATGTATTAAAGCATCTAAGTGAAATACCCCACCTGCTTGTCATCTATGCTAGAGAGGGACAAGCAACATTGTGTCAGAAACTGCATGTCTAAAGGGCATGGTGTTCGAGGAAGCATGGCCAGAAAGAGTTCCAGTTTCTTCAATTAAGTATGAGAGGCACCCGCTTGATACTGGAGGAATATAAAGGAGTGGATCATCCATACTGCATGCATCAGAAATGAAGTTCAGATGTTGAAACTTGCTCAAATAAATCAGGTCTGTTTTAAATAACAAACTTAACAGTTATTATTTTAATCTCCCCAATGAGGATAAAAAGCTTTTAGTTAATTTTAGTAAAGATCAGCAGTTACTTTGTATGAAAGCAGACAAGGGGGAGGATTAGTTATAATGTGCAATACTGATTAAATAACAGCTATGGAGGAAATGTTAAATAATGATGATGAATACAGTGAAGTCACTTATGATGTTATAAGTACAAGTTTAAAGTATGTTCAATGTTGTTTATATGATCTCCTTATGAATGGAAACTTGTCTGTTGAACTGTAAATTTTTTTATCAGTAGATAGTCCAAAAGTGGGTATACTTTTCGGTATACCCAAGATACATAAAAATGTAGCCAATCCTCCTTTTCAGCCCATCGTATCTGCATCTGGAAGTTTAACAGATGGAATTTCTTTGGTTTTGGATTCAGTTTTGAATCCACTTGTTCAGAAATTACCCTCCTATATTAAGGATACGTGGTCCTTTTTGGAAAAGATACAGTTGTTTTCTTCAAGTGAAAAATTTTTGGATATGTGCAATGAAGAATTTTTTATGGCAGTAGTTGATGTTACAGCTTTATATACTTTTATACCTCAAATAGATGGTTTGCAATATATCATTTTTTTGCATAAATACAACACTTTGAGTAATTCCACTATAGTTTTATATAATTCTTTATTAGAATTAATGTTGGAAAACAACTTTTTTCTTTTTAACAATAAATATTATAAAAAGCTAAAGGGTGTGGCGATGGGGGCCACTGTAGCCTTTGCATTTCCAGGTCTTGTGATGGGGTGGTGGGAAAAAGAAATACTACCAAGCATTAGTCTTTTTTCTAATGTGATGTTTTATTGTAGATTTATTGATGACTTGTTTTTTGTTATTAAGGGACCAATTGGTTTATTTCATTATTTTATGGAACAATTAAATTCAAGTAGCACCTTCTTAAAATTTGTAGGAGGTGATACAGGTAATAAAGTTTGTTACCTAGCTGTAGAATTAAATTGGGATTTAGAGAGTAAACGCTTTTTTTAGTAAAATACATAGAAATAACACCTATGTTAACAATTATGTGCATTACAATAGCAATCGCCCTTTGTTCATGAAGAATAATATTCTGAAGGGTCAAATCATTAGAGATTCCTGAATGGTGAGCAATGATGTTGATTTTTATGGAGAGATCGAATTAATTATTTCTTTATTTTTGGAGAGAGGTTATCCTTTAAATTTATTAAACAAGTTAGTTTTGGAGATCAAATCAAGGAGAGGAACAGATTTTCCACCTATTTTATCACATGGTCTCATGATTAAAAACATCTCACCCCAAACGAATGTTTGGACAGTTGTACCAAGACTTGCTGTCGAGATGACAGTGGATAGTAGAAGTATTATTTCTGTTGTTAAAAACAATTGGAAAATTGTAGCTGGTAACAGTGAACTACATGAATATTTAGGTATGACCCCTTATTTTGTACATAACAGAAGTGCAAATATAAAAAAAAATTTGGAATTTGATAGTGTATCAAAGTCTGGCCCCAAGTCTGATCGACCGAACGGTACCTACAAATGTTACAATTGTATTTGCTGGAGGTACATTCATGAAGGGCCTTATATATGTTTAGATCATTTATCGTATATGATTAAAATACCTGGTAGATTTAGTTGTAATACCAATAATGTGGTATATGTAGCGTTATGTTCAGGATGGCATGCATATTATATAGGAATGACCACCAGGAGTCTTAATAAACGTATAATAAAGCATTGTTATGTTATTAAGATTAAGGATATTAATAATGCACTTTTTAGACATACAGGAGTAATTCATATAAAAAAACTTTCTTTTGCTATTATTGAACATGTTTTGAATGACAGTAGAGGGGATAACATAAAAAACAAAGTTGAAAAAAAAGAAACATTATGGCAGTTGAGGTAAGGAGCAAATAGTTACCCTGGCTTGAACGATTTGGTAAACATAAAGTGTTTTTTAATTAATAGGAAACTGGTAATTTAATCTAAGTATATAATATTGTTTTTAAGAAATATTTTGATTGCTTGGTTAATTGATAATTGAATAATTCAAATGTTAGCATATATATGGTGATTTTACATTAATCTTTTGTATTTCTGATGAAGTCCTATGGATGAAAGTGTTGATTAAAGTGTCTTACGCTAAGGTTTCTTTGTTTTTTGTTCTTTGGTACAGCCTTAGTTTCCAGTTTTTTTTTTTTATTTTATTTGTTGGATTTACTGGTGTGGCTTTGGAGTCGTTTTGATATTCAAATAAACTGATTTGTTTGATATTGATAAAAATATTCAAATTATTATGGAAAATGTTGAAAGGTTCCCTATTATATGATCAAAAACGCATTCTTTCAAATGCGTCTTGATCGAACTTACAAGCAAGTAACGGCAAAATACCGAAATGGCATATAAGTGAATTCTTTCCCTGAGAAAGAAATTGCTTGGCCACCTTCGTTATTTTGCCATTTTCATCACTGTGGTGCAATCTCGGAGTTGGTATATTTAAGTAGGGGGGTGTGGGAGGGTGAAGCCCCCCACTTTATGTAATGTTTTAAAGTTTTTTTTTTCTTTTTTGGAACAGCGATTTTTTTCCCTGGGGGAAAAAAAAAATCACTGTTCTAAATTTTTGGGATTTCAAGCTTTCGCTTACATGGGGTCGATAAATCAGCGTTCACTGATTTAATATAGTCCCATTTGAAATACATTCCAAATTGTGTAAAACAAATAAAATAAGAGAAAACGACTGCATTTTGCTAAGCACATATTTTTCATATTGATTAAAGATATCCGAGTTATGAGAAGTGTATAAAGTGTTTGCATGTTTGTGCAGTTTTACAGTACAGTTATTTCACAACATACAACCATTACAGAGCATATTTCGCAAAGCACAGTATTTCAAAGAGATTTTTTTGTGCATTTGAATGCTATTACAGGCTCACAAAACAGTTTGTACATAATTACAAGGGCCATATTTTCAGTGTGTTTGTGCATATTTTGTGAGCTTGGCAGACAGATTTCGAAAAACCAGTGCACTTGTGTTTGATATTAATATTGCAGAGAACTGGAGAGTGTTTGAACAAGAATATAACATTTTCATACAGGCTGCATTTTCTGATAAAGATGACAGTACAAAGGCATTTATTCTACTTAATTTAGCTAGGGCAGAAGCCTTTGAAAGGGAGTGTTAATTTGTATATGCGCCTGCTATCTATGCAGGAGAGGGGGGGGACTGTCATAGTCTTGTACCAGCTGAGTCAAGGGAGGACCCTGAGTGCTTAAAATGTAAATTTAGAGAAATGTGTAACCCCCAGACAAATGTTGCCATGAAAAGGCATTTATTTTATACAAGGGGTCAAAAGCCTGTTGAACCTTTTACAGCATATATAACTGACTTGAGAAACAAGGCTAAAACATGCAGATTTCGTGATTTAAGGGATGACTGAATAAAAGACAGACTTGTGTGTGGTATAAAGATAATGCTGTGAGAAAGATTTTGCTTCATGACAGTGATTTAACTTTGAATAAGGCCATTGAGATTTGTCAGATATATGAGCTCACAGAATAGCACACAAATATGCTTACAAATGAGAGATGCATGCTTCCAGTAACTTCTAGAGCTCATGTTGATACTATGCATGTGATTAGAAGAAACAGGCCCAAGCACATGGCAGCAAATGTAGCCACTGCAGCACCCTCTGGTAAACCCCAGAGCTTTCCAGCACATTCGAGAGTTTGCACAATCTCAGTGAAGCATAAGAGTGAGTTAGCAAACTCAAAGCATGGACCTCCACCCAGTTTCATTGCCAGCTGTCAAAATTGTGGTGCAAATCATGGATCTAAAAGGGAAAATATTTAGCTTTTGGTTAGCAATGCCACAAATGCAGTAAGTGCAATAATTTCAAAAGATTTTGTAAAGTAAAAGGCCCACATTCTTTTATTAAAAAGGAAAATTTTAAGAACTGAGTTGATCAATTAGAAAGCTACAACCCTACTCTTTATGTTGACGGTGTGTTAGTGCTTCATAAAATATTCAATGCTGTAGATTTAAGGACAGAGAATGAAGTATTTTTTATTGTTCGGATAAATGGAAAACCCATAGATTCAAAGCTGACATAGGTTCCAAGTGCAATGGCATGTCAGCAGAGACATTTGCTAGAGTTTGTCATGATGAAAGGCTTGTATTTGGCAAAGTGTGTGAAGCTTATTGCTTATGGTAGTGAAGAAATTCAGACTGAAGGCTCAGTACTACTTTCTTGTCACTCTTTTGGGAGATGTTATAACTTGTTATTTTATATGGTCAAGAGGCACTTCCAGTCATTATGAGGGCTCAAAGACAGTTTGAAAATGGGACTGTTTTCATTTAATAATGAAGTCTATCAAGTTAGCTTGAAAGACCACTACTCTAATCTCATCCAGTACATTTTTTCTACCTATGCTGATCTTTTCAAAGACAAACTATGGAAGCTTCCAGTTGTGTTCTCCATGAAGTTAGACCCACATGTCAGTCCAGTTATCAGGCCAGCTTGAAAAAGTCAAAACCAAGCTAGATAAAATGGTGCCACAAGGTGTAATTTCTCCAGTTGGTTCAACTACTCTAATTAAATGGGTATATTCCATGGTGGTAGCTCTTAAGAAAAGCTTAGATGACATCAGAATATGTACTAATCCAAGAGATTTGAGCAAAGCACTAAAAGGACCACATCATCCAATGTGCACAGTCATAGAAGTCACGGCTCTGATGCCTAATGCCACTGTTTTTTCTGTCTTAGATGCGAAGAGTTCATTTTGGCAAATTCGGCTTGACAAGAAATCCTCATTGCTAACTATTTTCAGTACTCCATTTGGCAGGTACAGATTTTTGAGAATGCCATTTGGGATAAATTCTGCACGTGAAGTCTTTCAACGTGCAGTGGAGCAACTTTTTTCAGGGTATCCTTGTGCTATTATACTTGACAACATACTAGTAGAAGGTAATGGTGAAGCTGGGCATGACAGAGACCTCAGAAAAGTTCTGGAAAGAGCATGTCAACTGAATCAGACTACAAGAGTTTACTTATGTTGCTCATTTATTTACCAATTCAGGCCTATAACCAGACCCTTCTAAGCAAACAGCCATTCTTGAAATGCCAGCTTCAGACAATGTTCAAGCCCTGAAATGCTTTCTTTGTATAGTTAACTATTCAGACAAGTTCATTCCAGGCTTGAGCCAACTTTCAGCACTGCTCAAAGATCTAACACATAAAGATGTATCCTGGTCTTGGTTAGAGTACAACCAAAGAGCATTTGATGTCCTGAAACAAAGAATTGCCAGTCCACCAACACTCAAACACTATGATGTTCAATAACCAGATACTCTTTCATGTGATGCTTCAAGATTTGGTCTAGGTGCAGTCATTTTACAAGAGGGTCAACCTGTTGCCTATGCATCAAGAACTCTTATCCAAAATGAAATGCAGTTATGCTCAGATCGAGAAAGAGCTTTTGGCAATTGTGTTTGCATGTTTGAAGTTTCACGATTATGTTTATGGTAGACCTATCCAGATCAAAACAGACCACCAACCTCTAGTCACTATCCTGAGAAATAAAAACCTTGTGTACAGGAACGTGAGGGCTTGTAAAACTCAACACTGCTTGTTCGCAAAGTCACAAAAATACTGCATTCCTCTGCAGACACCAGCATGTAGTACTAAGCAGCAATGGCAAGTAAAAAGCAAAACCAGAAAGCAGTCCACAACGTCCAAAACGATAAAAAAAACTTTTTTATTGCATGCAGTAGTAAGCGCTTTCACCAGAATGGCTTCCTCAGACTGTAGCAGCATACACATCACACAGTCATTAAATAGCTTCAACAATTAACAACAGGGTGAAGCTATTTAATGATTGTGTGATGTGTATGCTGCTCTATCTTGCTGATACATTATCCAGATTACCCAGAAACACCACCACTGAACAGCATGAGAATGAGAACCTTGATTTTGAAATCATGGAAGTGAGAAATCTTTCTTCCACACGTCTTGATGAACTGAAAGATCACACAGCCACAGATCCAGTTTTACAAAGGCTCAACCACTTTATCAAGGATGGCTATCAAAGCAATCGAATTTACCTCAAGAAGTGCAACCTTATTTTCCATACAGAGATGTGATTTTATCTGACAATGTTATCATTATGAAAGGTCCAAAAGTAATTGTTGCAAAGTCCTTGCAACAAGAGTACATTATGACCTTTCATTGTGCTCACCCAGGAACTGACTCTACCAAAAGAAGGGTGGGAGGACTAGTATTTTGGCCTTCTATGTCACAAGACATTGAGAGAGTACTTTCATCTTGTTCTGTGTGTAACAGTACTAAGCCACATCAACAGAAGAAACCACTTCAGCTAAACCAGATTCCTGAACTACCTTGGTCAACAGTAGCCACCAACATTTTCAAGTGGAATGGTCAACATTATTTGGTGTTAGTAGACTCTTACTTGTTCGAGATTGACATACTTCCTAACCTAGCATCCAGTACTGTCATTACTAAGATGAAGCGTTATTTTGCAGTCCACACAAAGTTATTCCTGACAATGGCACACAGTTTATAAGCCAACAGTTCAAAAGATTTGCCAAAGAATGTGACTTTGCAAATTTCACGAGTAGCCCAGAGTATCCGCAGTCAAATGGTTTGGCAGAACGTGCAGTTCAAAGTGCAAAACAGTTACTAGAGAAGTTAAAATGAGATAATACTGATGTTTTCCTCAATCTCTTGCATTTTAGAAACATTCTTCATGATAAACATCTTAGTTCACCTGCTCAGAGACTTCTATCAAGATAACCCAGAACCACATTACCAATCAGTAGTCAATTGTTGGTTCCATCTGCCAAGAACAACAGGTCAGTGAAAACCAATCTGTTGAATAAGTGTTTAACCCAGCAGTCCTACTATGATAAGACCAGCAAACCGCTCAATCCATTATGAGATGGAGAAGTGGTAAGGATGCAAGTGTCCAAAGGTTATGATTGGACTGGAGTCATGAAGAATATTTGCCCAGATCCGAGATCGTATATTGTGGAATCACAAGGAGCAGAGCTTAGGAATTGGAAACCTTTGGTACCAGTCTCTGAGTCTATACCACAGCACATAGCCTGTGAGAAAGGTTCTTTATCTCAGAATGAGTTATTCAGTGTTCCAGTTCCAGAGAACATTCCTGTTCCTGTGAAGAATCCATAAGTTCCTGATATGAGTAGTTCACTGAAGAATATTCCTGGTGCTAAATCCAGTTCAGATTATGTTACCAGATCCGGTCTTATCTCCAGACTACATAATAGATATATGGCAACTTGGACATGAACATTGTGTTTATTTCTAATGTCTATAATAATGCATGTCTAACAGCAATGTTGTTTTTAATAATGGCAATCATTTTAAGAGGGAGGATGTAGATCAATGTGTGTATGTACCATTAAGAAGCTATCCAAGGGCTTGCACAAGTGTATGAATACTAAGCACGTGTGAGTTTGACTGCCATTTTATAGTAAGCTGTTGAGATGTAAGCATGTATGTATGTAAGATCTGTCTGTTAATCAGTTTGTTTATATTTTATGATGCTGCTATCCATCCTGATATGGTTCTATGTATTAAATCATCTAAACAAAATACCCTGCATGCTTGTCATCTGTGTTAGAGAGGGACAAGTGACACTGACCAAATGTACATGTTTTTTAAAAAAGAATTCTGAATGTAGGTTATGCCATTCAGCTGACTTAGATGTGATGTCATCATGTGCCAGAGCTGAAAGGAATAGCATCTCCACAGCAGTTGTTTTATTTACTTTTTAAAAAGTCTGGAAATGATTTTGATAGTGTAGTACATTATGTGCATGCAGTGACATGCAGTCAAGCTTGGAGACAGGCATGTATGTCTGGTAGCCTGTGGGAGACCCAGACAGATCTTACGCCTGAAGCTGGGGCAGGTGATGTGGTTACTTCAGGGAGGGAGCTACCCTGTAGCAGTGAGCCTGAAGGTGAACCACAGCTGCTGGTAGGTGCTAGTGCTTCAGTGGACATGGTGACTGCAAGGACAGAGGTGAATGGTGGTATCCATGATGACAGTGAGGCAGCACTGACAGAGGATACTAGGCTTCATGTGGAAAGGGAGTTAGGAGGGGCCATAAAAGTAGAGTTGAGACAGGAACCGCTTTCAGACCCTACCTTATGAGGCTTGATGGATGTAGCTAAGGAGGCACCTGATGCTCAAGAAAAAGAGTCTGTATGCTGGAATGGAGAGTGGACCCCTGAGGAAGGGCTAGAGGGTGAGGTAATATGGCATTCGGTAGAGCCCAGAGCCTACCATCTGGCACCTCTAGTTATAGCCCATGACATTCCTTTTGTCAATAACAAAAGGGTACTTCACAGAGAATATACCCCTGAGAGAGGGCTAGAAGGTGAAGTAATATGGCAGTTGGTAGAACCCATAGCCCACTGTCTGGCACCTCTAGCCATAGCCCATGATATTTATTTTGCAGGTCATATGGGCATAAAGCGTACCAGGAGATCCATTATGCTGAATTTTTATTGGCCTGGAATTGCAAAAGATGTAACAGGGAACTGCAGGACCTGTGATCAATGCTAAAAGATACAGGGGAGGTAGTAACATAAGTTGTACCATGTTAACATAATGAAGTCTTATCACGAGAGGGAAGCCCCGGTGCTGAGTATTCACAGTGGATGGCAGGAGGAGTCTGAGGGGAATCTGGTGACTGTTCTTCTCAGTGATGCTCGGACTGACACTTTTGTAGGAGAGGTAGCAATATCTCAGTGGCTATCTCCTACACAGGTTAAAGAATTACGAACAGTGTTACAGGAATCTAGGGGCATATTCATAGGGAAACCTAGGTGTGTTCACCTAGGGCAGTACCATATGGATATGGGACCCCAAAAGCCTATCAAGCAAGCTTCTTATAGGATGCCTAAGCAAATCAAACAGACTTTGAAGGAGGAGATAAAGGAAATGTTGGAGTTGGGGCTGGTCTGGGAGTCTACTGGTCCTTGGGCTTCCCCATTAGTGCTGGCTGTGAGGAGGGATGGTATTGTAGGATTCTGCATAGACTACAGAAAGTTAAACAGTTATACAGAGTCAGATATGTACCCCATGCCTAGAGCAGGTGAAACTTTAGAAAAGCTGGGTGGGGTTAAGTATCTGACCATTATTGATCTGACTAAGGGATATTGGCAGGTGTCCTTGACTCCCATTGCTATAGAGAAGTCAGCTATTGTAACACCTTTTGGATTATTTGAGTTTACAAGGATGTCCTTTAGGATGAGGAATGCCTTAGAAACCTTCCAGAGGTTAGTAGATCATATCTTAGTAGGAGCAGGAGACTATGCTCTTGCTTATTTCGATGATATTGCCATTTACAGCCATCATTTATAGTCATTCCATGCAAGAACACCTTCAGCATGTCAGGGAAATTTTGGGTAGATTAAAATGGGCAGGACTGACCATTAAGCCTAGTAAGTATCAGGTGGGTATGGCAGAGGTGTACTACCTAAGGCATAATGTAGGGAGTAACATTAAGCCAACACCTGCCAAAGTGGATGGTATTCAGGTGTGGTCTCTCCCTTTTACCAAAAAACAGGTGAGAATTTTCCTAGGGACAGCAGGGTACTATAGGAACCTTGTGCCCAACTATAGTACAATAGCTGCATCCCCTTCTTACCTAACAAGGAAAAACAAGCCAGATAAAGTAGTGTGGACCACAGATTGTGAGCAGGCATTCCAGAAGCTTAAAGAAGCTTTAGGAAGACCTCCTGTGTTAGCCAGTCCAGATTACAGCAATTCCAATGCAGAGGGATTCTCAAGATTCTCAAGACAGGATGTGGGTTATACATTTTCAATCAGGCCCATTTTTCTCAAGCAACGATTTTCTAGGATCACTTGAAAATCTAGCTTGAGACTTCACAGGGGGAGAAATTTGAGAATATCAGACATTCTTATCTGTGCTAGCAAGACTGGCTGAAGTTTTGTAAATACTTGTAAATAACTGTAATTTTCCCTGTGTTATATATGCCAGCATGACTAGCTATAATTTTGTAAATAAGTTTGTTTTTTGATTATTGCTTCGATTTATGTAAGATGTTTGAATCAAACACTGTACTTCTGTCTGACCAAATGTACATGTTTTTAAAGAATTCTGAATCTAGGTTATGCCAATCAGATGACTTGGATGGGATGTCATTGTGTGCCAGAGCTGAAAGGAATAGAATCTCCTCAGCAGCTGTTTTGTTTACTTTTTAAACAGTCTGATATGAGAGAGTTGAATTCTCATAACAGCTTTCTGTGACTTTTAAAAACATTCTGCTATAAAAACAGGTTCTGATTCAGTTGTAGTAGTAATAGTAGTAGTAGTAGTTGTGGTTGTTGTAGTTGTCAGTTATTGTTTTCCAGATCAGTAGCTATCCTTCAGATTTTTCCAGAGTTGTTCAACAGAAATAGTAGGATTTGCTATTCCAGTCACTGAGAACCAGAAACAGCCTGAAGAGTGGGCATATATTCTAATTTTGCCTTGCGAAGTAAGAGTTATCATCTTGCCTTGCTGAGTTAATTAGATTAGACAGGGACAGTTAATCTTTAGACAGTTAGGAATTACAGTTAGAGTTTTTCTATAATCAGTGTGAAACCTATCCTACAGTGTTATTTTCATAATTCCTGAGTGTGAAACAATGCGGTTTATTGGAATCAGTTATTCAGTGTATATATGTTTTAAATCATTTCATTTATTAAATATTTTACTACCTTTTATTGTGGCTTGTTATTTAGAAAGTACTTTTAGTAACCTGAGAGTGTTTATGCTTACTGTGATAACACCAGGGCCACTCCAAAAAGCTTTACTGCTTGGATTACATGCTACCTTTTATAACAATACTTACTTTACCCAATATAATTGAGCACCCCTTTTGAAGGGTATCATGGTATTTTGACTGGTGATAGCCATTACTGTGTAATTTGGGAAAGAAGACATAGCAGGTAAATCTGTGCCAGTCTTTTCCAAGAGTGTTTGTATGTGTGAATATCAAATATTTAAGAGTGAGTGTGTCAAATACCGAGAACTGGGACACACTGCACTGCAGTGGTTAGTGTGAAAACTCATTTGGGACCTGGAGTGAGGCATATAGTCCAGTCCCATGTTTGGAGCCTGTTCCCAGTGTACTGAAAGGTAAACTTGTGTGTTCTATCCCTTCTTTCAGTGGCGGTCCCTTACCGGAAACAGTGGTGAGGGTTGAGGCTCCTTAGTTACTGCCCAGGTTTAAGTGGGATCATCACAAGAAGTAAGGAAGTGAATTGAGAAGGAGGAATAAGGAAATGTAAGGTATGAGTAGGTATTTGTTCACATTTAGGGGCATAATTATACTGGTGTTGACAAGAACAGAGACGGCTTTTGACTAAGAAGTCATTTGTTATATAATATTTAAATATACTTATGAATAACCTTAAAGGAAATGTGATTCTGATAAATGATCTAATTATGTTTTGGGTAAGAAATATACTAGTGCTAAAAAAATCAAATAATCTCGGCTTTAACAAATGACTTAAGAAATTGTGCAAGTCTGTTAAACGTGAGAGATTTAAAATGGCTTCAGCAGGTTAAAATTCCTTATAGTTTATTCATCCCTTCCTCTCATACTCAAATGAGAATGGGCGTATTATATGTTCACAATGACTTAAGTTCTAAGCGAATCCAGGGTATGATACCCTATACAGATAGCTTCAAGGCCCTATCTCTGTACTCATTCTCCTGCAGGTTACTAAGCGGCAATTTATGCATAGCATATAAGGCATCTTCAGATACAGCAATGATGGATCTCTTGCACATCTGCAAAACAAACAGTACCAGAAACGCTAGATCCAAGGACATGAACTTTGCCTGTGACATAAACAGAACATGCTAGAGAGACCAATATGTAGTGCAAAGGATTTCTGTGCTATGAAATAAGCTCTCCATCTATGTGAAGCACAGTTCATCTCTTATCCCATTCAAAAGTAGCCTTGATCACTGGATAGAAAATCACAAATTAACACCCCCTCCCCGGCTCCATGTCTCTAATGCACAGAGTTCAACAGTAAGCAAATTAATTCCCAATTAGCATACAACCCCATGTGCATAACTCTTAGCTACCTTTTTACTAACATAACTCGCCATATAGCCGCCCAAAGAACTTGGGGAAAAACGGTTGGGATTGCACAGCTAGGCTTGTAAACACCTGGGTGGTCATTAGCCTAGTATAACTCTATGAACCTATGAAACTATAACCTTAAAATTTATTTTACTTTCACAGACAAACATAGAACAGTCCAAATGTCACCAAAGGTTTTGTAACACAATGAAGATTAAAAGAATAATACCACTGATATAGATATACATATACATACATACAAACGCACACATGTACATATGTATATCTATCTATGTGTGTATGTGTGTGTGTGTGTATGATATACACAGCAAAAATAGAAAAATAAAGATAGAAAAATATGTACTAATTAAAACTACAGCTGCAAATCTTTAAGTCAGTACAGTGGAAAATAAAATGCTTTAAATTTAGTTAATTAGATAGATTTTTTTTATTTCTAATCCTACAGATCCGAGTTATATTGAAAGGATATTAAAAACTTTTTAAAGATTTGTCTTTAAACATCCTGAAATAAAAAGATGGTTATGTTCTATACTCTCATCCTCTTGTATGGCTGGCATTATAGAAGATTCTGTATTTATCTGAATGAGTACTATACAGGAGTGATCGGGTGAGTACCATTTTCTCATGATATTCACTCTTCTCTGCAACAATAACATTTTATTCACTCAGTCAGGTAATTCAGGAGCTATGAACATTTCCAGGGGAGAGCACATGGCTTATTAACACTAGCTACTTCCTACAGACTGCCACATAAACATGCAGCTTCACCAGTGAGACCTCTATTTGCACTGCACACACCACCAGTGGAAAAGAGCAATAGCAGTGTGGTCTCTGAATCAGAACAGCTTACCGTGATGTGGAAATCTTCAGCGCCAAAGCTTTTGCTTTGCAGTAAGCCTTTCTGAACCCCCCTCCCATAAACTTAACACCTTGCTTTAATTTTATTAAAAATGCAAAGCTACTACAAAGTTGGATACATTTTAAATAAATTTAAGCTTGAAATAAGAGGCTGGGTTTTGATTTAATGTATTAGACAATTTAGCATGCCTGCAATGTGATGTATGACCTCATTTAAACCACAGAAGTTTCTTAACATAAATGGTGGCATGGGTCTACCCAATATCGATCTGTGTTTCAGAACATCAGCATTTAAAATATTCTGTGGTTTGACACAGAGTGACTATCTTCCTGGAAGAAATAACTCTTTCTGGGTTAGGAAGCTGATGTGGTTTATTGACTGAGACTGGGAAAAGTGCAGTTAGGAAAATTTCTTCCTCAGATGGGCAAGGATTATTCAAGTCCTTCCAGTAGTCCTTTATATGTAAGGCTTTAGAACCCTGGAAATTGGATATTGTCCCCATGAGGATATTAGATATTGTTATCTGTGCTAGCATGACTGTCTGAAGTTTTGTAAATATTTGTAAATTACCCTGTGTTACATATGCCAGCATGACTACCTATAATTTTGTAAATATATTTATGGTGCAAATTCATTAAAGTTTACATGGTAATTTTTTCTGTGTTTGTGTGTCTGCACAAAATGAACACAGGTGCAGCAAATTTTAGATTGAATAAAATCTCTGTAGTGCAGTACATTCACGTACATTCACAGAAGGTTTTGTGGGATGCAAGTTTCAGCATAAGTAGTTGACTTTTATGCTAATGAGACTCCAAAGGAACAAAAAATGCAGCCAAAGACAGGACCTCAAATAGAAGCAATTCTCTTTATTGGATACAACCACAAGAAACATTAAGCACTTTCATCCCCCATAAAATTACATGGGATTTCTTCAGAAGACATTTCCTTTAGAGTCTTATTGTGTGTCCTGGTTCTTTTATGTCAATGAACCAATGCAATATGGTGGAGCCATCCAACCACCCTACACACAATCATGTAGGCTCCGTGTCTATGTTGGAAATTTTCCACATACAGGAACCTACATGGAAGGGATGGCATGTAGAAGTCCTGAAATATGGACAGAATGTCCATGAAAAGCTAAAAACATGCATTTAATGGTCGAGGATGTCCAAAAGAATCAAGGGGTGTGTCAGATCACTATAATTCATATAACTTTCATTTTAGCACAATTTTGTGCAATGTACCACTATGTGCAAAATGTTTGTAAAGGAATAATAGAAACATAATTTAAAAGATGGTTATGATATAGTACCACAACAGGTACGGTAATACCCTGCATTGTGTCTTTAACTCCGTGCTCCCATGCTGTTGCACTTAGCGCAATAATCATTGCATTTTTGCTATTTATTTATTTAATTTACATTTGTTTACCAGGAAAGTCCGCCTGGACACAAGTCCTTTTTCAGCAGAGGCCCGTTGAGAAAAGCTCCACATATTACATGTATAGCAATGTAGTTTTCACAGGTAACAATATAGATTTCACAGATACAGAAGTCTAACTTTAAAACAGTTTTCATCAAGTACAATTAGTATGACAGTGGAAAAAAACATCACATCAAATAAGACTAGGATGTATTCTACAGCTTACATCAATACAGCTAAGGTTTAGGAGAATATTATTTATTTATTTATTTATTTTTTGTTAGCGCTTAGCTCAATAATTACAAGTGTGTCTGCAGGAAGTAATAAACAGAGAATAGGGCTAGAATACCTTGGTTAAGGTAGGTATGAGAAGATGATGTTAGACTAGCCTGGGGAGTTGCAGATCCAGTTAGTTTGGAGGTACGTTTTTAACACCTTCCTAAATTAGGCTAGAGGTATTGTAGCTGTAATGTTAGCAGGCAGTGTATTCCATATTTTGACTATGAAATTTGAATAAAGGGAGGCTCCTATGGAGTTACTGGGTTTAGTGGTCTGAAGAAGACATTTGTTGTTGGAGCGTAGTACTCTAGTACTGGAATAAGGTTGTACTATGTTTTGTAATGCAGTGGTTTTATCAGGGCAGTAGATGTGCTGTTATAAGCTGGTTATAAAGGAGAAGATGGGGAATTTCAAGCCAGTTGAGTTGTTTAAGGGGTGTGCAGTGGTGTGTTTGATTTGGACTATTACTGGCAAACATTGCAATTTTATTATAGCATGCCTCAAGTTTGGATAAGTCTGTTTATCTAAGATTAGTGAGTATAGGAGAGACGTAGATTAGTGTGGAGATTAGGTGGGTTTGTCCTATTTTAGCTCTGGTAGTTTTTGTGAGGAATTGTGTATTTCTATATAGAGCCCCCAGCTTTATGTGTACTTTTTTGTGGTTAGTGAGTTGTGGATGTCAAACTTCATTTGACAGTCGATCTCGACTTCTTGAAGTTTGGTGTGGTTGATTGGAGAAGTAGTTATTTTATTGTTAGAGGTTATGGAAAAAGTAGGTGTGGTAGTGGAGTGGTTAGTAGGGTGGAATATGAAAAGTTTGGTTTTGTTGGGGTTAAGTATTAGCTGAGATTTAGTAAGCCATTCTTCCCACAGAAAGGAAAGAGGCTTGTGTTAGTAAGTGGAGTTTATGGAAGGTGGGACAGGAACAGATTAGTGTAGTCATCAGCATATTGGATGACTGAGGCATGTAGCGAAAAAGAATGGAGGTTATTAGTGAAGATGGAAAATAATAAAGGTCCCAGGACAGAGCCCTGA
This sequence comes from Protopterus annectens, assembly GCF_019279795.1. NCBI lineage: Eukaryota > Metazoa > Chordata > Ceratodontiformes > Protopteridae > Protopterus > Protopterus annectens. The sequence goes on along the minus strand of NC_056749.1, from coordinate 685,248,755 downwards.
GCATCACCCAGTGTGACTGGTAGTAGAGGAGAGAGTTCCTGTCTCTGATGTACTGCTTGTTACCTACCAGACAAGTAGCTTTGAAACCATGTGATGGTGGGTTTACTAAGACTGAGCTCTGAGAGGGAACTAAGGAGTATGTTATGGTTAACCATGTCAAATGCTTTGAAAAGTTCCAGAAAGATAGCAGATACATAGTTACCAATGTTACGGTGGCTATTAACTGTTTGTTAGAAAGACATGAGGGCTGTTGTAGTGCTGTGATAAGGTCTGAAACCATGTTGCATGTTTGTGAGGAGGTTCTAGGTATTAAGGTATTTCATGAGTTGGGTGTGTACACACCTCTGAAGTATTTTAGACAGTGGTGAGAGTATTGCTATTGGCCTGTAGTTAGTTAACTATTTAGAGTTACCCCCTTTGTGGAGTGTGATAATGTTGGAGGTTTTCAATATTTCAGGGACTAGGTTCTCAGAGATAGAGCAGTTTATATGAGTAGAAAATAGGGAATGCTATGGCCTCAGCTGCTATTTTCAGAAATTCAGCAGGGAGTTTGTCAGCAGCTAGGGTTGTAGGTTTAAGTTACATAATCAGCTTTTTAATATAGTTGGTTGAGATAGGTTGTAGAGTAAAGCCGTTGTTGCTGGTATAGTCGTGGGGTGATAGGTTGGAGATGACTGATTTGTGGGTTAGCTAGAGTGAAGATGGATTCAGTAAAGTACTTATTGAAATGGGCTCAATATTGGGTGTTGTGTCGGTTATATTAGGTTGGGGAGTACCCGATTTTCCAGGAAGGTGTATAATTGTTAATGGCAGACCAGAATTTTTTGTGGTTATTTTGATGTTTTGTTTGGAGATTGTGGTAAAGGTGGTTTGGTTCTTTTTGATATTTTTTCTTTTTGCCTTGTTGCATAGTTCTAGATATGCCTGCTTATCTATGTGGGATCCAGTTTTGTGGCAAAGTGCCCGGGCTTTATCTCTGGATTTCAGCACGGATCTAGTCTCTTTACTCAACCAAGGGGAGAAGTTGGCTTTGACTCTAATTTTTGTGGGAGGGGCTTGGGAGTTTAGGATGCTTAGGAGGGTTGAGTTGAAGTAAAGAACAGCATCATTCAGGTTAAAGTTCCTGAGAGGAGTCCAATTCCAACTTTTTAGTGCTATGTTGAAGTTAGATGGGTTGAAGTTTTTCTTGTTTTATATTATCTGATAAGTAATAAGCTTATCTTTATTGGTACAATGTCTAATGGAGAGACGAGAAGTCAGCAAGCAAAGGAGAGTAGTAGTGCTGAAATTGAATTCATCCTCAAGTCTTGGTGAGTACCTTTGCAAGGTGGATGCTGTTTTTCACAAAATCTCACCAAGGCGACACTGATATATAGATTGTATTTATATAGCATATATCATGGACAGATGTAAGTCAAAAACAAAAAAAGATAGCTGGGTGCACAAGACCCAGGATAAGAAAGTGCCCAATCCTGGTAGGTGCACTGGTGCCAGGATTGTAAAAAATGACAGTGTAGAATCCTCAAAATACGGAAACATTCCTACAATGGGGCTAGGCCAGGCCCAGGGAGAGGATGGTCCCCCTGTTTTAGAAGAAGGTAGCAGTCCACAAAAATCACAAAAATTGACTGGCCAAAGAAGAGCCATAAAGACAACAGAGTGGACTACTGAAGATAAGAAAGAAATTATGTATTGTTACTATTATGTAAAAATCCCAGAATTTCCAGACACAAGATATACAAAACGATTAAGAGAGAAATTAGAGGAAAGAATACTTCCGCAGGAAAAATTGTCAGAAGCTTTAAATAAAAATTTGTGTTCATTAATACAACAGATTTTTGTAAAACAGTATATAGATCAAGAAGCTTTGATCTGTTTGGAAAAAGAAGCATCTAAGGAAGTGTGAAAATATAAACAAAAAAAACCTAGAGATATTTGAAAAATATAAAAAAGAAATATGGACATGGGAAAGAAAGAGAGATTTGATATGGTGTAATATTTATCCAAAGGAGAAAGCCAAGTTAACTAATATAGAGAAGGTAACCCCAAAGATATTCAAAGAGAAATACAGGCAAAGGCATCCAGATATGGAACATTTCACAATAAAAAAATAATATCACAAAGATGGAATGTGGAAAAGAAGATTAGTAAAGTATAAGTTAAAGAAATAGAAGTTGAAGTTATGGACTGCCTACGAAGTGAAGGATTTAATGTAGAAGGTCTAACACATACTACATCACAGCATGATGGAGTGAGTCCACAGAATAAGAAAAAGCAAGATCATCAGGAGACATCTGAAGAAGAAATATGGACACGGGAAAGGAAAAGAGATTTAATATGGTGTAATATTTATGCAAAGAGAAAGCAAAACTAACCAATACAAAAAGAGCAGCGCCAAAGATATTTGAAGAGAAATACAGGCAAAGGAATCCGGATATGGAAAACTTTACAATACAAAAATATAAGAAGACTAAGAGGAAAAATAGAAAAAGCAATTAGTAATGGAGAAGTCAAAGAAATAGAAATTGAGGTTATGGAGCAGCTGCAAAGATAAGGATTCAGTGTAGAAAATTGAATGCAGAAAGCAGCAGAACAGGATAAAGCAATGGATATCCAAATTAAGGGGAAACCAATGGAACAGGAAGCAATTGGTCAGGTGCCATATCAAGATATTTTGGAGCCTTCCACAGGAAATCAGTATAAATGGTCACTTGAAGCTAGACAGCAAGGAATGGAACAGGAAACTGTGGAAACTCTGATGCAGTCAATGTTGAGGAGTGATAGGTCAGTGAGTTCCCATATGACAGAGCAACAGATGACATGAGATGAAATTGAAGAGACTGTGCCACACAAAGATGCTATAGAATTTTCTATACAATGCCTACAAGGAAACAGAAAACAAGGGATGTGCCCTCAGTTTGAAAGAAAATTATCTATGAGAAGAATTATTTTATTTAATGGACATGGGTAGATATATTGATCAATGAGAGAAATAGACTGCAGAAGTTCAATAAAACCTAAAATGTAAGAAGTCCAATAAAACAAATGAATGCAGTATTTAGGACTGTCCATTGAGATCCATGTGATATAACAGAAGTAAACAGGATATATTACTGTGCAGCTAAATTAATAACTGATAAAGTTTTACCACAAGATCACAGGGTAGTGAGGGAAAGGAAGGGGAGAAATCGAATACCATCATGGAAGTATCGAATAGAGAAAACTATAAAGCAATTAAGACAAGAAGTGTCACTGTTAGAAGATTATAGAAGAGGGACTAGATCAACAAAAATACTAAGACAGATACATGTGATTAGAGCAATGCACAGTATTAGAACAGACCAGGATCTATCATTTACTATCGCAAATAAATTAAAAATTTCAGCACAGGTGGAAAAACTTAGAAGATACACAGATAAATATAAGGGAAAAGTACAAAATAAGCAATTTGATGACACAACAAACTTTTATAGAGAATTGGTAAATATGATAAAAGGAATTGAAAGACTGCCAAAAAAAGGAAGTAGATACATTTTGGAGACGTATCTATGAAGATCCCGTGGCACATAAGAAAAATGCTAAAAGGATAGAAGAAGTAAAAGAAAGAAGAAGAAGTTTAAAGGTACAGGATATGAAATGGGATGAAGTAACAGCCTGAGAGATTGAAACAAAGTTAAGAAATACATCTAACTGGAAAACCCCAGGCCCAGATGCAGTACCTAACTTTTGGTTAAAAATATTAACATTTAACGAGGATTTAGCCATAAATACTATTTATATGCACACCCTGAACAGACACTGCACTGGCTAACAACAGGCAAAACAATGCTCTTACTTAATATTGAAACTGCAAGCTACCCTAAAATTTATAGGCCAATAACTTGTCTTCCGACGACTTATAAACTATACATGGGAATTGACACCAACAGAGTTTATACTTCATAGGTAGTAGCCATTTAGAAGAAAACTCAATTATGGAAGTAGAACAAAAGGGCAATAAAAGAAAGTCATATGGAACAAAGGATCATTTGTTGTTAAATAAAGTTATAGTGGAGAGCTGTAAAAAGGGGAAGAATCTATGTATGGCATGGACTGACTACAAAAAAGCATTTGATAGTATCCCACATTCATGGATAAAAGAGTGCTTAAAAATGTATATGCTACACTGATTGATTACATTACAGTAACCATGAAACAGTGGCAGACCACTTTGCAATTAAGCCATGATAAAGGACAGATTATTATCCCAGGGATAAAAATTCAAAGGCGGATATTCCAGGGTGACTCTTTGTCATCGTTGCTATTCTGCCTTACCATTAACCGATTAAGATGTTTACTTAACAGCTTAGGCCATGGCTACAATTTGGTTCCTAGAAAACAAGTCTATTGACCTCTCATCTTCTCTTTGTTGATGATTTAAAACTGTATAGCTCATCAGATGAGGAACTGAAAGTACAGCTACAGGTGGTCAAAACTTTTTCAGATGATATTAGAATGTCATTTGGTCTTGATAAATGTGCAAAGGCAATGGTTAAAGTAGGAAAACTGCAGCACCAGGAAAACATCAGTTTGGGAAAAGAATATGATATAAAAGAACTTGAGCAAGAGGGAGTGTATAAATACTTGGGAATTGATGAAGGATCAACAATAAAACATGAACAAATGTGAATAAAACTCAGTAAGGAATACCTTAGAAGACTTAAATTAATCCTGAGAACAGCACTGACATTTAGGAACAAGATCCAAGCTATAAATCAATGTGCTCTTCCTGTCCTAACATGCAGTTTTGGAGTGATTGGCTGGCCCCAAAATGTGTTGGGATAGATTAGATATTAAAACAAGAAGGACTCTTCATGCTCACCAAATGATTTATAAAAATCAGTGTATACCAGGATTACATATTCCCCATTCCGAAGGAGGGATGGGCCTCCTTGAAATTGATTACATGTATATATCTGCAATTGTGGGACTCCACACATATCTACTGACCTCACAAGATCCAAATGTAGTGAAAGTTTTGAAACATGAGGAGAATAAATCTAAGATGACTTTTCTGCTTAATTTATCAGAAGCATATTGACAACAAGCAGGAATGGAAATCAAACCAGAAGTAGATAAAAAAACAGACAGCAACTGAATGTGCCAAATAACAAAAAGGAAGAATATAAGGTGAAGAACCAGATGAGAAGGCAAGAAATGTGGAAAAAACATAAATATAGTTGCAAGTATAGAAAAATTCTGGAAGAGCCTCATGTTGATCATGAACAAATGCAGAAATGGTTAAGGAGCAGCAAATTCAAACCAAGAAATGATAGGTTAATATTGGTAGCCCAAGACAGTGGGCTACATACATGCTGAACATGGAGCAACAGACAAATGTAGGTTTCATAAAACCGAATTGGTAACAGTCACACACCTTTGTCTCTGGATGTGACACACCAATGGCAGAAGGACTGTATACTGAAAGGCATAATAATGTGGTGAGACTGTTGCACTGGGGATTGTGCAAACATTATGGTATCAAAGTGGCTGAAAAACACTGGAAACATGAGCCACAAAGCATCATAGAAAATGATAAAGTTTAAATCACATGGGATCACCCATTGCCATCAGTTCAAAAGACAGATGCTAGAAAACCGGATATAGTGGTCCAAGAAAAGAAGACAAAAGCAGCATTGATCATTGAAATTGCCACAACCAGTGACTATAGTGTCTTGCATACAGAGAGACACAAAGTCATAAAATACCAGGGTCTGCAGGCAGAAATGAGACCAATGTGAAAGAAAGATACCCAGACAGTTCCAATAGTAGTAGGAGCAATGTGGTCTTATAAAAAAGAATCTACAATCATATTTAAATATGTTACCAATCCATGTACCTCCATACGAATTACAGAAGGAGTCATTACTGGGCACTTTGCAGGTGCTGCAAAGAGCACTTTTGGCTGACATCAAAGGTTGAAACAATACTAATTTCATGAACTTTAATTGCACTTTGATTTAGGAATGGGGCCCATTCCTGTCATGGTATTAGAAACCCAAAAGATTTGGAGAAATTAGAAAAGTGCGATGTCTAATTATATATGTAGGTAAGTGGTCACTTATGCTGTCAGGGAGGCAGCCAGATTGACATATGGGGGATGGTCTGTTTGTCAGAATCCAATCCAGTATGTCTATCATAGATCTCAACTGTCCAGATTTCTGAAGTATGCCGATATTTTTACATCATATTTGTAGTCTGTTCCTCATAAAATGTTGGTTTCTACAAAACTATTGTTAACTCATTGAGAATGAAGTTAGAAAATAATGACATACATTTGATTTGTGGATGTCATACCATTCAGAAAATGCATGGTAATGCAAAGCCTGCTATTCTGTCAACATTCTAAGTTTGTAAGGGTAATATTTAACCATTAACCCTATTTTTGCCATTTTATTCCTACATTAATTATAGCTTTGTCCAGATTTCTTGCTGTAAGAGGTTGAGAGGTATGCTAATTATTACATGACATACATAGATCTGTGTTCTTTCTATTCTATATTTTCTAGATGCTTTGTGTGACCCTAAGACGACATGTGGAAACATTGCAAATTGAGGGCACAGTATAACTATCTGTACAGAAACTTAATAACAATCCATATGTTTCCTCACAACCAACCTTAACAACAATCATTATAACCATGGGATCTTCCTAATTCTACAACACATACATCTAACACAAAACGAAAGTGTAATATATAATGTTGTGTGCTCCCTCATGGACATGGCCATATAGTTGTGCTTACAGGTTTGCATTGCCAAAGTAAAACATCCAAATATGTTCAATAAGGGACTTGTGTTGTTACACAGCTATGGCTTCTAAACAGTACACAACTGTTAGTGTACTAGCCTCAGATGACGCTAAGGAGTGATGTGCCTATGCAAGCTTCCCAAGCTGGTGTTACCCACATCCTTTGGTGATGTTATCTACGATAAGTTCACCTGCAGTCTTGTTAACATCAGACTTATGCCATGGTGCTTGTGTTAAGAACTGTGTTCTGTAGCCTGTGCACTTAGATAGGTAGGGGATCGGTTCTCACTGTGTGTGTGTGTGTGTGTGTGTGTGTGTGTGTGTGTGTGTGTGTGTGTGTGTGTGTGTGTGTGTGTGTGTGTGTGTGTGTGTGTGTGTCCATAACACAGAGTGGAAGTGTGTATGCCAAACTGAAATCTGCAATAGCATGGTTTTGTAGTGTTTTTGGGCTGGCACAAACATCCATGTCTAGCAGTCCTCAAACCTTGTGTCCCCCACAGGGCCTGCTGATGTCATATACTATAAGATCACCTGCAGTTCCGTTAAAGTCAGACTTGTGCCATGGTGCATGCATTAAGTACTGTGTTCTCTAGTCTGCAAACTTAGGTAGGGTTCCAATCTCAGTGCAGCCAACTTGGTGTGTGCAGTGTGTTTCCATACAGAAAAGTGGGATTGTGTATCCCACACTGACTTGTCAAATAGCATAGTTTTACAGTGATTTGTGCTCAAAAAATCATCCATTTGTAGCAGCTCTTCATCCTCTTGTCCCCCACAGCACCTTATTATGTCATCTACTACAAGAACACCTGCAGTCCTGTTAAAGTCAGACTTGTGCCGTGGTGTGGATCAAGTACTGTGTTCTCTAGTCTGTGCACTTAAATAGGTAGGGGATTTAATCTCACTGGAGTCGTGTGTGTGTGTGTGTGTGTGTGTGTGTGTGTGTGTGTGTGTGTGTGTGTGTGTGTGTGTGTGTGTGTGTGTGAACTGTTTGTGGACATTATACAGAATCTTTTACAGCAGTCTATATGACACTGTCTTCTTGTCTTCAACAGACACTGCTGATGTCATCGGCTATATCAGATTATTGGATATGTATTCATCACAACAGGCCATGGGCACACACTGGACTGGCAGACAGATAGATGTCACCTCATTCAATATAAAACAGACAGCAGTGATGTTCCTTTTATTGTATGCACAAACATCATGATGTCTCTTTGCAGTGGTGATGGACAGATTGACATATAAGATCACACAAGAGTCCTCATGGACCATGATGTTTGTGGATGATATTGTGATCTGTACTAGAGTAGGGAACATGTTTAGGAGAGCCGGAAGAAGTGCAGTTATGCTATACAGAGGAAAATAATGAAGGGCATCAGGACTAAGACAGAATATATATGTGAAAATGAGAGGGAGGATAGAGGAATGGTGAGACTGCAGGAAGTAGAACTGGCAAAGGCGTATTATTTGAAATACTTGGGGTCAACAGTTCAGAGTAACAGTAAGTGTGAAGAGAGGTAAAGAAGAGTGGGTGTAGAAGATTGTGAGGAGTGATTTGTGACAAACAAATACCAATAACATTGAAAAAGAAGGTCTATACAGTTGTAATGAGAACAGCTATGCTATGTGGTTTGCAGATGGTGGCACTGACAAAAATACATAGTCATAACAGGAGCTGGCAGAGTTCCAGATGTTAGGATTTGCATTGGGAGTGAGGAGGATGGACATGATTAGAAATCAGTATATTAGAGTGTCAGGTCAGGTTGTACGACTTGGTGACAAAACCAGAGAGGTGAGATTGTGTTGCTTTGGACATGTGCTTAGTATTGATGCTGGGTATACTGGGAGATGGATGCTATGCATGGAGCTGGCAGGTAAGAAGAAAAGAGGAAGGCCTAAGATAAGGTTCATGGATGTGGTGCCCATGGACATGCATGTGGCTGATGTGACAGAGCAAGATGCAGAGGAGAGGAGGAACTGGAAGCAGATGATCTGTTGTGGTGAACCCTGATGGTAGTAACCAGAAGAATAAGGTTAGGATGATATCTATTTTTGGAGAAATCCCACCTGTACACTTGTGGTAGGAGTGTATAGTAGGCATATCTATATGAAGGTTAGTGTTCCTGGAATGGGTGTGAGCTTTAACAGTGTTTCCTTGTATTACCTGCTCTGTTCTGGTTTATGTGCAGAAGTCTTAACACTTGCCCTCATACATACAGAAATGCCAAAGCACTTGTTTCCCAATACAATCAGCTGCTGCTATGTAGCAGATCAGATCCCCAATAGCTCTAACTTGCTGTCATACCTTCTGCTACATAACAAGCAGAAATGAAACCACTTACCCATCAAAGAACTATAGATCCACATTAAGAAAGATCTCCTAATGTACACCCTATAGGTTACTCCCTTGAAATTATTACTCAGATCACATATACCCCTCCTTTTAGCATTCTCTATGCAGATACCAGGTTCAAACCCCTCATCCATCACCTATCATTTCCCCTGTGTTTCCTTGCTGGCCTAGTTGACATGATTTTTGACTCAGTGCAGATAATATCTCATCTGGATAATTATAGAGGACAAACTCATTTGCACACACTTACCTGGATTTTGTAAACTGAGATTCCATGGAAGAAATAGTGCACCACCCCACAAGGGTCTGAAATATGTCAGACCTGTTCCTCAACAATATGAGTGAACAATGTAATGGCACATGTGTAGTGCCTGCACTGTTAATTCAGCCATGAAACAGTATGTTTAGAAACTGGAATAGCTACTGAACTCGCTAAAAGAGGAATCAGGTTCAAAAACATCATCTAAGGTAACTACACACCCTAAGGAATGGTATAATCAACTTCCAAGCTCATGTTTCCACAAAGGACATTGACAGGTAACTGTAGGAAGTTACACCCTGATGCCCTGTGTAGACATCTACACAAATGTATACACACAGCCATGTCTGATAGGCGAAAAGACAGATTCACCAGAAAATACAAACCATACTGTGGATGTCTATCATTACTACATAATACAGTAAGTGGAAGAAGCTGCTGTTTACAAATACAACATGTACAAAACAGTCCTGGAAGGCCACTCCCCTCAGTGTACCCAAACAAATAAGACACCTTGAAAAACCCTCATATAGTAACTGTGCTAATAATTTATTATACATATCCAGGGATAAATGTGAACCTGTCTTCCTTTACATCTGCAAATTGATATATATCACTCGGAGGTGTTTTGAACTAATTCTCAATGTCATTGCACACACTGGCCCACTGTAAATTCCAAACCTGCTAGCAGGCACAGGTGTCTGAAAAGTGCCCCCTCTCCCAACACCAAGCTTATTAAATGTGTGCATCATCTCCTCCAAACTTTGGTATCTACAAAGAGCAAGTTATCACTGATTTCTCTAAGACTAAGAGCACAGTCTCCATGGGACCAGATGACTTTCCAAGCTGCATTCTTCCTATGCTGCTACAGTAAGCTACTCCACTAGACACCACATTCAACCACAGTCTGAGTACTGCTGTTGTCCACACTGAATGGAATACACCAAACATTTTCCACCCACACAATGAAGGATAGTCAACATACAAGTAAATTATAGACCCATAATTGTATTCGATCTGCTGTAAAATTATAGACCCATAACTGTATTTGACCTCTGCTGTAAGGGAATGGAAACAATTTGCATCCATCTCAGACAAAAGGACATAGGTTACCTCCAAACAGTAGATCTGTTCCAGTTAGCTGTTCTCAGGGGTAGCTTGTGCCTTTAAAACCCAGGGGAATTGAAGACTGTGAGCACATCCTATCTTGATTTGACAAAGTCCTTCAACACAATCCAACATTCGGTCTTGATAAGAAACTAACCAAGGTGAATATCACATCTTGTGCTATCAGGTGGGGTGCAAATGGGATCACAGACCAACAACACTCAGTCAAAGTGGGAGACTTCACCTCAAGCAGCAGGCCTGTCACCTGTGTGGTAACAAATGTGTCAGTGCTGTCTCCCTTCTTGTTTGCCATATACTTCTCAAAAGTGCAAAACAAAACAGAGGATCTATGCCAAAACATCTTTATGCCACTAATGGCTGCTGACAAATCCATGGGTGTTATAACAACTGCACAAACATGCATCAGCATACCCTGTGGTAATAACAAATGCTTCTGCTTATTAAAACATAACCCAGAGTACAATATTCCTTATTGTATCAATATATCTTGGAACACATGCCAACTGCAACCTGTGTGTACTGTGGGGAGGAAGTCATTCTATAACTTACATCTTATTAGCAAAGACATTACATCAAGAACAATTTATATTATCAATCCCCTATACTCGTCCCTCATCAGCCCTATTAATAAATATAATTCTCCCTTTGATATATATATTGTCCCAGACACCTGCAGCAAATTGACAGACCTCTGACATTTCTGATTAATAAAACATCAGATGGTCTCCAACATGAGTGTTTTCTGGCAGAATGAAGTAGCTGTTACTATACACAGTATCATATACATAGCTTTGAGGCAGATTATGTATGCATTACATGGCTGTCTGTGGCCCATACGGGATGAATATGCTGCACATCCTTACGTCATATTGGACTACAGTCACCTGTTCCAGGGACCTCAATGTAAACTATGACATACAGAGGACCTGCTGGGGAGACAACATGAGTGTTCTGTGGCAGAATGAAGTAGCTGTTACTATACACAGTATCATATACATAGCTTTGAGGCAGATTATGTATGCATTACATGGCTGTCTGTGGCCCATACGGGATGAATATGCTGCACATCCTTACGTCATATTGGACTACAGTCACCTGTTCCAGGGACCTCAATGTAAACTATGACATACAGAGGACATGCTGGGGAGACACATACTTGTCTCACAGGCTGTCAGACATCTGCAGTAGGCTTCCGACCCATGTCAAGCAGAGCACCCCCATTAACCTGTTTAAGCACAGGCTGGTTGACTTGATGTGAAAATGTTATCTGCCATGGATCACTGCTGATTCTCACCTGGACTTTGGGGGAGGTCCTTACTAGAAGAATCATGGCCACACATTATACCTGACATTGTGTATTATATTGTGATGTATCACCTACATCTCTAAACACCATCAGGCCAATACACAGGACATAGCCTATAAACCTCAGACCCTATGTTGATGTCCATGAAAAAAAAATTATACTGTACTAATGTTCTGATGAGATTTGTCTGCCATGCTGACATATAATTCAGAACTCAGAATCTGATGAGTTGACTTTGGATGTGCACATATAAGTCTGCACTAAACAATCCTTAAAGAGAAAGTCAGATATATTAATGAGACACATTTCATTGACTGACTTCACAATCCTTACAAAAACATAAATTAGAAAGTAGAGGAATTATTATGCTATTAACTGTCTAAATGGCTAAGTACAATACAACTGACAGGTACAACTATCAGTCCAACAGCACAAATGGAGATTTAAAGTAGATATTAATGTAGGTAGTCACCCTGTGCATCAGACACATAGCTTTGGTATTCCTGAATCCAAAAGATAGATGACAGAGATTTGGCACAGTCATCATCACTTGCACATGGGGGGAGCAGGAGGCTTAGGCTGACATAAAAGGCTGGCGAGTGTGTGTGTGTGTGTGTGTGTGTGTGTGTGTGTGTGTGTGTGTGTATGTGTGAGTAAGCAAGGGAAGCAAGTAAGATGGTCCATGTAAATAGTGCATGCATGTCTGTAGGTGCCCTAAATGTGACACTGGTGTGCGAGTGTTAGCATGAGCACAGCAAAGCTCAGTACTAGGCCTACGTTTCTGTATGTTGGACAGCTGTGAATCATGCATGGTAATAGGCACAACAAAAGACAAGTGAACCAGCACACAGGCAAATCCAGTGATACACTAGCTGAATCCAACAACAAAAAAGAAATCACTGGAATCCAGGGCAGAGTCAGCTGAAATCCTTTAATAATTCCAAACAATTTTCCAGGTACACAGATTGAACTAAAATCCTTTAATGATTCCAAGCAATTTCCAGGTACACTGAGGGCTTCCTCAGGTGCATAGTAGAACTGACAGTTCACCGTCTCCACCCCTGAACACTAGAACTGGCTCTGCCAGGAGTTGAATTGACAGCTCCACACCCAAGGTCAGATGCTGTGCTACTACCTGAAGGTGACTGATGTCTGCTGTATGTGAGCCTTTTACAGGAACACCATGGACCATGACCCCAAGGTCTGCTACATCAGGCTGTGGACAGCACAAACTCTGACGGGGAAGTGGGTGTGCTGTCACTATGGGAGGTTGATCGGGCATGGCCACGTTGGCTCTCAGCAGATGCAGTTTCTGATCTATGCCCATGAGGTTGATGTTCCCCTCCTAGCAGACATTCCATTACAGACAATGTGCATTCCATGACAGATACTCCGCAGTCACTCACAGACACCAAGTTCATATGTGTCATTGAACCAATCCAGTACATCAACAACACGGTGAAGGCAGTCAGGGATGTTGGACTGTTCCACATCTAGTACCCTGAGCATTCTTCTGGACTGACATTCTGTACATGCCTGTGCCTCCATTATGGTCTTAAACATACATCAAGTAACACATGAAGAGACACTGCACCAAGTGGTGGAGGGACAGCAGTCCTCCTATGAGTACCCCTATCAATCTGCCTGTGTGGCACCTCACCACCAGTTTGACTGCAGACAACGTCAACAGGCACTGAAACTGTGGTAGCCACACTTCCCCGGTCTATGTCCTTACCCTCCAACTGTCCAATATCTGTGGTCTCAGTGGACTGGGTATGTGTAGGCATACTGGCTGTGTCTGGAGATCCTGGGGGGCACAGGATGTCAATTTCTATGTCAAATTCAGCCTCTGCAACCCCCAACTGTGTCTAACTATGGCCACCATCATCATCAGAATCTGATGAGACACTGACATCAGGTGGCGCAGAGGGCACAGAACCACTTCCATGTTCACCTGTGATAAAAGGAAGGAAAAATAGGATGACATTAATACCTGCACTACTATGCTGCAATATATGTTAAGCAATTTAAACTGTTGCCACTATTACAGACATTTAAACCTCTCAACCACTTAGAGCAACAAGTATGGGCAAAGGCTCAAGAATAGGGACAAATGTGACATAATATGCTCCTACAATCCTAGACAGTTGATACAATAACAGGTTTTGCTTCACCATGACATTTCAAGAGGGTATGCACTATGAATGTGAAAAACTGTGTCATATTATTTAATATCTGCAATTATTAATGAATTGTCAATAATCTGCCAGTCGATCACTATGATCTTAAATACGGGCCAGAAATATGAAAAATCTTGACATTCAGCAAAAATCTATGCAGTGGACAGGTATGCAGACAGTACAGCAATACATACAGCAGGCCTGAGAGGATACTTTATCAGACGTGGGAATACATATACAGCACAGGCCAAAAATTATTCCACTTACCAACTGCTGTAGCCGTAGCTCAGTGAATTCCTGACAGTCCTGGGAAAAGTAAAGGAGGACATAATGGCAACAGCAACACACATTTAACAGTATAACAGGGGTTAATACTTTTATTCATCTATATGTATGGTCAAAGAAATTTTATCAGGAATGTGGCTGACAACCTTAAAATAAGCATAAAACTGTAGCTATCTGAAATACCCCCCACCCAATAGAAACACAATTTGACACAACTATATACAATTATGACAGAATGTATCACTATTTTAATGATAATTGAACAAAGCATACCTGGAAGCTCCTCGTGCGATGCAGGAGTAGCACTCACATCCAGAACATATTGGCTCAAGGACTGCTGGGAGCTGTCCTGTGTGGAGATGTTTGCCAGGAATTCTTCTGTGGCAGTTAAAGGGCCTGAAACCTGCAGCCATCTTAAATGCTCTCACTCAAAAAGCAACCTGCCACACATTAAAACTATATACACTATTACATTATGAATGCAACAGTATTCTACTGATGATCTAACAAAGCCTATCTGGAAGCTCCTCTTGACATATAGGAGTGGCAACCACATCAAGAACATACTGGCTGATGGACTGCTGGGAGCTTTCCTGAGTGTCAATATTTGCCAGGAATTCCTTGGTGGTGGTGAGGGATTGTTCTGCTGCAGGCCCAGTACCAGTGACCTGATGATCGCATGCCACTTGAGACACATACCTCTTGACTGCATGAATTATATCAGTAGCTCTGTGAGGTACCTGCTCAAACGTGCGACTCTGTTGGCCCACCCTGTTGATATTTTGGATAAGGTCATCCCAGAGTTCTGCACATTCAGCCATTCTCACCCACCCCTTTGACAGCAGGACTTCATGGTGCTGTCTGAGTGCATCCATAATCAGGTCATCTTTGGCCTCAGAGAATGGTGGCCTACATCAAGTGGGCATATCGTTTACTGAAAGACAAAATAATAACACATATAAGGATCCCATAAGTACAAACAAATTGTTTTACAGATAATGCAGTAAAGGAAGGCTCCCAATATTCAACAGTGGATTAAACTGTAAAGATTCAACAGTGTAAATAACAAGGGTGGGTACAAAACTAAGAGATTAACAAGAGGAACATATTCTTGATTGTGCCCTAACAGATATTGAACTATGTCACCCATCCATCATAACAGTTCACTCTAGTTTGTGCCATAGCAAGACGTCACCCCCCCCCCAAAAAAAAAAAAAAACAACTAAATAACAGGGTAAGGAACAATGTTGTTAACCAAACAGTGAAATGTTAAAAGTACTATCAAAGGATCTTTCCATGGAACATGTGTACATAGCACAAAGCATTATACTTTCAGTCTACTCTACATCCTCTCACATTGCTTGGAAAAAAAGGCCATGTCATGATTATTTTTTAAAAATGCATACAGATTTACTTCATATTTATTACTGTCTACATCCCAGCATATGCAGTATTTACATTACAAGATGGATGCATACCTGATAAAGTACAATACTTCTCTGTCAAAATATACTGAATCAAAAGAAAGGTGCATCTGAGTTACAATCATGTAATAACGCTCATCCACATTAGTTTGCCAAGCTACACATTTACCTTTCTATAATACAGTACATTAATAATTGATTGCATGTGTCCTGCTCTGTGATTCAGTGATGCTAATTAACAGCATACACAGCTGAATTGCATGCTAATCGACCAATCCTGTGGAGTTAGTCAACAAGATATAAAATCATCCATGTTGTCTCCATTTTTTATGTGGATTGAGAAAATACTGGAGTACAGACACAAAGTCAGAGAGAGATTGTTATTAGCTGCTGTTTTTTGAATACATATATCTGTGATACAGGCTGAAGACACTGCTGTTGCTGGCAATAGCCATACCCAGAGAAAGTTATAAGTCTGCAGGGCACACAGACACTGGAGGAACTGAGAAACCTCACTCAGCATTGACTCAGAGACAGAGACAAATACAGGAAACAATCCCAATGGAAAGTAAGGTATGTGTTTAAATGGTATTCCTAGTCAATGGGGCATTTCACAGACTAGTAGAGGGCATGTTTGGTGTGTTACAGGCATCACCTTCCAGGATCTTCAAAACATCATTGCATGGTATGCTACAACATGGCAAATGTAAACATTGCTTCTGAGTATATTTTCAGAAGAATGCTACAATTGTAACATGCATTGCATTAGCCTAAATTAATATGTGCCTTAAACTGGAGTCATGTACACATGACAACAAGAAATGGGGAACAGGGTAGGGTCTACATTAACCATGAGGTGTACAACTCAAACTGCCAAGTCATGTTTAATGGCATGTGTATTATCTGCCACATGTGTGCTGGCAAACCTGCCATTTAACACGAATCCCATATGTGCCACATCTCCCAACTGCTCCAGATGTGTGCTATGGCTGACATCTCACAGGCTCATGTAGGGGTGGATGCCTTTGCTCCCCACCCCCAAAATAATGGTCAATGCCTGTTAATGCTAGTCAACCTGGCTTTACTTATTTGACAACTGCATAACATATTTCTAATATCCTTCAGCATTGTAAAGGTAGTAATATAGAATTGTTTTCACACATGCTGTGTAGCACAGACTCATCAGATAATTGCTGACTGACCAAGGAATACAGCATGTTAGGACAGTGTTGTATATTTGAAAACAAGAATCATAACAGCCTGTGTAAGGAGTAAGTGCAGTATTTTCCAATTTAAACATTTCACCAAGTGTACAACTAACACTTACTATTTTAATATAGATGTGCTTTCCCTGATTAATGTGCTTGTGTGCTGAATGATTGTTACAGCTTGCTAAAGAGATGTATGTGAGAACAAAAGCTTTAAGGGACCCATGCATTGCTCTAAATCAACACTGCATGTTGATCTGGACTGCAGACATATGTAGGCATATTCCCTGTGTACTAACAAATTCTACTGGATATATTATACATTGATTTCTGTTTCTGTATGTTATCACTTTTTTCCTTAAATGTTGAGCCTGTATGAACATTATAATGAATACAAATGTAGCTACAGCTTACATAACTTGTCTTGTGGTGCAAGGAGTTAAGTGTTAGTCTTAAGTTCACAAATAGTCCTGGATTTGAATACAAGTATAGTAGCCTTGTTTTTTTGTAACGTGACCTTATAATAGCTAGCAATGAAATGAAGTCTAGACACTTGTATCTTCATTCTTGTTTTGGGAGGAACTGTGAGTGTAGGACTGCCATAGCTAAGGTCCAGGGTTCTAATACTGCAGAATCCTGTCCTTTTTAAATGGTGTCCCACTTCACATGACTAGTTGACTTAGTATTTCCTATATCATAATTATTGTCCTGATGGATGAGACAGTTATATCATGTCAGCTGTGCAGTTTTTTTTTTTTTTTTTTTTATTAACAGCTGTGCTATTTCACATATTGTGCTTATTTAGCAGTGTGCACCATTTTCACATATTGCATTGTTCTGCATTCTCAGTATCTGTAATTGGCAGGGAAAGACATTATGCATTGGTGTTCATCTGCATTACATATGGCTGGTGCTCAGGGTGATGTTTTGAGATTTTGTTCTCAAAGGTGGGGTGTGCAGGAGTCCAAAGTATTTGTTGGACTCCTAGTGAATGATTATTGTCCCCAGCTGTTGCAGGAGTACTATTATAGATCAGATTACAAATCAAATGCATGGAATAGTTTGGCCTGGGACTTGTCGGGTCTATATTAGAACATCGACTTTTTAAAACGTCGAATGTTCTAATATCGACCCCTATTCAAAAAATGCTGACAATATTGAACATGCAGAACAGCGAATTTTTTCCCAGGGAAAAAATTTGCTGTTCCAACACACATACACACAACACAAGCACACCAAACAAACAGCAATCCACACAAATACACCTAAAATCCTACATCTAACCCTACACTAAACTGTACATACGCAACTAGCTATCCACTTACCTTAACCCAAACCCTAACCCTAAGGGCCGTTACTATCTCACACTCACCTCACCCATGCCATAACCCTAACTCGCCTACCCCGCCCTAACCCTCACGTCCACACAATCGCACACTTACCTGACCTACGCCCTAAACCTAACTCACCTACCCCGTGCCCTAACCCTTACGTCCACACAATCGCATACTTACCTGATCTCGATCCGTAACTTTCCACCACAGTGCTGAAAATGGTGAAGCCACAGGAACGGCCAACTGAATTCCTTCCCTAGGAAGAAATTCGGTGTTCCGCAGCTTCGCTATTTTCAGTGTTCACTGAATAGGGGTCGATATTAGGACATTCAAAGTTGTGAAACTTCGATGTTCTAATATAGGCCCAGATTTGTCCAGTGTTACCAGTATCCCTTGCATGGTGAACAGTGTAGAATTCACTATCTAGACCTCCGGATGAGGAAGAGGGATATTCTTGATTGTTGGATCAATGAATGCAGGACTGATGGCACTATACAGATGTGTGAGTATCACTTACAGGCACTGCTTAAATGATGAAGCAACTGCATCTGTTCCTGATTGCTGAACTTAATATGTTTCATTTTTTTCCACAGATAATGAGGAGCAAACACTAAATGTGTGAGCTTATGAGGGAAGATTGAGAAGGATGAGAGATGCAAGTGGGATGTATGCATTAAAACAGTACTGTTATTTTAGCCTTAGGAGTAAATACACCTTATTGTGCTAAACACTTTTATCATTTGAGTATGCATCTGTGCATTTTAATGCAAGATTATGCATGTATTAGTATGTTTAGTAAAACAACACTCCAGTATTACAGAGTAGGCAGGGGCTGTCATTTAGAAAATGACACTTCAAACTATACAGTACACATTTAAGTTGATGTAAATATTGCAATGTAAATTATGACCTATACACTAGTGACACCAAGAGCATGCTGCAGATTGTTATCATTATAATAGTGAACCTGTATCTATAAAAGTGTAAAAGGAAAGAGTGCTGGCATTATGCTGTTTTCCAAATGGAAAGTACAGTATTACATTAGTCACTGCTTGTGAGTTCGAATAACACACTTCCCAAATTTAAGGGCATCATTTACCATAATGTTTTAGCTTGTCATCAATAAAATTCAGTACTGTTACGTATTCATAATGATAGCAGTGGAAGTGTAGTCCTCCTTACCTGTGCCTCAGATGGGCCACTGTCAAATGTAAACACTGTACATGCAACATGCAAATGTTCAATATATGCAGCCATAAATGATTGCTGGAAGCAATCTGATCTGTAGTGTGTTTGTGTTAGCAACAGGGTAGTATTCAATGTAATAAAGGTATTTATTAGCATTATTTATTCTTATAAGCAAAATGTAACAGAATATACTACATTATTTGTAGAAAGCTTTGTATATTATTTGTGCAGTTACTAATATTCTTTTTTTTTCTCTCACCCCACCTCTTCTTTTATATCATTATATTATGTATCAAATCATATTTTCCATTACAATAATTGTTTTTATTACTTATGTTTTGTTTTTTATGTAAATGTTATTTTGTACATTATTTTGTGTTATGTTTACTTCATTATTGGATTTTAATTTTGTTATTACTACAGCATGGCAGGGTGGGGCAGTTCCCCCTGGAACTCCTACACTTGCTCCACCGACTACCGCACCAAGGCCCATCACTTCTGGGTTGCAGTCTGGCGGCGCCCTCCCCTTGCAGCCCCTGTCCTACCTGCACCCTCAAGTAGTTTAGCCCCAGTGTATAGGCCTGTGGTTCCCTCTGAGAGCAGAGGCAGGTTGGGTGATTTTGTCACCAGAGCTGAATTGCCAGGTTTGGTGCATAAGATCATGCGCCATGCAATTGGTGCATGCCTACGGCGAGTAGAGACACTGCTCTCCACTGTCATACTTAATAACAGACGTCAGACACAGTACCCATTGGTACAGTGAGGTAACATGGGGACTTGATTCTCACTGTTACCAAACATGACATCCTTAGGCTTGCAATTCCAAAACCCCCACCCTAATCAATACACCTCCTGTGTCCTTCACTGACCCTGCCTTGTCTTGTATGTCTTATCTGTCTGCAAATGCTTTCTCACCTTCCCAACTTGCCTGCCCCACACTTGCTTATGTCCCTTCCCCAAAAGTCCACTCTCTCTTTAAATAAAGGGCACTTGTCCCTAAAGAAGTAAAAGTCCCATACATAGCTATCCTTTTTGCAGATGTATCTACTTGACACACCTAATTTGGTCCAATTTGCTTCACAATGCAATTATATTGTTGTCACCCTTCTCTCTCATGGTGACAGTCCAAATACGGCTAAAAATGTGTACATGTGCCCAATTGTTACTGTTGATTGAATCGATAGCTATGGTTCTTTCCTACACCCTTCCTACCTTTGTTTCCCTTTGTTTTTCCCCCTACTGGCTCCCCATTTCACCACTTTCCTACCTTCCACTTTTTTTTTTCTTTAAAGAATTATTGTGCGATGGTGCATTGCACTGTAATGGTAAACACGAGCTTATTCACTTTTATTGGATATCAGTAACACATAGCACCACACATTTCATTGTAATTGCATTGAGTGTATACACAGCTGATGATCTTGTAACTTCTCCTGTGGTTGCAGATGTATCATCAACCTCCAACAACAACACCTTAACACCTTCTGTCACAGATTCAGTTATCTAGTATGTGTATTTCATACAATCAATAGGGAATGTCACATATTTACTGCAATATATCATTGTTTTCCACCCTACTTGCTCCCTATTGTACTACTAACTTATCTCCCCATTTTTTGACTTTAAAAAAATTCCACTTGCTAGTGCCCATTGCTCAACCATGTGAATCAATGCTTTAATGCAAGAAAGTATATTGGTGTATTTCAGATGCTTATGTGCACTTGTAAAAGTACAACCTACAACACTATTCCATCCCACCAACATATATGCAAACAAAAAACTGAAGGCATTGCACGATGCTATTTTCGAACCTGGTACCACCTGGACCCAAAATGTGGAGCGTGATCATGCTTTAATGAGCAAAATCCATGATCACACCCCACAACAGAGTTAATGAAACAACAGGTATATATGTATCTATGAGTATGTACCAAATTACAGTTTGTGTTAAGTATCCTAGAAAATATTTGCTATTCAACTCACTGTGCGGTACTGTGTTTTTAAACAGTGATATATTTTTTTTGTTTTGAAGCCCATAGTACTGGCTTCCATTATAGCTGAGTTATCATTTCTGTGCATTGCTGCATGGTGCACACCAGCCCACAGAAAATGCATCAGTGAAAATAAATGGGAAAGATTTGACAGAGAAAGCAGGGTGAAGTTGAATTGCTCTGTTCCAATACTTCATTTGTAGGAAGGCATAAATGATTACACATTAAACAGCATGTTTTCCCACCAAACAAACTTACTGAGAGTGCACACTGTATAAATCTTAATATATCTGAAAAAGTGCGTGCCATGTAGCATCTTTCACACATGTTAAAACAACGGCATTGGTTTGCATGATACTAAGCAACGTGCATCTTTTGTAAATGTATATGAAAGTAACTTACAAAAAAATGCTATTCCATGGTGATTTCCTTATACTAACACTTTGTATAAGCTGCAATATCGCAATAGTATAAATAAAGTCTGCATACCCTGGATTAGTACCCCAGGCCAATTGCATTGCAATCTAATGCTCTATACATGTCCCCACATGCTATGTCACCTGTGGTGTGTATTGCATCTGCTACTTAAGTAAATCAATTAATAATCATGCAACACATGCTATTATATCATTTACCTAAATTTGTTAGAGCAATATTTACAAAATGTCACTTTACTGATGGCCCTATGTTCCCTCATTGCATATGGCTTTGTCCAGATGCATTTCTATGCTAAGTTGACAAGTTTGTTCCTGTTATTGAATTAATATTATCTCAGACTTGATGAGCAATGCTAAATAAATGCAGCATCGCAAAAACACACTTTATTAGGAATATGTGACAATTAGTATTGATTGTTTGGAATTCATCTGCTAATTAACTGACTCTGTGGCTTGATAGGTTAATGCATTGTTGATGAAGACCAATGGTGCTGGGTTCAAAATAGGGTGTTGGCCTAACTTTGCAAGTGTGTACTAATTTACATACATTCACTGATACTACTGTTGCTTAACATTGCTTAGCAATGGTGTGCATCATGCACCATCCCACAATAATTCTTTAAAGAAAAGAAATGGGGAATATAGGAATGTGGTGAAATGGGGAACAGACAGGGGGGAAACAAAGTGAAAGAAAGGCAGGAATGGTGTAGGTAAGAACCATAGCTATCCATTTCTTCAACAGTAACAATTGGGCACATGTACACATTTAAGCTGTATTTGGACTGTCACCTCCAGAGAAAGAGGTGACAAAAACATAATTGTGTTGTGAAGGCAATTGGACCAAATTAGGTGTGTCAAACAGACACATCTCTAAAATGGACAGCTATGTATGGGACACTATTTTTTTAGGGACAGGTGCCCTTTTTTTGTAAAGGAGAGAGTGGAATGTTGGGGAAGTGACATAGGCAAGTCTAGGGCAGGCAAGTTGGGAAGATGAGGAAGCATTTGCAGACAGGCAAGACATACAAGACAAGAACAGGACTTTTTAAGGACACAAGAGGAGGTGAACACTTTGGTTGGGGTGGGGGTTTGGGAATTGAGGTTCTATGGATGTCAGCATGGTAACAGTGTGACTCAAGTCCTCACCCATTGAACTGTCAGTACTGTTCCATCAATGCGCCACTGGCTGAAGTGACCAATGTCTGTGCCTATGGTCAGTCTGACATACAAGGATGGACATGTTCTCTATCCAGAGTAGGCATGCGCCGATGGCCTGGTGCACAATCCTATGCACCACATATGGCAACTCTGCATGGGTGATGTATGCACCTCCTCTGCTCTGCTTCCAGAGAGGACCACATGCCTGCCTCCTGGGTCAGATTTACCTGAGCATCCAGGTAGGACAAGGGCATCAGAATGGTGCCACCAAATGGCAGCCAACTCTTTTGTTTTATTCATTATAGACTCGTGGTCACTATTATCTGAGAATGTGCAACTTTTGCTTTGCATTTCAGACCATACCTCACCACCATTTAGAGCAGGATATCTTGATATATCATAAAATATTGGGTGTATAAGGACCCATAATTAGGAACATATTTAAAATATTGCTATTATATACATAGTTTCATAGGATTTGGGTTAACATAACATTTTAACACTCATTATTTATTGACTTCAGTATAAAGTACTTGCCAGACAACTATGAACCCTACAATGACCAGAGCAAAGCAGTGATTCTTAAATCTGGATTTTCGGCAGACAGTAGTAGTATTGACAGCTATGCCACAGAGTAATGCATGCATACTTGCTTTTAATGTTCAGATATACATTTCCAAATTCCTAAAAATGTATAATATAGCAGCTAATCAATCTATAAATTTTAAGGCTGCAATAACAGTGCTTTATGTAATTATTCTTACTTACCACCTGCTTCTCTCATCCTCCCTAATTGCCTAGCATAAGACCTCACATTCAAGGCCCCCTATTCCGCAGCTGTGGAAAAAGGGAAAAGAAAAGAACATTATGAATACCAGTGTTTACCATAGTCACCTTGAGTATTTGCAGGTAATACATGTAAATCATACTTACTCATCACTGGGGTGCTCCCTGCCTGACAATCCCTGATCTACTGATTAAGGGTAACCCTATTTATCCTACAGAGGTTATCACAGTGGTGACAACATTGTTCACCAGTACAAGGATACCAGTCGCACTGATAAGAGCCCTTGCTAAACTATCCCAAGCTTCTGATTTGTATTGGGAGCCAGTATAGTCTTCCTGCAACAGGTATGGGCCATGATCCCTAACCAGGAGCCCAATAAAAACCTTGAAGTCCCAGACACCCCAGTGCTGTGCTACAAATTGCACACCCTCACCAATGCCAGATGTTGCTGCACAAGTTAGACCTCAATGTATAAAGTGCAATTCCAGGTAATTCCCCTTTAAATACCATGTTTTCCTGCCAATTGTGTTTACTGAGAGGGCACACTATCTGGATTTTGATGCATCTGAAAAAGGTGCACACCGCTTACAATCACGCAAACTTATATTTGTATGATACAAAGCAGCAAATACCTTTTTCAAATATATTGGGAAAAACAATCAACCAATACAATTCCTCAGTTATTTCCTTACAGTACAACTTTATTTGGATAGGCTGCAATGTCACACCATGATAAGAAAAGTCTGCTAACCCTAGACTAGGGCCCAGGACCATCTGTACTCCAGTCCAACACTTAACACATGTTGCTATAGAGGTAGTTACATGATCATTGTATTTCAGTATTCATTGTTAACGTCATGGTATGAGTGCAGCACGGTGCCGCATTCCAGGTTTACATATGCACAGCATTGTCCAATAGTATTCATTGAAAGCATCTGGTTTCTACTTTTGGATGTCTGGGTCATGTCTGAAACATGGGTGGTTCTGCTGCACAAATGCAGCATCACCAATCATCGCAGCACATCGCACAAACATGGGGAAAAACAAAAAAAAAATAAGTAAATACATGAAAAAATAGGAGAAAATCCAGAATATACAGATCTAACTACTTCTGGCAGGTTTAACAGGGTTTTGGCTTATATTTTTGTGGTATTCCTCATAAAATTTGTGGTTTTGAAGCATTCAGGATGGATGTAAATAAATATGACAGACATTTTCATTTAGGACTTCATACTCTTCAGAAGATGCATGATGGGGCAGACCGTTGGTGCTGTCATGTACACAGATTCATTATTCATGTTGTTCTAAGAGGTTTCATAGCCAACATGATTGGGGCACACATTGAAACCTCACTTAGGTGCGATGCACATAAAGAATATGCATTGCACACTGTTGAAAACACTTTGTGGTCATGTACACAGATACACTCTGTGTAGGCTCTACACAGAACCTACATCAGGTTTATTGAATCCTGGGGTATGTATTTTGATTATCACTCTGATTTATGCAAGATGTTTGAATGTCAAACAGTGTTCTTCTGGCGGACCAAATATACATGTTTTGTTTTTTATTTTTTAAAGACAATCCTGAATGTATGTTATGCCAGAGTCAGCTGACCTAGATATGATGTCATTGTGTGCCAGAGCTGGGAGAATGGAATCATAATTGCAGCTGTTTGTTTACTTTTCAAACTCTGATATGAGAGAGTAGAATTCTCATAACAGCTTCCTGTTACTTTTAAAAATCTGCTGTAAAAGCAGGATCTGTGCCAAAGTTCAGTAATTGAGTAATTGACTAATTGTGTAGTAGTTCAGTGATCATTCAGTTGTTTTCCAGAGTTGTTTAGCAGTAGTAGTCCAGTTGTTTCCAGAGAAGTGGCTCCAGTTGCTGAGGACAGACAATAGCCTGTAGTGTGGACATAATTCCTCATCTTACTTGCAGAAGTAAGAGTCTTGCTGAGTTATTTAGAATAGATAGGGACAGTTAATATTCAGATAGGCAGGAAACTACAGCTAGCTAGTTAGAGATTTTCTAAGATCAATGTGAGATCTATCCTACAGTATTATTTTCATATTTCCTGTGTGTGAAACTCTGTTTATTGGAATCAGTTATTCCGTATTTACATGTTTCAAATCCTTCTATTTATTGTTAAATATTTTACTACTTCTCATTGTGGCTGATTATTTAGTGAATACTTTTAATAACTTGAGAGTATTTATGCCTATCATATATAATCCCTCTCCACAAAGGAGGCAAGTCTACAGACATCACAAACTATCGTCCAAAAGCCATCCTATCACCCATAGCCAAAATCCTTAAAGATGCATGCATAGCCAAATCATGGACTACTTGCATGCTCACAAACTCCTGTCAACCACTTAGCATGGCTTTTGTCCCTTTCATACTACCACCACCGCTCTAATGTCCTTTACCAATATAATAAACAACCACAGAAATAATGGCAAATTCATATCTTCTACCTTTTTGACCTTTCAAAGGTCTTTGAGATAAGACAAGACATAGTAAACTTATTGAAATTTTTTCTGACCTGGGCCTCAGTAAGTCCTCCATAAACTGGTTCCAGAGTTATTTAACAGGCTGCCAGCAAGCAGTACTATGGCAGGAAGAACTTTCTCCTCTTCTGCCAGTCACTCTCAGAGCACCTCAAGGCTCTATCCTAGGCCCATTACTTTTCTCTCCCCATACTAACAACCTATACACTGCTGCTCCTCGTGCATCAGTTATTCAGTGCGCAGATGATTCTACTCTAATCTATGCTGCTTCTTCATTACATGAACTCCAAACGCTAATGCAATTATTCTTCCACTCAGTTGAAACATGGCTTGCCAATATTTAACTTATACTAAATCCTAACAAAACAAAACACCTACTGTTCAAACCTACTAGATCTATCTCCAAAGACCCCACCATTAACATATTGTCCAGGAACAAAACTATTATCTCTCCCATAGCACACATTAAACTGCTTAGAGTCGGAATAGACAACAATTTGAGATTTGATATACACATTGCCTATACCATTAAGAAAGTACATAAAAAACTAGGAACTCTCTATAGAAATGGACAGTATCTTACCAAGCACACAAAGACAACCATAGCAAATACTCATCTCATCTCCACACTACTCTATGCCTCCCCTATTCTTACTAATCTCAAAAAGACTGCTCTAACCAAGCTAAAGTCCTGCTACAACAAAATAGCTAGATTTGCTTCAGAATCCATATATAAAACCTTCCTCAGAAGCTTCCCCAGACCGTTTTCAGTGTGCACACCTGCAACACACTTGGTCTATCTGCATCATCGCAGCTCGCCCCCCCCCCCCTCCCACCAACTACAACAGTGCCAGAAAAAAACACTGCTACAGTCCGGTTTATCCCTACAGTTATTGCAAGCCAAGAATAACACATTTTAATAAGGATACCTACCAGCCAAGTCTGCATAGCACACTTGGTCTACCTGCATCATCACAGCTAGGGTCCTCCCACCACCAGCAACTGCAACATTGCCAGATAAAACCACTGCTATGGTCTGGTTTCACCCTACATTTATTGCAAGCCAAGAATAACACTTTTTAATAAGGATACCTACCAGACAAGTCCTGCATCACTGCAGCTAGGGCCCCCACCCCCCCAGCAACTGCAACGTTGCCAGATAAAACCACTGCTATGGTCCGGTTTCTCCCTACAGTTATTGCAAGCTAAGAATAACACTTTTTAATAAGGATACCTACCAGACAAGTCTGCATAAGTGACTTGATATTTACAGTTCTTGTTATTAGTAGATGTGGCCCTTAACAGTTATGTTTTAAACATTGTGACTGGTTATTTACATTTCCTTTTACAGCACATTTGTTCATTTTACTAGTTATTTTTTAAGCATCCTTTTTGCTGGCATACACATATGCAAGGGCTCCCCCCCAGGCAACTATAGCGTTGTCTATTGCCACTGGGTGGCATAACTTAACAATATACTTGCTGTATCTTGTCCCAAACAGATCTGCCTCCAGACTGAATACGTGTAAAGTAAGGCAAGTACCATTTACTTGGTGTATTTTGTCCCCCAGACAGATTTACCTTCCTTTGTATTAGTTGTACACCAAGGCCATAAAGTAGTGTTTCTGCAACTAACTGCTTACACTCCTAATTTCCTGCTTCTACCTCTTCCTTGCTTACACTTAACATTACAGCTCCAAGGCTTCCACTTCTTATGTTGATTGCTTTTCTTTGCAGTCTTCTGAGAGGGGGTGGGCCAGATCTCTACCTGCTTTTTCTGGTTATACCTTCCCCATTTTGTATCTCCCTCCTCCCCCATGCACATTAACTAGACTATAATTAGTGGATCTCCTTGAGTGGTGCCATTTTGAAAGTTATCTTTTGGCCTGCTTGTGGTGAGGAAGCTTCCTCAGACCCTTTTCAGTGTGCACACCTGCAAGTAAGTGCTTAAGCTCTTCTCAAATGTTTGTGGTGCATCTGGTTTAACAGGCATGTTTATGTTTTCCAACTGAAGTACTCTGCTAACTTTATGTAATCTAGGGATTTAACTGACATAGTTATTGCTTTTAATACAGAAACTGTTCACTGTTACATATGCTGTTATGCTCAAAAGAGTCTAAGGGACTAACTGAAGCTGTGACTGCTTTTACTACATAAGCTGTTTGCTGTTAAATATGATGTTACGCTTACAAGGAATTTGGCTGGAGACTTGTGTTATGTGATGCATACAACAACTACAGTAAACAAGTGCTACATTCTCCATATTTCCTTACCTCTGAGCTTACCTACCTAACCACCAATTGTTCTTGCCTTCTTCATTCTCCTTGGCTCTACCCCCTCCATTTACCCTGTGGGCTCACACTGCTTCCCTACCCCCAATTCCCAATCACCCCAGTGTTCCTACACTTATTCTAGCCATAAGTCCCCTCCCCGTCTCACCCAATCCACTCTCATCTCCTCACTATCCCCTCCCCTCCCATCCCTAATCCTTAAAGCTCTAGATACACTTCCATACTCCTCCCTCCTACACTGTCACCAATAGTCCTATTACATCCTCAACACCTAACCGCCAACTCTTCCATTATACCTAGAACACACCATTTCTCTTCAAACCATTCTCATCCTTTCCCTTAGCCTACTACTCCTAATTCCTCTATACCATGCTACCTCCTATTCCTCTTAAAAACTACCCCCTTCTTTCCTATCCCCTCTTCACCCCACCATCAACCCTAACACACATCATAACTCTGCCACATCTCATTTCCACACTATATCCTCCTCCATAGTGCTTCCAAACCCACTTCTCTGCTTTAAACTAAAACTCCTGTCCTCCTCAATGAAACATCATATTCCCAAATCACTACTGTACCTCTCACCAAACTCTAGGAGCAAATCCAAACCACTGCTGTCATTCCCGTTTAACTGCCTATGCTTAGCAGGAGACATACACCCCAACCCAGGACCTAGTACCAGCAGCAATCCATCTCCCCCAATTACCACCCATACTACCAACCCTAAATACGTCAAAATCTTGACCATCAATACCCAGAGTCTAAGAAACAAATTAGCCCACTTCCATGCTTGGCTATCCCATACCCGACCTGACATAGCAGCTGTCTCTGAGACATGGCTAAAAACCCAACATTTCAGACTCTGAAATACTACCCCCTGTATTTCAAGTACTTAGACAAGACCACCTGAAAAAGAAGGGTGGAGGAGTAGCCCTATTCTGCTCTAGCCTACTCTCTATCACTCCCTACCAAAATCCTATTCCACAGTTCAACAACACTGAACTAGTCATAGGAAATATCAAACTAAATAACCAGAAAAGCATTTGTGTTATGGCCCTCTATATCACCCCTGGAAACAACATTAACACATTTGAGGAAATTATTCTATGAGCCTCATATAATATCAAGCTTGAGACATACATCCTAGGAGATGTGAACATTGACTGGAACAAAATTACTGCTAATAACCCCACCATTTCAATCAATCTATGTAATTTCACTCAACTCACAAATGCTAAAACCAGACCTAATAAAAATAACCCCCCAGGCTCCATACTGGACTGGATCCTCATCTCTCACCCAAACAAAATCTCCCATACTGGCACCTTACCAGACTGTATCAGTGATCACTTGCCAGCCTTCATCCATAGAGCAACCCCCTCCTCTCATCATCTACACCAATATATCCATACTCAGAATCTCAACAACTTTAACCCTACAACTTTTTCTAATTCTCTCAAACTGATAAATTGGGACACTCTAAAAACTACCTCTGGACAGTGTTGTCGAATTCTTCAACTCAACTTTCTTAGACACACAACTCCCAAGCCCCTCCAAGAATAAAACGTATAAAAAACAATTCAGCCCCTTGGCTTAGTAAAGATACCAAAACACTCATGCAACAAAGGGACAAGACCTGGAAACTCTACCATCATAATATGCACCCTGACACCCTTCTTAAATATAAACAACTCCACAACTTAGCCAAAAAAAGTATAATACAAGACAAAAAAGCATACTATATCAAACTCCAGTCTAACCACTCCTCTAACCCCAAACAGTTCTGGAAATCCATCAACTCACTTCTCAACCCAGGCACCAAAAACAACCCTTGCCCTGACACAAGTAAATCTGACCCAGAAATTGCTACTCTGTTCAACTCCTTCTTACTATAGCAGAACTTATGAAAACATTCCCAAATAATGCCTCCCTCCAAATCAAACCCTCTGCCCAACCTTCCACCCCAAACTCACCTCCCATATTCCACCTCAAACCCATCCCCACATCATATATAAAAACCTTCTCTCTAAGCTTAAGCCTTGCTCCAATGCCCCTGACAATATCGCCTCACTCTTTTTAAGAATTGCAGCAGACAGCATCGCCATCCCCATTAGCATACTCATCAACAGATCCATACAAGAATTATATGTCCCCAAACTGTGGTGTACAGCCTTTATCCTACCCCTCCATAAAGGAGGCAAAAATAATAACATCTCCAACTTCCGACCAATAGTGATTCTCTTCCCTATTTCAAAAATTCTTCAGAAATGCATCCACCTCCAGCTCATGCCATTCATTACACATAACCAACTTCTCACCCCAACACAACATGGGTTCCGTCCTGGCTGTAGCACAATAACAGCTCTTCTCTCTTTTCTAGATATCGTAAACCATGCCTGTGACTCCACAGAACTTGTATCCACAGTCCTCCTTGACCTCTCCAAGGCTTTCGACACAGTCTCCCATACCCACCTTTTTCACCACCTTTCCAATCTTAACCTCTCACAAAACACCATTACCTGGTTCAGCAGCTACCTCTCTGACAGATCTCAGGCAGTAAAATGGAAGACTGGCACCTCAACCTTCCTTCCCACCCCAACCGGGGTACCCCAGGGTGCCATTCTTGGCACTATGCTCTTCAATATCTTCATTAATGATTTCCATGCAGCCATTCCTAACACTAAGACAGTACAATATGCAGATGGCTCAACTTTAGTTTGCTCTGCATCAAACATCCCTGAGCTCCAAACAAAAACTTAAACTGCCTTCTCAACTACTGAAAGCTGGATGCTCCAAAATCACCTCTGTTTGAATGCCAACAAATCAAAGATCCTTCTATTCTCTCCCTCAAAATCTATCCACCTAGACAAAACCTCTTTCAAGATTACAAGCCTTGCCAGCTCCACTATAGAAGTTGTTCCTTTTGCTAAACTTCTTGGTGTTACTATTGACGAACACCTAAAATTCGATACCCATATTCAGCTAAATATAAAGAAAACCCATCAGAAACTTGGCATGCTGTAAAGAAACTCCCACTTCCTCTCCCCCTCAACAAGACAGACCCTCGCCACTACCTTCTTACTACCTTCATTAATGTATGGTGCTCCCCTACTAACCAACCTATCTTCCTCCATCTCTTCTAAACTAGAATCCTGTTACAATAAAATCTCAAAGTTCGCCACCACTTCCAAATACTCCACTCACCACTGTAAACCTCTCCACCAGCTGCAATGGCTAGAACTCCCACACTACCTTGACTACCTCTATCTCATCACCACTCACAAGCTTATTTTCAAACCAACTATATGCCCAGCACTAACAAACATCTTGACATTATACACCCCAAACAGAACTCTAAGATCTACCCACCAAAATCTAACCTCTGTTTATAAACAAAACCATCCCATTGGTCAGCTTCTCCTATCCTTTTCCTTCACCAAAAAATGGAATTCTCTCCCTCCATCTCTAAGAATTTCTGAGAACTCTGAACACTTTAAAACCCAACTGCATTCTTACCTCTCCTGCTTAATACATAAATACTTTATAACACACAAAGTTTGTTCTTCCTTACACACTATTGATTAACCCTATGCACTGCCTTCATGCTAATGCTACCTCTATACCAGTCTCAGTGGATTTAAACCTCTGTATTAATTTAATTCATGCTAATATTCATGCATAAAGAACTCATCCATGCTAATGTTACTTCTATATCATTCTCAGATGATTTAAACCTCTGTATTAATTTATGCTTGTACTACTCTTCTCAACCACTAAACATGTAAATATGCTTTACATCCTTCTCCAAGTTGCTGTTTAACTTTTGTTTAAATTTTGCTATTTTGTATGTAAAATTTGCTTAGTTTGTTTCTGTTTCCAATATGTATTGTACTTCATATTATGGAGCTTGTACTATGTATTATTGGAGCTTTTCTCCCTGGGCCTCCACTGAAAACAGGCTTCTATGAGCTCAGTGGACCTCCCCAGTGATCAAACTGGAAATAAATAAATAAATAAAAAACATCACTGCATAGCTTTAAAGCAACTCAAATGGCTAGAATTTCCACTACTCTTACATTGCCACCAACTTTCTCTAGCTCATAAAATTCTCCATCTCCCAGAGAAAACCCCTTCATTACAAAACCTACTTCAACCTACTCCAACAACAGATCTCTCTACTCTAACAGTAAATTCCTTCTTAAAGTAACAAAAGCCAATAACACATTGGGGGAATCTCTCTACTCAAATTATTTGTCCAAAATATGGAACTCACCACCTACCCACATATCCTCCATTTCTTATTTAACACAGTTTAAAAAAATCAGTAAAGACTCACTTCTATGCTACTTGGTTATGTTCCTGTTCTATGCCAGGCTAGTCCCCATCTTTAGCTTCCCTACCAATACTCCGAATAGTTAGCTTTTTCATTCTGTTTTTCTTACTTAAATATTCCATGTTTTATTGTATATATGACTATTTAGTCATCTGTATGTACAGAGAATTTTAAATATGTATCTTCTAAAATATGATGTATATTTCAGTAACCAACATAATTATAATTTTTTTTGGCAGATTGAATAACTATATTGTTTCTTTGTTAATTGATAATCTGTGGAGCTTTTCTCCCCGGGCCTCCACTGAAAACAGGTATGAGTCCAGTAGACTTTCCTGGTTAAAAATAAAATAAAATAAATAAATAAATACCAGGGCTGCTCTGAAAAGCCTTACTGCTTGGGTTACATGCTACCATTTGTATCAATATCTATTTTACCCAGTTTAATTGAACATCCCTTTTGAAGGGCATTATGGTATTTGACTGGTGACAGCTGTTACCCTGTAATTTGGGCAAAGAAACACAGCAGGTAACTCTGTGTCAGTCTTTCCCAAGAGTGTGTGTATGTTTGAATATCAGACGTTTAAGAATGAGTGTCAGATACCTAGAACTGGGACACAGTGCTCTGCAGTGGTTAGTGTGGAGACTCATTTGGGGACCTGCAGTAAAGCATATAGTCCAGTCCCAGGTTTGGAACATGTTCCCCGTGCACTCTTAGGGGGAGTTGTGTATTTCTATCCCTGCTTTTAGTGACACCCCTTAGCAGACACAGTGGTGAGGACTGAGAGTCCTTAGTTGCTGCACTAGGGTAAAGAGGGCTCATCACAGTCCCCATAAGATAGTCTCCTCCCTTACAATTTATTGATATCTCTGTGAGAAGGGAACTAAGTAGATATTCTGAAATTCAGTTCTGGCAACAGTTAACTCAGCATGGCTCTACTTTAAGCTGGTATCTTTCTTTATTACATCTTTACATGGCTGATTTCTATTTCAGAGGGATAAAGACTGGCATGACAGAGATATCCAACAGTAGGCCACTTTTGACGAATGGTCTGATGTCCATCTGAATCCCCAGAATGCTACTAAATCATGATGCTACTGTTTTTAGCTAGAAATGTCCTTACAAATATTTTTATGCCACTCATCTACTGGCTAGGTATTTTCCACAAGTTTCATCTATGTATTGGAGATGTGACCAGGGAACTAAGGGTGACTGCTGACACATATTTTGGGAATGCCTGAGGCTAACTTTTTGTTAAAGCCCAAATACAAGACCTTCTGAAAAGAGTATGGAACCTTCACTCCACGCTAACAGCTGACTGGTCACTCCTTGGGGTATTGGGGGGTACCATGTGCAGGTCAAGTTGGTCTGCTTTGAATATGTTTATATTACTGGAAAAAAAGCATAACAAAAAAGTGGAAATTGCAGACGTCCCTATCATGGGGATTTAAGAGCTTGTGTTGGTGAATATGAGACAACTGAAGAACGCTGACACTAACTGTAGATTCAGAGTTAGAAAAAAAGCTAAATGGAGAGTATTAAAAGACTGGCTTGCTAGCTCTTAAAGGACCCATCTAGATTTATTTTAACCTGGACTTGCTTGCCTAATTTGGAAAGGTTTATTATTATTATTATAGAATGCTCTATTGCTTGTATATTTTTGATATTGTTATGCATCAAGAAGTTGGTTTTAAGTCCTTGCATTGCACATATCTTATCAACAGCTATCCTGTAAAAGAGTATTTACCTAAGAATGTCATTTTCCAGAGGTAATAAAATATTTATTTATAACAAGAAATCAGTACCATCAAAGTTTTAGAAAATTATGTTGAACTATAAGACACAAATCTGTGAATCATTTTGGACTCCTCTAACTCATTAAATGCATGACCTGAGTGAAATGTCATACATCCTGACACCTCTGAAGCCTGCAGTTTCTGGCTGGACAGCCTTCATCTGAGTTAACCTGAGTGGAATTTCACATCCCCTAACACCTGCAGAGTTTTTGACTGGACAACTTTTACCTGAGTTAACATGAATGGAATTTTACACCCCCTGACACCTGCAGAGTTTCTGGATGGATAGCTTTCACCTGAGTTAACATTTTATTTATTTATTTATTGACATTTGTTAACCGGGTTAGTCCAAATATATTTTTGACATGGTTTAATTATTGTTATGTATGCCTTTAAAATGATGTCATTATGAGGTAGGGCATGACTTTTTATATAAAATTGTCTGCATTTTTGTGGGCCAGGTTTTATCTGATGAAGTCTGAGATTGGTTTCAAGATGAAAAGCGCTTAATAAAATTTTAGTTTGTTGTGTGCTCTACAAAGATGCTGCTTCCACTTTATTTGTAAGGTAAACAAATATATATATATATATATATATATATATATATATATATATATATATATATATAGTTCCCTTTCAGAAGACTGAAGCATCATAAGCCTGAAACCAAAAGCCTGCAAATTCAAAAGCCTGAAACTCTAAAGAGTGAAAACACACAGAATACAAATAATGCTAATATGCCAGTACAAAGACACACAGAAACACTTACAAAACAAAGCATAGCAGTTGTCACTAAGTATGAGCAGGGGGGAAAGCCCCCAGGAACCCCCCATGTGGGGGGCTGCACCGCCACACCCCCTACTACTTAAATATATCAACTCCAAGATTGTACTTAGCGTAGTGAAGTGCAATCTCGGAGTTTATATATTTAAGTAGTAGGGGGTGTGGGGGTGCAGCCCCCCCATATGGGGGGTACAGGGGAGGCAGCCCCCCCTATTTATACTTAGTGGAAAGTAATATGGCTTATTTTATTTAAAGTCAGTATATGTATTTCGTGTGTTTTCAGGCTTTTGGGTTTCAGGCTTTTGAGTTTTCAGGCTTATGAATTTTCAGGCTTTTGGTTTCAGGCTTATGAATTTCGAGCTTATGATGTTTCAGTCTCCTGAAGGGGAACTATATATATATATATATATATATATATATATATATATATATATATAAAATTGTAAAAGTTACAGGGAAAGTTAAAAGTTATTCAGCAATCACTCTTTCATACTGGGGTCCAAAAGGAGAGATGATAAAATCAACAAGCAAAGGAGAGCAGTACTGCTTGAGTTGAATTCATCCCCAAGTCTTCGTGAGTACCTTCACGAGGTGGACCCTGTTTTTACAAAATCTCACCAAGGTGACACCAATATATAGACTGTATTTTATATAGCATATACCATGGACAGAGGTAGGTTAAAAATCAGAAAGACAGCGTCACAAGTCCCTGGATAAAAAAGTTCCCACTCCTGGTATGTGCACTGCTGCCAGGACTGGAAAAGAAATTACTGTAGAATCCTCAAGACACGTAAACATTCCTAAAATGGGGTAAAGGCCATGATCATGGGGAGAATCCCCCTACCCTGTTGTAGAAGGAAGTATCAGTCCACAAAAACTTACAAGTCAACAAAGAGCCATAAGGATGATAGAGTGGACTATTGAGGATAAGAAAGAAATTTTGTATTGATACTATTATGCAAGAAGCCCCGAATTTCTAGACACAACATATTCAAAAAGACTAAGAGAAAATAGAGCAAAGAAAAATACTTTCACAAGAAAAACATGTCAAAAGCTTCAAATGCAAATTTTTGTTCATTAATACAACAGATCCATAAAAGAATTATATAGACCATTTGGGAAAAGCAGTGACTGAGGAAGCGTGAAATTGTAAAGAACAAAACCTGTGGTGCAATATTTATGCAAAGGAGAAATCCAAACTAATCAATACAACAGAGGAGCTCCAAAGATATTTGGATACAGGCAAAGGCAAACAGTTATGGAAATTTTCACAATACAAAAAATAAGAAAACAAAGGGGGAAGTAGAAAAGCGAACTAGTAATGGAGAAGTTAAATAAATAGAAACAGAAGTTATGGATTACTTGCAAAGTGATTTAGTGTAGGAAATCCATCTCTGTTAACAGCACAGTATGATGAGTCCCCAAATTAAGGAGAAAATAGTGTAACCAGAAGTATCTGATCATTTGCCAAATGAAGACACACTGGAGCTTTCATTAGGAAATTAGTACAAAACTTCAGCTGGAGAGGCACAGTAAGGGAAGAAGCAGGAAACACTGGCAACTCTGACACAGTCAATGTTGTGGAGTGATAGATCAATGGCAACAGAAGATCCAGGATGCACCTGAAGAGAATATGTCACAGGAAGATGCTCTGGAGTTTTCAGTAGTATGCCCACA
The DNA here is from genome assembly GCF_019279795.1 of Protopterus annectens. NCBI lineage: Eukaryota > Metazoa > Chordata > Ceratodontiformes > Protopteridae > Protopterus > Protopterus annectens. The sequence goes on along the minus strand of NC_056749.1, from coordinate 685,211,530 downwards.
GGAAACAGATTACAAAGAATGTGCCCTCAGTTTAGAAGAAAATGGCTTAAGGGAAGATTTCCTTGATTTAGTAGAAATGGATAAACATATTTTGATCAATGAAAGAAATAGATTAGAGAAAGTCAATAAGACCCAAAATGTTAGAAGTCTGATAAAACAAATGAAAAGAGTAATCAAGACTATTAACAGAAATTCATGTGATATAACAGAAGTAAACAGACTATATTACTGTGCAGCTAAATTAATAACAGATAAAGTCTTACCACAAAAAAACAGGGCAAAGACACTCAACATGGATTCCATCCCAAACATAGTACAACAACTGCACTAATATCCTTCATCAATACTGTATCACTGGCCCATGACAACAATAACTAGTTTCATGTCTGTTCCTTGACCTCTCTGAAGCCTTTGACACCATCTCCCATCCCCTCCTCTTGGACAAACTCTCCTATTTAAAATTCTCTCCTTCCACCATTTCCTGGTTTTCTAGTTCTCTCTAACCACCAGCAAGCTGTTAAATGGCATTCTGCACTATCCCCCCCCTCAACGTGCCAAATGGGAGTCGCCCAGGGATCCATACAAGGGCCACTGCTCTTTAAAGGACAACCACACCCACAGACTCAAAAAACATGCTTATTTCATCATGGTTTGGTGTTTCCTACATTTTAACACCACTCTGGGACTATTTAGAGCTTTTTAGATATTTTTATATGTAATTTCTGACTCTGATCACATGGGGTCTGGCATCTTGAAATAATTCTGACTGTTTAGTCTGCCTCTAAGTATCCCAGAATGCACTGTTTGTCTCCTAAAAATTGCATCAGATCTGCCACATTTTCCCTAAAGCTCTTGTCAGTGTACTGAATTTACTGGCATTCACAGCTGTGTTATAGTCACCTACTTTTAAGTTTTATCCTTTTTCAATGACTACTTCAAACACAAGCAGTGCAAATGCTACAGAACAGAACTGAAAAGTGCATTTTATTACACTTTCCTTTTAGAAATGCTAACTTGATTTCTTTTGTGAAGGCTGAAATCTAGTTCTTCAAGGTATCTCCCCTCCCCTTCACACATACCTTCCCTAGCTGTCAAAGAGCTAAGGCTAATTTGACCCATTATCTGCATGTGATTGACAGCTCACAGCAGGTGACCAGACTAATGTACTGTTTTCTTGTCAGCCTTTTCTTCCTTACAGTGGGAGACTTTTTGTTGCACTCCTCCTCTCAAATTTAGAACCAAGCTCCATAGCACTGGGTATAATCACTGTTTTGCAAAGCATCAAACTCCCACTTATTTTTCCTTCCTGTTTGGTTAAATAGCTAACAAATGATGCACTATAAACATGAAATATTTCACAGACTTGCATGACAGCACCCACATGCTTTTTTAAATAGTAATTTAAGAAAATTACGGTATTCCTTACTTCTTGTAATCTGATGTAGTGTTGTCGATTAATTGTGACAGACATCTGCTTCTTATGTAAAAACATGCAATTAATGTCTACGTATCGTCATTGCAAATTTATGCTCTTAGTTTTTGCAGCTGTTACTGTGCTTCTGCCTGTACTTTGTCACATATCGGTAGGGCTCTTTAGAAAAGTGAAATTATAGTTTGACATTTTTGCTAGGATAAGAGTGGGCTGGGCAAGGCAGCTCTGACATCATAATGTGGGTGGTCCATTGGCTCTTCTATACAGCATGCAAATCAGGTGGGGATTACACCACTTTGGAGGAGGAAACGTCCTGGTAGCTAGAGAAAGAGCTCTGGCAGATGTGACATCATAATTTCAGAGCCAGCTAGAGGTTTTTCAACTAGGTTTTCAAAGTGAAAGTAAAACAGTACGGAAAGGTAGGAAGTCTAACAGGGAAAACAGTTGAGTGGATTAGTTTTTAAAGCTGCATGGGTGATTTTTTGAAGCTGTATCAATGAACAGGGACTAAAAGAGACAGAAGATTGAGCAATCTGCTTTCATATCCCATTGTTGTCCTTTAATATTTTCAATAATCTACTTTACAGCTCTTGTACCCACTCTGCACTTGTACAATATGCAGACGACTCAACTGTCATCACCACTGCAGACAATCCATCTGACCTCCACTCTACTACCCAAGCATCTTTCAACACCATAGAGACATGGCTTAGTGATAACAAATTAATTCTCAACCCTAAGAAAACTAAGCTCCTACTCTTCCTCCCCAAAAACCTCACCAATCTCAAAACTACATTTTCCATCCTATCAAGCAATAACCCTATCATTACTGCTGAACCCAGCACTAAACTGCTGGGAGTCATAATAGATGATCAGCTTAAATTTGATCTCCAAGTTACTAATTCTATCAAAAAGACTCACCAGAAACTTGGACTCCTTTATCGCAACAAAAGACATTTAATAATAATAAGAAGAATAACTCTCTCCCATGCATTTCATCTTCCCACACTTCTTTATAGCTGTCAATTATTCACTAACCTGAACACCACACTCATTACTAAACTGGAAACTACCTATAATAAGGTGGCCATATTTGCTGCAAACCAAACCTACAAAGCTCACCATTGCTTGTTCCTTAAACAAGTGGACTGGCTCGAATTACCTCATTTGCTCCTACTACATCAACTACAAATTATCCACTCCATTCTCTATCTACCCTCTTTCTGCCCTAGCCTTTTATCTATTATATCTAAATATTCCCCAACCAGGACACTACGCAGCTCAGACCAAGACTTCCTACAGATTTATAAACCCAAACCCAAAACTAAAACAGGATGTTTACTCTATAATTATAACCCTGCTGCAACTTGGGACCAACTGCCCCAAGAAATTAGGTCCCTTGACCATACCTAGCATTTCAAGCTAGCCACTCAAAGATACCTAACAAAAAAATGGTCCTGCCACTGTAGTCATCCCCCTGAAACTACCATACCCCAGCTTCTAATACCTCCCCTACACCAGTACTCTCATTTTTATTTCCCTGTCTCCAACTATCTCCTTCCCTTCTATTCATTCTCCCTTAATTTCTTCTTCTCCCCTGTCTATCATAATAAATGTGTACCTCTCTGTCTCACTGTTTAACCACTTTATATCCATGCTATTCTTTTTGTATACATACTGTATATAACAAAACAGGAATTATGAAGGCATTATTCCTTTTATGACATTGTACCCTAATGTATTTTGCAGGTGATTGTAAATGCTATCTTGTTAACTGTTTGTTTAGTTGCAAAACATCTTTTCTTATCTGTTTGTTTGTAAAATTTAAAACTCACTAAGGAGCTTTTCTCCTTGGGTCTCCACTGAAAATGAGCCAAATGCACAGTTGAACTAACCCGGTTAACAAATGTAAAATAAATAAATAAATCAATAAATAAATAAATAAGTGATAAGAGTGCCTTATGTACAGGGAGACACAAAGTCAAAAAATATCATGGTTTGCAGGCAGAAATGATGGCATGAGTGAGAAGGATACCCATACAGCTCTGATAGTCATAGGAGCAATGGGTGAAATAAAAGAGAATTTACAATCGTATTTAGATATGCTACTGATACATGTAACGCCATATGAATTGCAGAAGTAGTCAATTCTGTGCACATTGCGGGTGCTGCGACAAACATTTTTGGCTAACATCAAAGATTGAAATGATACTAATTTCATGAATTTTAATCAGACTTTGACTTAGGAATGGTTTCCGTTCCCATCACGATATTAGGAACACAAAAGACTTGGATAAACTAAACTGGGATATTTACATGTCAGCCAAGCATGATGATAATTTTATACTGAACAAGTAATTAGATTGTGATGAAAGGAGATACTGCCAGCACGGCTAGCTGGAATTTTGTAAATAATTATATGTCATTGGTGAATATTGAAATGATTTATATTAGATGCTTGTGTTACAAATGTATTAGAACTGTATGTCTTGTGTATATCAAACTGCTCTGTACAGGTGTTTGTGTTGAAAAGATATTTTGTAAAGTGCTTGTGCTTAAAATGTATCCACAGTGTGCTGTACTGGAAGAGAACAGAAATGTACATGCACTATTGTAATTGTTTAAATGTACTGTATATGTTAACAGATGAAACTGGAGGGTTAGCTTCAGTCCAGGGCTACACCCTGGTTTCCCAGCGAACATGGCCCCAAAGTCCTGTAACACTGCTCAGATTTCTTGAACTTCGGTAGGAGAGAGCGGCTGGGACAGTGCTACCCCTTCCACTGAGGTGTCAGTCTGAGCCTCACTGAGGAGATCAGTCACCAGACCCCCTTGGACTCCTCTTGCCACCCCAGTGTAAATACTCCGCACAGGAGCCTCTCTGTCATGATAAGGTTTCATCATGTTAACATGGTACAGTTTCTGCCCTTGCCTCCTGCCTAGCAGTTCTACCATGTAGTTAATATTACTGACCTTCCTTACTACTTTGAAGGGACCCTCCCCAAGCTGCCTGCAGCTTATTGTGTTTGATAAGAATGAGAACTATAACCTGCTGCCTAACAGCATACTCTGCAGCTCGAGCATTCCTGTCATACCAGACCTTTTCTGTTGTTGGGCTTCTGCTAGGTTCTCCTGGGCCAAGACCATGAGTTCCATGAGCTATGTCCTGAGGTTTAGGACATATGCCATAACAGACTCCTTGTGGGAGTCACACTCAATCTCCCACTCACCAAGACTCAAATCTAGAGGTCCCCTCACCCCATGGCCGTACAGCAACTCAAAGGGTGAAAAACCTGTGGATTCCTGGGGCACCTCCCTGTAAGCAAACAACAGATGGGGCAAATATTTGTCCCACTCCCTCAAACTGGTATGCAAATGCCCATAGCATGGTCCTTAGTGTAGAGTTTAACCTCTCCACCAGACCATTAGTCTGGGTGTGGTAAGGAGTGGTCTTTAGGTGCTTCACCCCACAGCACTCCAACAGACAGGCCAGCAGGTCTGACATGAAATTGGCACCTCTATCAGTCAGTATTTCTTTTGTGAAACCTACTCTGCTGAAAATCTTTAACAAAGCATTTTCCACCTTTTCTGCCTCAATGGAAGACAGAGCCACTGCCTCACGTACCTGGTAGCATAATCTACTACCATTAGGATATACTTCTTCCCTGTGGAACTTGGGGTACTCGGAGGCCACACAATATCCATAGCTACTTTCTGAAATGGCTACACAATCACAGGCAAAGGCATCAAAGTAGCTTTGACCTTGTTTCCTGCTTTGTTTACCTATTGGCACTGCTCACAGCTCATGCAGTGCCCTGTTACATCCCTGGAAACACAGGCCAATAAAAGTTCTGCATAATACATCTCTTGGTACTCTTTACTCCCATATGACTTGCAAAGGGAATGTTATGGGTTACGGATAGAAATGCCAGATGGTAGGCTCTGGGCACTATCTACTGCTGTATTCTTTCACCCTCTAGCCCTCCCTCAAGGGTCCACTCTCTATACAGTAATCCTTTGTTCCAATATACAGATTCTCCCTTTCCTTGAGAATCAGGTGCCTTCCCAGCTTTCTCCCTCAAGCTTTGTAATGTAGGGTTTGAGATCTAAGCCTGTCTCAACTCTCTCTTTGTAACCCTTCCCAACTCCCCTTCCACAGGAAGTCTGGTATCCTCTGACAGCCGTGCCTCATTGTCAACCTGGGTACTACTACTCATCTCTTCCCTTGCAGTCACTCTGTCCAAGGGAAGAGCAGTACCCACCAGCAGCTGTGGCTCACCTTTAGTCTCACTGTTACAGGGTAGCCCCTTCCCTGAAATAGCCACCTCACCAGTTCTGGCTTCAAGTATGTAGCCTGTCTGGGTCCTCCCCAGGCTACCAGATCCATATGCCTGTCTCCCAGCCTGACTACTTGTAACTGTATGGAGATATGGTACAGCATTATCAAAATCATTCCCTATCAGGACATCTGCAGAGATAACCTCAAACACACCTACTTGCTTGCTTCCATTTCTACCCTCCCAGTCAAGGTGAACCCTATCCAAAGGTATTTTGAATGCGGTCCCTCCTAAAGCTCAGACTGGAGTAGACTGCCCAAGCAAGTAGTACTCCTATTTAACCACTGCAGGCTTCACAATGTTTAGGTCAGAGGCCGTCTCTCTCTTAGCAGTGGCCTGTTTCCCATCTACTAAGATAGGATATATCCGCTAGTGAAAGTTTGGTGCCCTTGTTTTCTGTAGACTACTTACCACTGATATTCTATCATTCCAACTTGCTGGCTCCCCTACCTTTAGTTCCCCACCTTGCCTCCATGGACATCTGTATGTTACATGGCCTCACTGGTTACATTTAAAACATTTAACCCTTGGTCCTGACCATGTTTGTGAACTAGTAGGTTCCCCTGCTACTGGCAGACTCTGTTGGGGTGATTTAGGCTGCCCACCATAGGTACCTTAGACCCATGAGCAGCACTGTGTATCCCTTTCCTGTACAGTGATTCCCTGCTTGCAAGGAATAGGTCTTCTTTTTTTCCCCAACTCATTTGTGGTGTTACATTCTTATGTCCTCAGGCAAAGTGGTAAGGGCTTGTTCTCTCACCAAATGGTCTGCCAGCCCTTCAGAAATGGTGACCTGACACCCACTCACCCACCTATGAAAGTAAGTGGTTAACTTAGCAACATAATCACACATACTTTCATCTGCCTTACGTCTATTCTCACAAAACTTTTTTCCTATAAGCTTCAGGTGTTAACTAAAAACACTCTAATAAACAAATTTTAACTGTATTATAATTTAAGCAATCAGTATCAGATAATTTAGAAATAGCAGTTACAGCATTACCATAGAGTAAGGAGGTCAGGCACCGTATCCAGAGCCCTTGGTCAACATTATACTGTTTACATATCCTTTCAAATATATGAATAAAACTATCAAAATTATCACCCTCTGTAAATTGTGGAAGAAATTTACTGACCTTTATTGCTTCTGGGGTTTCGTTCTTCCCTTCTCCATTACCTCCATGACTCTAGGAAAGAGGCAGCAGCTCCTTTTCATGTTGTCTCTGCAACTCATTTTCTTCAGCCTCTGAACATCTCAGTCTCTCATTTTCTTTACTCTCCAAACACTGCAGTCTCTCTGCTGATTCTATTTCCAAATGTCTGGCCTCTAGTTCAAGTCTGTTTAACTCCAGATGGATTTTTAAGTCCTCTGAGGCAAAGTTGAACTGCCCATTTTCTGAGAGTTGTACTTCCCCAAGGCCAGTTTGGTTGTCTCCTAGTTGCTGGTCTGTGCTGCAGCTGTGGTTAAGGCTGCAATCATTTCTGCTTTAGTCAGGTTGGCATGCAACATCCTTTGGCTAGGCACATCTCAGACAACTGGCTCCTTGTTAGCTTGCCATAATCCTCTGCTGACATCCTTGCCTGCTCTCCCTGACTAACTAAGCTAACAAAAAATAAACAAAACTATTGTGATATGAAACTCTGAATGTCTACTGCTTGGCTACTTGAGAGTGCAAACACCTTCTTTAGTGACCACTGTTTACAGGCTACAGGAGTTCAATATCCACACCACTGAATCCCAATATGTGATGTGGTGATCCCACCACTGCCAGCCAAATGTGATGTGGATATCCTACCACTGCCCACCAAATGTGATGACCCACCACTGGACCTGTAATCAAGGAGCCTCAATCTCACCACTGGTAACACTGGGGGATGTTCACTGAGAGGATAGCATGTACACACACAGTACTTCCAGATGCAGCTCTCTGCATCGAGTGCAATTTCCCTTAAGAGCACGCAGAGACCACAGTCAATCCGGGGCTAGTTTCCCACTCTTTCTCCAGATCCCCAATAAGACCCCCCATTGCCACAGCTACAGAGTTGAGATCTCAGCTGAGTTACCAAGTCAAGACCTCCAGCACCCTCTCTGTCCAACCAGTGCTTCGTATCCCTGCCCAAGTAGCTGACACACACAGTTTTGGATGTTTGATTTACACACACACACACACACACACACACACACACACACACACACACACACACACACACACACACACACATATACACACCTGGGAGAGGCTGGCACAGGTTCATATGTAGGTACTAGGCTATCAACCTGAGGGCCTACATAAGCCTAGCCAACAAGGTTCCCTGGCTTATGCTACCCAAGAAAGTTATTTTCCTGTGCCACTGTCGAGCAGAGACACAGAAGTGATCCCCGGGGTGTATTTCCTATTTCCCATCCACTCATCAAGATTTTTCTTGAAGAGTGCTAATGAAGAACTTTGCTTGACATAGATGAGTGGCCTTTTCCAGAGTATGGGAAGTCTCTGGGAAAGGAATCTATCCCTCCAGCATGTCCTGTTTATTGTGGTGACAAGGTTTAGGTCCCTAGACCATGTAGCTTGGAGGGACTGAGATTTCTTTAGGTGTAGTATGTCCAACAGCTCTGGGTTTGACATAGCTTTATGTGTTAGGCAGAGATCACCTCGGAGTAGGCGATGTGCTACAGAGTAAAGCTGGAGTTTTTTTGAGACGGTCAGTGTAGGGCATCTGTGAGGTACTTCTGTGGCCTTTTCAGCTGCTGCAGATGTCTTGTGAGGTACATTCTAAAAGGGGCATTGTACTCTATAATGCGTCTAATGAGTGTCGAGTAGAGGGGAACAATGACCTCTTTTTTCCTGGATGAGAACCCTTTTATGATAAGGTGTGCCACGTAGAAGGACTTCCTGACTACTGTGGCGCTGTGACTATCAAAGGACAGACTACGGTCCACCTGGGTCCCAAAGTCTCTTATCACACATTCAGTGTTAAGTAGACTGCTGTCTATGTAGTAGTTCATGGGTACAGAGTTTTTACCAAAGGGGATGACAATGCACTTTTTGGCATTGAGCTTGAGGCCATGGCTCTGACACCAGGCATCTGTCTCAGTGAGGCCCTTCTGTAGAATTTCCACATCATTTGGGGACTTGACTATGGTTCTTAGTTTGCAGTCATCTGTGAACGTCATTAGCCAGAGGCCTTCTGGTTTAGCCTGTACTTCAGAGGCGTAGATACCCAACAGGAGAGGTCCCAGGTCTGAACCCTGTGGTGCTCCACTTGTCACTGCTTTGAGGTCAGATGTGGAGTGTGCAACTTTTACAGTGTGGGTTCTGTCAGTGAGCCAGTTGGCAACCCATCTTGTGATGTAGGGATTTATACCTAGTTTAGTGAGTTTAGCTACAATTCCAGAATGGGGGATGGTGTTGAAAGCCTTGGCGAGGTCAAGGTAGGCTGTGTGAACCACCTTACCCTCAGCTACGGCTTTGGTGACTGCCTCAAAGTCGTCAATCAGGTTCAGGAGGCATGATCTGCCTTTCACAAACCTGAACTGGGTGGGATCCAGAGTTTGGATGTTACCAATGTCTTTGTTTATGAGTTCCAAGATGATACATTCCATGGCCTTGCAGACCAGGCTCATCAGGCTAATAGGGCAATAGTTCCCAGGGTCAGTGGTGGCTCCCCCTTTGTGGAGTGGGATAATTGCTGCTGTACGTCATTGAGTGGGCACAAAGCCTGATGTGAGGCTATGATTGAACATGGTGCTTAGGTGGGGAGCCAGTTCATTCTGAAGTTCGTGTAAAATGCAGCCTGGGATGTCGTCCGGTCCCATGGATGCTGTGTTTTTGGCTTTAGAGAGTGCAGCTTTTACATGTGTAGCTGTGATAACAGTGACTCTGTATTCCTCCTGTATAGATATGGGCCCTTTAGAGGGTGGGGGGGGGGTAAAGTTAGCACTGAACCTATCTGCCAGGATGTTGGCAATATCAGTTGGTTCTGTAATTTTTGCGCCATTGTGCTGTAACTCAGAGCAGATCTGGGTGTTGCCATTGAGATTCTTGACATAGCTATAGAATGCTTTGTGGTTGTCCTTAGAAGCTGTGGTGATTTTGTTTTTGTAGCTAGCTTTGGAAGATCTTATAAGTGATCTGAGCTTCTTACAGAGGCTGACTAGGGAGCTCCTCCACTCATGGGATTTTACTCTCTTTTGCAACAATTTCTTCCTTCTGTTATACAGTTTGTTTATGTCAGGGGACCACCAGATTGGCTTCCTTTTTTTGGAGGATAGCATCTTGGTTCTGTTTGGGATAGCACGATCCATGCACTCATGTAAGTGCTTATAGAGTGCATTTGTGTAGGATTCAGCAATCGTAACTGTATTGTCCATCTGCATGGGTGTCATGAAGTTCACCACTTCTGTCTTAAGAAGCATGAAGTTGGCTTTGGAGAAATTTTTTACCATGGTTTCCTTAATGGGGGGTGGGGGCCGGATGTGGATATCAAGGGTGATTAGCTTATGGTAAGATCGGACTAACAAGGAGTTGACTTCAGGTGTGGAACACCGGTCACTCACGTTGGTAATGACAAGGTCTAGGATATTGTTGACCCTGATGGGGGTGTGGATAAGTTGATCCAGGGTATTGGAGTTTATGAATTCCAGAAAGCGTTGTGTGAAGGAGTTGGTACACGAGTAGTTTTCCCAGTTAATGGTGGGGTAGTTGAACTCGCCCATTATTAGGGTGTTTGGTTGAACCCTAATATTTTCCAGTACATCAAGAAAAGAGGAGTGGGAATCTTGGGGCATGGTGGGGGATCTGTAGCAAGCTACAATTTGGACTGCAGTTTTGTCCAGAGTTAGTTGCACTTGGATAACCTCGGATGCATTATGCTGAGCAACTAGCCTGGAGGTGTAGATATCCTTAATGAATATGGACACACCTCCGCCTTTGGTGTTCTGGTCCAGGTTACATGGCCAAAAAGTGTGGTATGAGTTATAGCCTGGTAGTGCAGGGGTGCTCTCTGGAGCCTTGAACCAGGTCTCAGTCACTGCACAGATATAGATGTTCTCCATTTTAAGGAGTGCCTCGAGTGAGTGTGTTTTGAGATTTAGACTTCTAGCATTGAGTAGCATTACCCTCAGTTTTTGCTTGCCTGTTCCTGTTACGGTGGTGAATTTGTCATTTGAACCTTGCCTAAAAAGGTAAAAACTTAGCCAGTATCTGGAATCTCAGGGGCGACAGGTGCAGGCCATCTCTGGCAAAGCATCGTGGCCTGTCGACCATGTCATCCCAAGCAGACAGATACTGGATCCCCCTAGAATGACACCAGAAGCTCAGCCAATTGTTGAAGTCAATCATGTTGTCCTTGTACTGCGGTATCATTCTGGGGGATGGCAGAATGCTACTCAGGGCTAGGGTCATACTTGCCTGGGCTACAAGATCGAAGAGCTCTTCCATGTCTCTTTTAATGTAGTCCAGGGAGGTACGTCTCAGGTCGTTCACACCAACTTGGACAATGACAGAGTCATATTTGTACTTGTTGTGGAGTGACCTGAGTGCATGTGTTATCTGGCAGATCCTGGCACCCGACAGGCAGCTGACAGTAACCTTCTTCTTGTTTAGCCTGGTGAGTGGGACATCAGTTTACATCGGTTTACTAGCTATGACCCCTTCTGCCCAGACTATAAGGTAGTTTCCATTGCCACCAGTCACTACTTATCAGCTACTTTAAGGCCCTAACAAAGGGTGTCCAATCTTACTAATATTAATACTAATACAAATGGTAGTTTGACCAAGAGCAAGGCTATTAGGAGTGGCCCACACAGTGTCACTAAATTAATATGCAAGTACTCTCAAGACTTAAATATCTCTACACAGATCAGCCACAATGTGAGGTTTAAATGTGTTGAATAATAAATATTAAAAGAACAAGGCAATACTAAATATATATTCACAGTGAAATCAGAGTTCAAAACCACAGGAAGTATTTAAAATAACATTGCAGTACAGGCTTACACAGATAAAAAACATCTAAACTGATCTTTACTATATTCCTGACTGTATCCAAGAGAGTTATACTGTTCCCTAGAAACTTATTTGATTAGAGAAAGACAGAGGTGGTGAATGGTTCTTGTCAGGTTCAAGACCGAATACAGAATGTTCTGTCTCACTAAGAGATTTCTCCAATTAATATCTGAAGTATTACTGCTGGCATAGCTTGCAGAATGACATAATTTCTGGTCATTTGACTTCTTGATCCCCAGCCAAAACTCCCATTTTTCAAAGCTGTCAGCATTTAGCATCTACCTGTAAAAATATACAAATGAGGGCTTTTCCTCAGATCTTTGGCAGATGCTGGAAGTTATACAATAATTGCATTACTTCATGCTTCAAAAGTAGCAATTATTTCATTCCTAAAACAATACAGAAAGCTTCTTAGCACAGACTTTGTGTCTCTAGCTGAATTGAAAACTTGATGGCCGCTTTATTGGGTAGCCAATAAAGTAATTTAATTTCAGCTATTTTTCTAAAGTTTGCTGAACTGCAGTTAACCTTCCAGTTTCCTTTGTTGACATATACATTTAAACAGATACAATAGTGCATGTATATTTCTGTTTTATTCCAGTAGGGCACACTTTGGATACATTTTAAGCACAAGTACTTTACAGAATATCTTTTCAACACAAACATCTGTACAGAGCAGTCTGCTATACACATGACATACAGTTCTAATACATTTGTAACACAAGCATGTTATACAAATCATTTCGATATTCACCAATGGCATAAAATTATTTACAAAGTTCCATCTGACTGTGCCTGCAGTATCTCCTTTCATCACACAGATAATGCCTGTTTTTTTGTGTAATGATACAAACAACTGTTAATATCTTTATAACCATAGTGAATAGACCTAGACTACCAGTGCAACTTTTCGTAATGCCAATAATGATCTTCAATTTTCGGCAAAACAGTTTTATAGAGATAATTACATTTTGAAATATTTGAAATATATGATTTCAATGAATACTTGCATATTTAACAGAGAAATAAAAGTACATTTCTGCAAAACAGTGTTAGCTAGGCATTGACTATCTGGGCAAAAAATTTCCTGCATTTTGAATGCATTCTTTTGATACATTAGAGTACCATATAAATACATTCTGATTCAAGTTATTGTTAACGCTTGTCATATATTTATCAGGTTTCATAGGTTCATGGGTTCATATGTGATTAGCTTGTGGTCGGATCGGACTAACAAGGAGTTGACTTCAGGTTTGGAACACCGGTTACTCACGTTGGTAATGACTAGGCTGACAGCTTAGAAAAATGGGGATTTTGGCTGGGGATCAAGAAGACAAATGACCAGAAATTATGTCATTCTGCAAGCTATGCCAGCAGTAATATTTCAGATATTAATTTGAGAAATCTCTTAGTGAGACAGAGCATTCTGTATTCAGTCTTGAACCTGACAAGAACTATTCATTCATAGTAGGCTAATAGCCCTGAATCCTTTACAAGCCTAGCCCATAGGATTACCCTGGCATCATGCCATCCGTCCTTAGTTTCCTGTGCCTCAGTCAAGCAGAGTCACTGGAGTGATCCGCGGGGTAAATTTTCTATTTCCCATACACTCATCAAGATTTCTCTTGAAGAGGGCCAGTGAGGTGCTCCATTTAATATGCATGGGAAGTCTATTCCATGGCATGGGCAGTCTCTGGGTTATGAAGCTGTCCCTCCAGCATGATCCGTTGATTGTGGTAATGAGGTTGAGGTCTCCGGAGTGTGTGGTGCAGAGGAATTGGGATTTCTTTAGATGTAGCATTTCTAACAGAGCTGGGTCAGACATGGCATTGTAAGTCAAGCAGAGATCGCCTCTAAGTAAGCGATATGAGACAGGGAATAGTTGGAGTTTTTTGAGTCTGTCCATATAGGACAATTCTTTAAGGCCTAGGATCCTCTTTGTGAGGTACTTTTGTGGCCTCTCCGGTTGTTGCAGGTGTCTAGTGAAGTGCATGCCAAATGAGGCATTGTACTCGATGATTGGCCTAATGAGGGAAGAGTAGAGGGAGACAATGACCTCTTTCTTCCTGGATGCAAAACCCTTAGTAATGAAATGTGCCACATAGAAGGACTTTCTGACCACACTGGCGGTGTGGTGGTCAAAAGAGAGGCTGCTGTCAACCTGTGTTCCCAGATCTCTTATAATGCCTTCTGTGTTCAGTGGACTACCATCAATGTGGTAGTTCGTGGGAACTGGGATTTTTCCAAAGGGGATGATGACACATTTTTTGGCATTGAGCTTAAGGCCATGGTTCTGACTCCAGTCATTGGTCTCAGTGAGGCCTTTCTGTAGGATGTCAACATCACTTTGGGAATTAATAATGGCTTCCAACTTGCAAACATCTGCAAACTTTGTCAGCTAGAGTCCCTTCATGTTGGACTGGAATTCTGAGAAGTAGATACCAAACAGGAGAGGACCTAGGACCGATCCCTGTTGGACTTCACTCATGACTGGTCGGCAGTCTGACTTCTAGTCAGCTACTTTCACACTGTGGGTTCTATTTGTTAGCCAGTTTGCAACCCACCTAGTGATATAGGGGTTGATGCCTAGCTTAGTGAGTTTTTCTATGATTCCTGAGTGGAGAATGGTATCAAAGGCATTGGCCAGATCAAGGTAGGCTGTATAAGCCAACTTGCCTTCATCCACAGCTCTGGTGACTGACTCAAAGAATTCGACCAAGTTGAGCAAGCATGATCTACCCTTCAGAAAACCAAACTGTGTAGGATCCAGAGTTTGGAGATTCCCTATATCCTTGTTTATTATGCCCATGATGATGCGTTCCATAGCTTTGCATACGAGACTTGTCAGGCTAATGGGGCGATAGCTCCCTGGGTCTGTAGTCACTCCTCCTTTGTGGAGAGGGATGACTACAGCAGTGCGCCATTTGGTAGGGATAAAGCCTGAGGTGAGGCTGTGATTGAACAGGGCATTCAGGTGAGGTGCCAGTTCACTCTGTAGTTCATGTAGAGCACAGCCTGGGATATTGTCAGGTCCCATAGAAGCTGTATTCTTGGCCTTGGACAGTGCTGTTTTAACCTGTGCAAAAGTAATACTGGGTGCCTACTGGTATTGTGATTGGTCCTTTGGGGGGCGTAAAGTTGGCACTGAATCTGTAGGCCAGTATATTGGCAATATCTGTTGGCTTGGTATAGGAGGTACCATTGTTCAGTAGCTCAGAGCAACTCTGGGTATTGCCGTGGAGGTTCTTTACATAACTATAGAAGGCCTTGCGGCTGTCTTTACTATCTGCTGCAATTCTGTTTTCACAGCTATCTTTAGAGGATTTGATGAGGGATCTCAACTTTTTGTTGAGGTCGATAAGGGAGTTTTTCCAGTCTTAGGACTTCACCTTATTCCGCATCAGTTTCCTCCTC
The DNA here is from genome assembly GCF_019279795.1 of Protopterus annectens. Taxonomy (NCBI): domain Eukaryota; kingdom Metazoa; phylum Chordata; order Ceratodontiformes; family Protopteridae; genus Protopterus; species Protopterus annectens. The sequence continues at coordinate 685,196,342 of NC_056749.1, read as the reverse complement.
CTGTTGTAGAGTTTGTTTATGGCAGGGGGCCACCAAATTGGCTTCCTTTTTTTGGAGGAGAGCATCTTGGTTCTATTGGGTATGGGGAGATCCATGCATTTGTGTACATGTTCGTACAGTGCATTGGTGTATGATTCGGCGGTCATGCAACTATTCTCCATTTGCATGGGTGCCATGAAGATAGCCACCTCTGTTCTTAGGAGCCCAAAGTTAGCTTTGTAGAAGTTTTTCATGGTGGTTACCTTTGCGAGGGGGGGGGGGGTGGTAGGGATGTGGATTTCCAAGGTGATTAGTCTGTGGTCGGATCTAACCAGGGAGGCGTTGACTACTGGTGTAGAGCAATGGTCGCCCATGTTAGTAATGACTGGGTCAAGGATGTTGCTACCTCTACTGGGGGTAAGAAAGAGCTGGTCCAGGGCATTGGAATTAATGAATTCCAGGAAATGTTGGGCTAGTGTATTGGTACATGGATAGTTTTCCCAGTTAATGGAGGGGTAGTTGAAGTCACCCAGTATGAGTGTGTAGGTTGGACCCTAATATTCTCCAGGGTGCTTAGGATCGTGGAGTGACCATCTTGAGACATGGTTGGGGACCTATAACAGGATACATCCTGCATCGCTGTCTTACCCAATGTTAGCTGCACCTGAAGTATCTCTGATGCGTTATGTTGGCCTACCAGTCTGGAGGTGTGTGCATCCTTTATGAATATGGAAACACCACCACCTTTGGACTTCGGTCCAAGTTCTTGGGCTGAAAGGTGTGGAATGAGTTACAGTCTGGTAGTGTAGGGGTGCTTTCTGCTGCCTTGAACCAGGTCTCTGTTACAGCACAAATGTCTCCATTTTAAGGAGTGCTTCGAGCGAGTACATTTTTAGATTTAGACTTCTAGCATTGACCAGCATGACCCTCAGATTGGATTTGTTTGTCGCTGTTATGGTGGTGATTTGGTCTTTGGGACGCCACCTAAAAGAGGCACTATAGGGGTGACAAGAGCCTTGGCCAGTATCCAGAAGCCCAGGGGTGACAGATGCAGGCCTTCTCTGGCAAAACATCGAGGTCTGTCAATCATGTTGTCCCATGCAGACAGATACTGCATTCCCTTAGAATGACACCAGAAACTTAGCCAACTGTTGAAATCAATCATTTTCTGCATTTACTGTGGTATCATTCTGGGTGATGGTAGGATGCTGCTCAGGCCTAGGGTTGTACCCGCCTGAGCCACATAATCCGAGAGCTCCTCCATGTCTCTTTTCATGTAATCCAGGGAGGTACGTCTCAGGTCATTCACACCCACATGTACCATGACAGAGTCATATTTGTACCTGTTGTTGAGGGACCTGAGTGCGTGCATTATATGGTGGATACCAGCACCTGGCAAGCAGCTGACTGTTACTTTCTCCTTATTCAACCTAGTGAGTGGGACATCAGTATGCCTCACTATCGATTCACCTATGACTAGTGTGCTGGGCATGTTGTTTTGCCTTAGGGGGCTTTAGATGAGTGGCACACTGTTTAAGAGAGTTATGTGTCTCGTGATTAGTGTTGTGTTGTGGTGGTCGAGTGTGTTTCTGCCTTGGAGGGCTCTGCTGTTTGGGTAGATTTTTGTTTGAGAGCCTCCGCGAAGGTGGGTGTGTGGTTTGTGTTTTTATGTGAAGGCAGTGCTTGTGTGTGTTCTGGAGAGCTATGTGTTCCATGTGGTGTGGTGCAAGTGTTGACCTTCTCCTCTTGACCAGCTATTCTGGTCTTGGCTGGAGTGTGTGTGGCTTCCAATTTGGATATATAAGTGCATCTCTGGCAAGTCTCAGTGTTGGGAGATAAGAGGAGATGGTTGTTGCTGTACATAAGGCAGTTGCTACATTACCTCAGGATGACCAAGTTCACCAGGTTAACAGGAAAAAGCACAGGGAACTGATCTTTAGACATGCCTGGAGGGGTGGGCATTAATAATAAGTACTGGAGCTGTTTCCTTGTTGAACATTTAGTGATGGTAGCACTTTTGTGTGCTACAATAATTGCTACAAGAAGTCTGGTATGGTAAAGTGCTAGACTAATAAGCTATTAAAAGTGCAGGAGCAGAGAGAAGTAGCAGATCTAAGGGAAACATTGAAGTGCAGACTTTGGCACCTCTCAGAAGCTTACAAACAGTCCTGGATACAGCAAATCTGTATCTGGACTAGACTAGCTACAGGAAAGGCAGGAAACAAGTGCAACACAGGCTTTTAAACCAGAAAGTTGAAAGAGATGGAAAAGCTGCCCAAACTGCCAATAAACTACAAATTCTGAGCCAGAAACCACTCATCTTGTGGTAGATAGGCCACCTAGTGCTTACCACTCCCACTGATAAGCTAGAAGGCTTCCTCCAACACAGAAAGGCTTGGGGAGCTCAGAAGCGTACATACAGTCCTGGATACAGCAAACATCATGAAAATATCTAACATTTTTTCAGTTACTAGGTACTCCCATTTGGCTCAGGAGCAATTCCTGATCCACTGTATTCTGACTAAGCATGTGAAATACTGTTCTGCAATGTATCCATTTGGACAATGTCTGATATTTACAAAGATATTACATTTATGCATATTTGCATAATTTATTTCTAAACAATTATAAAGATAGTAGGTAGACAGCAAGAATCAGTGACAACTTTTGTGGCACTAAGTGGGCTTTTGTTTGCTACAATGAAGTACCATATGCACTATTTTTGGTTTGAGTTATTTCCCAGAAATATTAATATTACAAATATTCATAATTTGATACAAAAATCAAACTTTTTCACAATAACTCCATTTGGATCATCAGCCATTCTTAACTAAATATACACACACATACACACATGCAGATGTATACATATAAATACACCCAAGTCTAATTATATATAAACACACACTTGTATAAATATGTATGCACATATACACTTGTGTAGATACACATATATATATATATGTGTAAGTTTACTATGACTTACCTGAACGGCATTACCGCGAATGTTGCATGAGCAAAATCACCATTTCCAAGACTGAAAACATCGAGCCAAAGAACATCGATCACGTTTAAGTGAATGGTAGCGTGCACTCTTTTGAATCATGAAATACTGATAGATGTTGTTGCATAGGGTACTTCATGGCGACATTGATATAAGACTGCAATAAATATGCCAGCAGTACTCAGATGGGTACAATTCACATAATATAACTACAAAGATGAATAAGGATTTTCCTTTAAACTGCTGAAAATAACAACATGTCAAGGTATGTAATATTACCCAGAGGTAACTAATGTATTTAAAGTATTACTATTGAAAATAATAATAGGACAATATAAATTTCATTCCACTAAGAACATTATTATGCATGAAGACCCTGGATTTGTGCCTGGAGTTATCGGCAATGTGTATGAGACAGTTCTCAGTCAGAAGTGGAAGAACATTTTGTGCGTGGATGGCTATCAGTATATACAAGAAAAAACAGTTAATAATAGAACGTATTGGTGCTGTTGTAAGAAACTGAAAGATAAGTGCAAAGGGAGATGTGTCACTGACCTCGTAGGGGATGGATACAGGCTAGATAAAAGTACATCATATTTCTATGCCCCTGATAGCATTAAAAGAGAGTTATATAAAGTGAGGGATAGTATTAAGAGGAGGGCAGAGATGTCCATTGAAGACCCTTGTAAAGCCGTCAATGAAATATTGTCTAAAACACCCATGGATGTTGTGAATGCTTTACCCAATACATCTGCTCTGAAACAGTCTGTGAATAGAGTAAGGCAATGTAAGTGAAAGAGCATGTTTACTGACATGCAAACATTAGGCGACTTGACTGCTGACCATTAAAAATCAGTGTTGTATTGTTGAGCATACTGGAGAAACATGCCCAGCTGGTAATTGTGTTATAATCACCACCCAAAGTAACTTGCATATGCTGTGCAGTTCAGAGTACATCTTAGTGGATGGGACGTTCCCCATTAGTACTACCGAGTGTAAACAAGTTTACACTATATACTGTAAGTTGGAGGAAGCAGGTGTAATTAAAATTATTCTAGTATTATATGTATTCTAATGTCCATGTCTAAAGAATGTTATAATACCTTCTGAAACTGCATTTTCACCTTATGTGTACGGTTTGATATGGTTCTACGTCCAAGGATGGTGTTAAGTGACTCCAGTGTAGCCAAAGGATGCTGATTCCATCTCTGTCAGATAATCTGGAGACAAATCCAGAGGTTACATCTGGCATTTGAGTTTGGCAGTAGTATTTCTTGTTCTCTACTTTGTAAGCAAATACCTGCATTGGCGTTTATTAGCCCTGAGTACGAAGCAGACAGTTTGACTGAGATTGAGTCTGATATGCCTTATAACACTAAAACGTTATTTAGATTTTTTTGGGAGAATTATGTTTAGTCAGACCCCCCCAGATATGGAATGCAATGTACTACATCAGAATGATTATCACCACTGTTTGATGTTAGTTTCTGGAACCAATGGGACACCTACACACTTGGTTATCCTAGGAGCCAGAATGTAGTGGAGGGGTGGCATCATTGTCTGTGGAGTCTGTTGGGGAAACCAAAGTTGTATATGTTAGATGTCCTCCACACTATACAGCTGGTGCTGAACAGGGTTGAGGACATTAACATTTTTGGCATGCATTCCTTTGTCTCCTAAGAGACGACGACTAACGGATAAGGAGGCTGCGTTTGACAGGTTGTTAGCAAGGAGGGAAGAACTGACTATTAGAGGTTTTCTGCAGCTTGTTGCACTGCACAGCTCTTTTTAAGGCTATCTGTAAATTCTACATGTGGGCTATGGTAATTGCTGGATTATATCACCTCTACTATGTGACGTCTGGGTTTTTTTGGTATTGCACGTTATATGTATGCCAACCTGTCTGCATTTGATTCAGTACTTCAGCATGGTGTCTGCACAGTGGTGTGTCTCATGCAAATAATGAAAAAAAAGAAGGAATTCTGATGTGTATGACATGTAACAGTGAACTCCCATTATGAATGGCTTTGATATACAATATCTATTGATATGCATCTGCTAGCATCGGTATTGCATACTATTCTGTTGTCACATGTACATTCATGGTTCTTGCAGGAAAATGTCAACAGAAATGTGGCAGATGTTTTTCTACATCACTGAGGTAACACTGGATTTTAACAGCAGGACGGGAATGTCCAAAATTTCTAATACACAGCTTTGTTATTACCATTTTCAACATGCTGAATATCTGTTGTTGTCAAATTCAGCATTGTTTTTCGATATAGGATAACCAGCTGAAACTACTTCAGACCAGTGACAAGTGGAGTACCACAGGGTTCAGTCCTGGGTCCTCTCCTGTTTGGTATCTACTTCTCTGAAGTACAGGCTAACACAGAAGGTCTTTGGCTAAGGAAGTTCGCAGATGACTGCAAACTAGGAGCCATAATCGAAACTCCTAACGATGTGGACATCCTGCAAAAGTGCCTCACCGAGACAGATGTCTGGTGTCAAAGCCATGGCCTCAAGCTCAATGCCAAAAAGTGCACTGTCATCCCCTTTGGTAAAAACTCTGTACCCATGAACTACAACATAGGCGGTAGTATACTTAACACCAAAAGTGTGATAAGAGACCTTGGGACACAGGTGGACAGTAGTCTCTCCTTTGATAATCACATTGCCACAGTAGTCAGGAAATCCTTCTACATGGCACACATCACAAAAGGTTTCTCATCCAGAAAAAAAGAGGTCATTGTTCCCTCTGCTCATCACTCATTAGACCCATTATAGAGTACAACACCCCTTTTGGTATGTACCTCACAAGACATCTACAACTGGAAAGGCCACAGCAATACCTCACAAAGAGGATTACCAGCCTCAAACAGATGCTCTACGCAGACCGTCTCAAAAAACTCCAGCTTTACTCCATCGCATATCGACTACTCAGAGGTGATCTCTGCCTAACATACAAAGTTATGTCAAACCCAGAGCTGTTGGACATGCTCCACTTAAAGAAATCCCAATCCCTCCGAGCTACACACTCTAGGGACCTAAACCTTGTCACCACAATAAACAGAACATGCCGGAGGGATAGATTCCTGTCCCAGAGACTTCCCATACTCTGGAATAAACTATCTATCTATATCAAACAAAGCTCCTCATTAGCACTCTTCAAGAAAAATCTTGATGATTGGATGGGAAATAGGAAATTCACCCCGGGGATCACCTCCATGGCTCTGCTTGACAGTGGCACAGGAAAATAATTTTCTTGAGTGGCAAAAGCCAGGGTACCTTTTTGGCTGGGCTTGTATAGGCCCCAGGGCCGATAGCCTAGTACCTACCTATGAACCTATGATAGTGCAATCATTCGATGGAACTTGATTCAACCAAACCATAGTAAACCCTACATCTATCTATATAGATGTAGGGTTTACTATGGTTTGTGTAATCATGTTCCATCGAATGCTTGCAATATCGAAAAACGATGCTGAATTTGACAACAACAGATATTCAACATGTCAAAAACGGTAATAACGAAAAAAGATCTACTTCATATGTTCAACACTTCAAAGTGCCATCTTTCATATGCCTGAGACCATATGATCAACATTTGAAATGTTGAACATATGAAAGAAAAACAAAAAAATAACAAGCACTCACAGAAACACTGTTAGCAGGGGGGGCAATCCTCCCTGCACCCCCTGTGGGGGCCTCCACCCCCCACACCCCCCGTAACTTAAATATACCAACTCTGAGATTGCCACTACAGTGCAGAAGATGGAAATCTTTCCATTCCACATTGTAGGGAGATGCTGGTTCCCCATGGTCGACATTTCGAAAGTCGATCATATGGTCTCGGCCATATGAAAGTCGACTTTCTGAAGTGTCGACCACATGAAGGGGACCTATATATATATATATATATATATATATATATATATATATATATATACACACACACACACACACACACACACACACACACACACACACACACATGCATAACTATACACACATACACATGTGACTGTATGGGGGTGGGTGGGGGACGTATGTGTGTATGGCAGTGTTCACTTTTTCATCCTAGAGTAAGATTTTGCTCAGTAAGCGATTCTCTGATTAGCTCAACTAAGTAATTTGGCACCAATGAACATTTCCAAGGGAGAACACATGGCTAATTAGCATTAGCTACTCCCCAAGACTGCCATATTAGCATTCGGCTTCACTCACAAGATCTCTCTCTGGGCTGAGGCTCTCCATGAGAAGAAAACCTATGCAGCAGAGTGGTCAATGAATGTGAGAGGCTTAGCAGGATGCAGAAAACTTCCAAGATAAGTCTTCAGCATCGCATTAAGCATTTCTAAATCCTGGGATTAATCTTTGAGATAGCCTCCAGTTAAGAAAAAAATTATGAAATGTTATAGCTCACGTTTCTCCAAGCCTGATTATTTAGCAAACAGGAAAGGAATGTCCTGCTGCTATGAATAAAGTGTCAGTTACTGTCCAGCATGTTTTATTTCTCAGTAAAGCATTTACAAAAAAAAAAAAAAAAAAAATGGATGGTGGAAGTAAGAACCAGACAGATGGTAGTCTGAATGACTTTACCAAAAGGTGCTAGCATCACTGGAAACACTCCAGTGCAGACAGATTTGGTTATCAATCTACTCTTTCCTGTGAATCTTCAGTCACATTTATTTACACTTATTGCACTGCAGCTTCCTTGTTTAACATTTCCATTATTCATCTGTTAACTAAATAGGCCACGGTGGTGCAGCGGTTAACGTTGTCACATCACAGCAACAGGTTCTCCGGTTTGATTCTCAGCTGGAGAGCCTTCTGTGTGGAGTCTGCATGTCCTCCCTGCAGTGGTGTGACAGTTAAAGACATGCAGGTAGATGTGTGTGTGTATGAATGGGTATGCCTGCTTTGAAGGTTGGGTGTTGGGCTGGCACCTTGGCACTGTAAAAATCCACTCTCAGTCATTAGCGGACTGGAGTTCTGCTGTGGTGACCCCTAACCAGGAAAAGCTGAAAGACATTAGTTATCTGTTAACTAGGTAAGTCAGTCAGTCATTATCTGACTTTTCATTTGTGACCTGGGTCTCAAAAGCTAGACTAAATTTATTATACAAGAACCAATAAATCAGCTTCTTTTGGGGAGGTAATGACACTGGAGTACTAGTACTAGGAGAAAACATATACAGACATGGAAGAACACCCGGACTAAAACCACAGACACACACACACACACACAAGCAGCTGGTCTGAGTGGCAGCAAGTGAGACAGGCTTGCTGCATCATCTACATTTGCAGTCCTTTGCTCTAAGCCCATTAAAGAAGTCAGGTCGGATTACAATGTGCAGTTAATGAAAGTGTCATTAGAATGCTGGCTGACAAGAGCAGCTTTTTAAAAAGCCACATATGATCTTGATTTAAGTACAGTTAAAATGATTTTAAAGATAAGCTACCTGTTGTAGTTTTCTCATAGCTTCTATACTGCCTGTGTTCCCAAAAGATAAGTTACCATAAAAGTACATAATATAAAATAGTTATAATAAAAAGTGAATCAATAAAAAAGTACATTTGCTAATATGTTGTTTTTAATTATTTTTGTAACTAGGTGTAAGATTTCCTGAGCAAAGATGTGATAACTATTTTTGATTTTATATACATATATATATATATATATATATATATATATATATATAAATACATTAAACTCTGCTATAACAATTTAATCATGACCTTTACTGTTTAGGTCAAAGGAAATACTTGTACTCAGAAACTGTTCTGTTGCACTGCGTACTTAACCCAAAGCTACCTCTGGACTTAATTGTACTTTCACTACTTGTATTTAAATTGTACTTTTTTGATGATTACAGTCATAGAACCTAAGGCAAAATGTGCAGACATAACATTTCAACTGATAGACTGAATATTAACTATAATGGTTGTTAGTTTTGAAACTGACTCACTGCATCAGCAGAGCTTTCTTGTCTATAAAGCCCCCAAAGAAAATTGACTGATACAACTTCAGCATTTAAACTAAGCAAAGACTGATAGTGGTCTCTGTGGTTTAAACTGCATAGCCAAATTCTGAATCACAGACTGAATAAAATTCAGTAACAACTTTATTCTTCTTGAATTTCCCAGCTGTATAGCTGAAATACGACTGATCTAAGCTGACTATCAAGAATATTTACCAGCATCTGCTAATGAATAGACAAGTGGATTAATGAAATAAAACCTCAATGAGAGCAAGTCAAAAATCAACCATTTTTGCATAAAATGGTCCAACTGATTGCTTAGCATTCTTACAATAAAACGTTGTTAAACCCTGCTTATGTGGCTACTTACTTAAAGTGTACATTGCCCAGAAACTTTCTGAAAAACAAGATAATATTGTGCAAAATAGAAGTCATTGTATTGCAGCTTGTGACAAGCAAGAGTTCCATCATATAAGCTGACTGTCATCTGATGTGGAGTCCAACTACATGCTTTAGCGATCATTTAATGGGGGGATGGTTAATTAGGCATTAACTGCATATTGCATAGTATTTGTGTCTCTTACCAAAACATCAAAACAGTGTTTCCCTTCAGCCTTCCTTATCCATATTTCTAAGAATGGTAGGTATAAATTCTTCAAGTTAGGAATAGAGATCAGTTATTATTAGTAATTTCCATTTAAGTATGCTATAATCAATCAGGCTCTGGGCGGCCACGGTGGTGCAGTGGTTAGCATTGCCGCCTCACAGCAAGAGGTTCTCCGGTTCTATCCCCGGCTGGGGTGCCTTCTGTGCGAAGTCTGCATGTCCTCCCTGTGGTCGCGTGGGTTTCCTCCGGGTGCTCCGGTTTCCTCCCACATCCCAAAGACATGCTGCAGGTGGATTGGACACTCTAAATTGGCCCTAGGTGTGCGTGTGAGTGTGCCTTCTGTGGAAGGTTGGGCGCCGGGCTGGCAACTCGACACCGTAAAACTCCACTGCCATTCAATGTGCGGACAAGGTGATCCGCTGTGGCGACCCCTGACCGGGAAAAAGCCGAAAGAAGAAGAAGAAGATAATCAATCAGGCTCAGACGTATTGCACGGACTTCAACATTTAGAATTAACACCAATTTTATAAAGTAACCCTTTAGATTTGCATATGGACAAAGCTCTTGAGTACTAAACATGGTTTAAAATGATTCAGCTGCATAGCTTAGCAATGTCTTAGGTGGAAAAGCATCACAAACTTATTACAGCTAAATGTATTTAAGTGGTAAAACACAGGCTGAGAAATAGTTAACATAAACTGTAACAGCCATCCAAAATAACAGAATCTGGTCAGCATTAATTATACAAGCAAGTAAATGTTCATTATTAGTCGAGTCTTATTAAAAGGTCACAAATGATTTGATGTACATTACAAGGTCAGGTCAGTTAATGTTGTTATTTCTAGCAGTAGAAATAACAGCCTTATAGGCATCTAAAAGGCTGAAGTGCTTAAGTTTGCAGTTAATGAGCCGAGCCTTAACATAATGTGGGAGGAATATTTCATAGTCAATTGGCATATTACTTTCTTCATCTTGTAATCCCACCCATTTCTGTCTGGCTGATGGTCCTAATCATGTGCAGTAGAAAAAAGACCACATTTCTGTTTTTTTTATTTTTTGCAACTTGAAGAAAACATACATAATATCTTTTTTTTATGTTTTATCTGCCGTCATAGATCAAACTAAAAAGCCCATACAAAGACTGAAAAGACTTTAGGTATTTAAGAAGGAAGAAAACCTGCCACATTATTATTTCCATTATTTTGTAAGAGGCCAATGATTCTAAAGTTATTAAAGCTAAACCTGTTTACAAGGCAACACTTAAGTTTCATCACGTCATGTATCATAGTCTTATATTGTCAGTATTTCACTGTATCTCTGAGGTTAGGCAACTCGGAGTAAAAGGACAGTGCACACTTCTACATGTTCCTTTTCTCTGAGATGTTGCGACCACAGAAGTACTATATTTAAGGTGTGGGGACGGAGACCCACATCATGAGATGCAAAGAGGCAAAGTCACTTGCAACATTATATGTTTCTGGGTTTTGTGACATTTCATACTGCAATGTTTTATATTTGCATTTTTGTAAGTTTTAGCTATTTCACTTGCAGTACTTTGATTCCAAATGAAAAAGCTCCATGCATTTCAAACAGATTATTTTGGTTCCCTATTGAAATGTCGGCAATCAAAATACCAAGTGCTGAAAAGCAAAAAAAAAAAAAAGTCTGAAAACCTGGAGAAGAATGAATCTTGAAAATCGCTCTTCTACTTAAAAAGTGTTTTTGCAGTGGGAGGGGGGCAAGCCCCTCCTAACTCCCCCCAAACTTATATATACCAACTCCAAGATTGAAATACCTCAGAGAAAAGGGAATATTACTAGAAATGGCATCTTCGACTTGGTATATGCAAGTCTGATCTTTTAGCCATTCAGTCTCTGTATTTCAGGACTTGCTGTAGCAGGGCCGACATTTGAAATGGTTACCATCATTTTTCACTATTACATATGTAGGAACTGGATTATTGATGTACAGAGGTTTGGATTTCAGCTTCCTGATTGTAGGCAGATAATTATTTCTCATGTTAATTATTAATTCTCTCACTTCTGGAAATTAGTAGATAATTATTATTTATCCATCTTTTCAGTAAGGTCTTAAACTTTAAGGACCCAAAACCTTTAAAGTTCACTAGATCATTCATTCATTCTATTTCTCTGAGTGGAATGACATCCATTTCTTTTCATTTTCAGGGACTCTGAAGTAGATAGATTTTTTGACAAGAAAGCTGACAAGATTTTATTAATTATTGGAGGAGTTTTTCTTCTGGACATTCTGACACTGCTCTTTGGATAAATTCTAATGAAAAAACAGTTTTAAATCTGTTAGGGACCCCCTGTGTAAGGATATTGCCATACAGCAGTCATGGTGATTAGAAACCTAGTGTAGATGCTTTCTGATGAGATTATAAAACATGCTATTATAATGGTAATAAACCCAGGAATATGTGTTAACATTCATTCTGGTATAATGCTATTGTATGAGCACCCACAGATAAACATACTGTATAACAAGCATTTAGTTAACAGTCAGACGACACATGTATATTCAAGAGATCTGAACAATTTAAACGTGCATAGGATGTATGTTTAATACATTTGCACACTGTGCCTCAATACATGAACCAGAAATATAGACAGTATATATATATATATATATATATATATATATATATATGCGCAGAAATACACATATCCAAATATAAAGGTATGAAACAGAACAATGCAAGAAAGATATCAGAGTATGAGAAATATAAAAATACAAACAGCAGTATTTAAAATACTGATAACTGCAAAGGATCTGGGAAAGGGAACTTAACAATAGATTAAGGTGACATGATTAACCTTCTCCTTGTTCTCTTTGATGATAACACTCTGTGTTCTGGCCAAAAGAGCACCAGGTGTTATTGTCCTGTAGCATCAACATGATGCTTTGACCAAGCCATGGAAGGAGGTAGATATGACATCACATCTGATGTGTACCTCTGAGCAAGAAGCAGACGAAAGATCAGCTTTAGGGAAAAAAGCTGTCGAGCCTCTTTCATGCTGACAGGATCCTGCATTATAAATCATGGAGTTATGGTCAGTTGCTTTCTTGCAAGGGGCCAAGGCACAGGCGATGATGAAACATGCATATCTACCCTGTAGCACACATTTAGTTAGGAGTATGTCCAGACTATCAACCTTTGTCCAAAACTGATGTTGGTTACATATTCAGAGAGTGTCCATTAGATCTGATACTCTAACTGAGCACCCCATCTACAAGCTGAGCTGCCTTGTATATGGTGGTCTCCACTGAAATCTACTAACACACATGCTAGTAATTTCACACAGTCTGATTCTCCTTCCACAGGTCCTTCACATCCTGCATCAAAAGTCACACAACCATTCCCATGGCTTGTTCCATCTCCTTAGATTAGCTTCTATAACATGCTAATATATATTCAGTTATATGTGTACTATGGATTGACCACTCTGGTCTCTAAATCATAACAACAAATGAGCAATATCAGCAGTTGTTATAAAGTAGCATTTGTACACCACAATACAAACAGCAACAACAGTGTCGATATAGAATAGTAAAAGACAAAGTTAAAGGAGGTGGGCTGATGAGCATTAAAGGTCCTCAGTAGTAAAACAGTCACAAGGTATATATCAGCAAAAAACTCCTTGGACCACCAGGCTGAAATGCAATGCTGTTTAATCCAGTTAAAAACAACAGCAAAACATGGTAAGCACTTTCAGGAAACTCCCTACATCAGACAAATTACCTCATTAAAAAATGAATATCAGGTATCCAACTAATTCTAAACCCCAAATAGACAAAACTGCTACTATTTACCCGTAATATATATTAAAAAACCCACCTCTCCTTTACCATAACATCTAAGGACGGCACCACCATCTCCCCTTCTAACCACACCAAACTTCTGGGCATTGAAATAAATAATCTCAACTTTGATGTTCACATGTCACATACCATAAAACTAGTACACAAAAAACTAGGCTCCCTATACAGGCATAAGTCCTTTCTCTCACAAAAAGCAAGATTCACACTTGCACAAAGCCACCTCCTCTCAACTCTGTTATACGCAGCATCAATCTTTACCCAAATCAAACAATGTGACCTAGACAAACTATAATCATGCTAGAATAAAATAGCCAAATTTGCTACTAATTCAACCTATAGAACCCATCACTGTGCTGCACTAAAAGAACCAAAATGGCTTGAGCTACCACAGCTACTTAACTATCACCAGCTGGGCACAGCCTACAATATTCTCAAATATCCTGAAAAAAACCTTCATTATCCAACCTACTTACTGTCTATACTGCAAACCAGTACCTAAGATCCAGTGAAAAATCTGTCCTCTCCATCACCAAGGCTAACAATAATGCAGGGAAAGCGCTCTACTCCCACACCATTGCCAGAAATTGAAACTCTCTTCCCCTATCCGTGTCCACTGCCCCCTCCACATCCATATTCAAAAACTCCCCCTAAATCTTCTTAGTACCTAGTTATGCCCTTGTATCACATAAACCTACCCATACTACTATTACTACATACTACTATTAACTCCCCAAACTCCTCTCTGATCACATGCTGGATCTCTGTGTATTATGCTGGTTGTACCGTAACTGACATTGTCTTTTACCTATGTTCTATATCTTCTTTTACCTGGAGTGCTTTTATTAATTTCTTGTTATATTACTATGCTCAGCATATATGATGTAACCTGTTTTGTGTATTATGCTGGATGTACTGTATTTGTATAACTTGATGCTGGAGCTTTTCTCCTCGGGCCTCCGCTGAAAATGGACCTGGTCCAGTCGGAATTTCCCGGTTAACAAATGTAAAATAAAATAAGATAAATAAATAAAATAAATGTTTTTTTTTTAAGAAAGTTGTATCCAATCAAAAATCAGACAAATGGCCTATGCCCCTTTAGAATAGGCTTTAAAGGTACCATCCCATTTAAGCCAGGGCTCCTATCTGCCCTGAGCTCCATAATCCACTGTACCCCACAAGATTCAGTATAAATTAATAAGATCACCTCCTCTAGGGTTAAAATTAATTACTTGTAAGGCCATAAAATTAAAGGAATGTCCATGATAATTGTTAATATGTTGATATAAAGCATTATATTCAACTCTGAGGCATATAGCTGAAAGATGTTTCAAAATCCTTTGCTTCAATTTACAATTAGTTTTGCCTACATAAAATGAGGTGCATGACAAAGACCTACCTAAATAAAGGACATTATTAGTGTGACAATTAGCATATAACTTAGGAGGATATTGTTTATGATTAACTGGGTGAATAAAAACATAGGTACCTGAAATATAGGTACATGCTTTACAGCACTTGCAAGGATATGTACAAAACCTATCAGGAATGTTGGCTTGCGTCATCCTGCTATTGTTGGTGCAAAGAATCTGCTTTAGATTCTTAATACTTTTAAATGTAAAACATGGAGCATCACCAACCAATCCTCTAATAACTTCATCTGTCAATAAGATCTTCCACTTATTATGTATATTACATATGCCATTAATATCACTACAGTATTTCATATTTAAACTCAAACTTTTCTTACCCATTCTGTTATTAGGTTGGGTTCTACTATATGTACCATGTTGAGAAAACCATGGGGCTGCTTTAATATTTCTATATTTTTTTACAATCCAGAATAACCTTCTCTACTTCTCTAGGTTGATAACCTCTCGAAACTGAACGAAAGGTAAAGTCATGCACCTCAGATCAAATTGCTCATCTTCTGTACATAATGTGGACATGCTAAAAGTCCGACCTTTAATTATATTGTTAAAAACAAATCTTGGATGCATGCTATCTTTAACCAATAGACTATTTCTCCAACAAGGTTTCCTAAAAACATATGTACATATCTTATTAAAATACTTAGATTCTAATTTCACATCTAAAAAATAAATCTCAGTGTATGAAAGTTCAATGTGAAACACAGAAAAACAAATGGCAGATTCTAGATAAAAAACACATCATCTACAAAGCGAGAATAATACATTAAAAATTATTTCCATTAATGCTCTACTTTAAAAATAACTTCATGTAACCAATGAGCTAATACGAAATTGATATATGAATTAGAACAGGGGGTGCCCAGGGCTACCCCCAAGTATTGCCAATAATACTGATGTTCAAAAAGAAACATTATTTTCTAGAATAATTCTCAATAATAATATAATCTACATCATAGTTATATTATCAAAAGAACTGTGTGTCCTCAAATATTGTTTGACCGCTTTGAGACCAAAATCATTAGGAATAACAGCAAATAGATTTTTGTACATCTAAAGTCACCAATAATAAGCAACCATTAAAGGTCTTTCCAGATAAATAATCATATAAGGAAGTCAAAAAATGAGCAGTGTCCTTTAAAATACTTGTCACTGAAGACACAACTAACTTTAATTTAGATTCGACCCAAAAAGAGCATAACTCTGTGATCTAACCCCTACCCAAAACAATCAGGCATACACATTTTTATGTATTTTAGGTAAAGCATTAAAAATTGGACTGAATGTTCGACCATTATAAAGTTGTAAATCTTCACAAACAACATGTCACAATCCCTTAATTCCAAAATAAGGTCATTAACACCAGTAATAATTTGCTTGACCTTAGAAGGGGTAACCTTAGCATAAGTATCTTCATTTTCCAACATAGCTATTACTTTAACATAATATGTAGTATCCATTAACACAATTGTCTCACCCTTACGACAGGTCTTATAACAACTTCCTTATTAAGTCTCTCAGGGTACCCCTTTCTTCTACAGTCAAATTATAAAACTGTCTATTTTTAGAGTTTTTAAAGGACATGATATCATCTTCACAAGTATTTATAAAAGCATCTGTAACTAGATGCAACAGTGGAACAAAAGTGGTTGGTTTCTTCAATGCTGGTACATTGCAGCTAGAGGAATTTCCAAACATTTGTCACAATTGCATTTTCCTGCCAAATTGTTTTAAAAATAAAACAACATCAATGTATCTGAAGGGCTTTGCCGGAACATAATTCAGGCCTTTATTTAATACACATAACTGTATAGAAGACAAAGTAGCACTAGATAAATTATTAACAATCTGGTTTGTAACTGTAGTCATATAGAAATATTTCTGGGTTTCTGTCCCCTGCTTATGGAGCATAACCTCTGTCCATTCATTTGGTTCTCTGCTTTTTTCTCTTTTTTCTTCACCGGAGCCAGTAATTGGGGAAAAAACAACTTGGAGTAGAAAGATTTTGGTCTAGCTCTGAGACCAAGGTCTTCTGAGACTATTGTATCTGTTATTACTATGTTTTTCATCACCTTATTAGACTCAAGAGTTCTATCTTTCTCTGTAGACTCAATGAGCCTCACTGATGAACTTCCTCCCTCAGGACTGAGGTGCGGTTGCTGTAATTGGCAGAATGTATGATTGGGAGAAGCCACATGATTGACTGAATGTGGCTGGAAGGTCTCTACCAACATTACACACCCTTTTTCACCAGTTCCTTCTGTATAATGAACAGACCCATTTCTATCTCTTCATTGCCAAGCATTTGGCCACACAAAAAAGTTACCATTACAAAAGTCTTGGTAGTCCCTATTTAATTTTCTCATTTTAACTTGCTGCAGCTGTGAAGATAGGTGAAGGCTGCAGGCTAGCCAGATAGAATTTTGGAGATAATTCTGTCATCTGTAAATATTAATATAAACCACAGGCTTGTTGTCTTAAATGGTAAAAATAATGTTACATGTGGAACTGGAAAAAATGTAACAATGCACTCTACTGACCAAGTACAGCATGTTGCGACACTTTGATGCTAAAACAAGGCTCCGGACGGTCTAGATGAAGGAATTCTTCCTATTGTTTTAAGGCCAGAATTTGCATGTATAAATGTCCTTTATTGCTATGGTTTCTGCCCAGAGGGGAAGAATGTGAAGAATGATGTAATGTGAACCAGGAATGTGATTTTAAAATAGAGAGAATCAAAGAGCATTAAGCATTTTTGTCTTGAACATCCAACTCATCAGCACTGTCTTGCTCTATATGTAAGTTTATCATAGACTTGTGTTTTCTCTTAGAAATAGCTAGAAACTAGAAAGATTAGACTAAGTGTTTTTCTGTGATGTCAGAACTGTACTACTGAATTAGTTTACGTATTTCTCTGTGAACTCTGAACTCTTGACTAGCACTGTGTAGTAAAAAGTATTGTCTTGTGTTTTGACTATTTGTTATTTAATATTTTTACACCCTTTCAACTGTGGCTGCTTGTGTAGAGATAATTTAAGCTCTAGAGTACATTGCATGTATATAGTGATCCTATACCAAGTCACTCTAATAAGCCTTGACTGTTTAGTTGCATTTACCATTTGGATAATAACATTGCACAGTAATAATTGGACACCCTTTTAAGGGCCTTTGGGTAGCTGATAAATATTAGCTGGGTGGTGGCAGTGATTTCTACCATATAGTCTGGGAAAAAGGGGCACAGCAGAAGAACCTATGCCAGCCTTCCCCAGGAGTGACTGTGTGGTTGTATAAACTCTTCTCAAAGTGTGTGTGTGTGTGTGTGTGTGTGTGTGTGTGTGTGTGTGTGTGTGTGTGTGTGTGTGTGTGTGTGTGTCAGCTACATGGGCAGGGACACGAAGCACTGGTTGGACAGAGAAGGTGCTGGAGGTTTTAGCTTGCCCACTAGGCTGAGATCTGGACCCTATAGATGTGCCAGTGGGGAGTCGTATTGGGGATCTGGAGAGCAAGGGAGCAACCAGCCCTGGACTGACTGTGATCTCTGTGTGCTCTTAAGGGAAATTGCCCTTTACTGTGTGCATTTGTTATCCTTTCATCCTATATGAGACGCCCCCTCACTGGTGTGAGTGGTGAGGATTGAGGCTCCTTAATTGCTGAGCCAGGGCACGGGCATCACATATTAATTGTTTGGCAGTGGTGGGATATCCAGACCACATATTAATTGGTTGGTAAATACTAAATGGCTTGTAGTGGTGTGGGTAGAGTGAATTCCTGTAGCTTGTGTACAGTGAGCTCTGAAGGCATTTTGTACTCTAAATCAGCCATGCAGTGAATACTCAGAGTTCAGATCACAATTGTTTTATTTCTTTAGTTAGTTTAGTTAGTCAGGGTGAGCAGGCAGCATGTCAACAGAGGAGTATGGAAAGCTGACAAGGAGCCAGCTGGCTGAGATGTGCCAGGCTAGGGGACTGGTGCATGGAAACCTGATTAAGGCAGACCTGATTACAGCCTTGGTTACAGCTGCATCAGAAAACAGCAACCAGGAGGACAATCAGACTGGCAGTAGAGATATAATACCCCCAGAGAATGGACAGCTCATATTTTCTGCAGAGGACTTAAAAAAGTCCATCTGTAGCTAAAGAGACTTGAGTTGGAGGTCAGGCATTTGGAGATAAAAGCAACTGAGAGGCTGAGGAGTCCACAGGCTGAGGAGAATGAGAAACTGCTATGCCTGGAAGCTGAGGAAAAGGTGCGGCAGAGGAAGCATGAGAGGGAAATTCTGACTCTCTGCCAGAGTCATGGAGGTAATGGGGAAGGGAGTAACTGGACCCCAGAAGCACAAAAGAG